>NC_050069.1:31346720-31690342 GCF_009764565.3 Dermochelys coriacea | reverse complement strand
CCCGGAGCACCTTTAATGCACTCTAACTTTCAAGTGTAGTCAAGCCCTAAGCTTGCAGCATCCAGCGGGCATAACTGGACACTGCAAGACGGAGGTTCCTAGGGTTGTGTCTGGAACCAGAGATATTGACAAGTGTCATTCGGTTGTACAATCCAAGGAGCAGCTTACATGCCAGAGGCTGTGCATAAACAGCCCAGGAGTGGGCGTTCTCACAGCAGAGCAGGGTAAGGCTGGCGTCAAGGATTGGAGTGACCTGCAGATCACCGGTCCGGATAACACCAGAGGAACATCACACCCAGTTCCTGAGCACTCATTGCTCAGAGGGCTTTTCAAAAACACTTATACAGATTACTAGGAGTGTTGGAACTGTGCAAAAACACTCAGCAGATACACATTCACATATGTTAATATATCTTTATGTATATTAACAAGGACTATATTGAGACATATTAACTGGGGAGTAAAAACAGACTGTTTTCAAATGTCATTGCGGATAGCCAAACACACAGGATTTGGAGCATAGGTGATGGGAGAGATTACAGAGAGGATGAGAGGGAGAAGAGATTCAGAAACTGACACCTCAACTACAGAAATGAACCCCTCAAGGATGAGGGGCTAGGCAACATCCTCCCTCACCCCACCCTGCAAAAGTAAAACAAAAGATACAGGATCAGGCTGTAAACTGGGTAAGGGCTATAGGTTGTATCTGGATATAAGTCCTAGAATGATCGTGGACATATAGCCATCACTTCCATAAAGCCATCACCTTTGCATCACATACACCCATTATATTGATTATTCAGAAATGTATAGGTCATTTTTCTATTTCTATAGCACATATTGTCTGCCTTTATCTCCTCAGGGATATGGGAGACATCTACAGTTCCCATTAGAGAAAGGAATTTCTCCATGGCATGGAAATCTTGCCTAATTTGTGGTTGGGTCTGCCTCCTTGTGTGCAAGTGAATGTGTTCTGTAGTCCTGCAAATAATAGAATTTATGAAGCCCTCTAAGCATAGAAAGGCAGCTAACTGGGGAATGTCAATAATATCCTCAATGGTTCTTTGGGTGAAAACACCCAAAAGTGTTGAGTGCATTGCTGGCCATGATTGAGACCATGAGGTCATCTTTCTTAGTTGGCCACTCTAGCTCTCAGCTCTCCTTTTAGCTCCTCACAGTTATGCTAGATTACTTTAGGGGTAAGTGTGCATTTTGGTTTGATCTGTCCCTTAATGGGATTGAGAAATGTTGCCCAAGGCTCAGAGACCCTCTGAGGAGAGTAAAGGTGACTCCTTTCCTGATCTTCAACTTCCCTTGCATGATGCCTCTTTTTCCGCAAGTGATCTCATGATATACCTACAAACATGGCTAGCTGCAGTACTGCAACCTCTTCCTGGTGCTGTCCATCCCTTTGACATGCAATCCCCCAAATGATCTTCCTGTGTTGGAGCCCTGGTATGTGTGCTCCAATTCTTTCCAAAATTGATGGGAAGAATATTGTTGTGTAGTTTTAAACCTATGAAGGTTTAAACTTAGCAAGTTATTAAAGAGTAATTTTACAAAAATGAACAGGGCAGAATTATTTTCACTTCATCATTGTGTTTTTTGGTTTTGCAATTATGGATTTGCAATTTAGAAAATCATCTACTTCTCTGTGTGGATAATTTATATGGCAATCTTCAAGCTTCAATGCTCAGCTATTTGTGTCTTTCTCCATCCTATAAAAACTGAGAACAATTCTTTTCCATAAAGAGAAAATATTTTTTCACCCTTTAACAACCACAAAATAGATAAGGCTTTTTTTTAACAGACATTTCAGCCCAACAGGACACATGTTTCAGTTAGTCATGACCAACTGAAAACAGTTTTTATAATGAGAACTGCTTTGCAACCGTAAGTGCTAAGCAAACACTGAATTATAATCACAAGTTAAAACAATCTACCTATCATTGGAAATATAAACAGACACTGCTGAGTAAAGGTAAATCTGGTATCTTTGATAGTCCCGTTTCATGGTCCCAGCTGGTGGTTGATGATTCTGACAAGTTGTGATTCTATCTATTTAACAGAGCCCAAAGTATTCAAGCAGTTATACAACAGTGGTTTTCTGATATTTTTTATACAAGAGTAAGTATTATTAGAATATAAACTATCTTCAGGTACTGCTATTCTTGTATGTCTATAGATGGATATGACAGCTGGAAAAAATTGAGCCTACTGTGGTTCATTCTGTTTAAAAACACTAAATATATTGTTAGCTTGTAGCAAAAGAGAATGTTATTGTAATGGAGGGCTGATAGCATAGATGTTCTCTAGTTTTACAATATATGCCTGCCAATAAAACATAGGCCCAGGCCCTCAAGGAATTTGAGTAAACATATTGCAAAGCATTTCAGCTGTTTTTACTGAAGAGGGTGTTGTTATGTGCCCCACCTCTGGCCACCAAGAAGAAGGATCAACCACTACTAAGTAAAATTGCTTATTTCTGTCTGAAAACTCAATGTGCATCTGGGCTTTATAGACCACTTCCATGGATGACATGGTGTCTTTTCTGTCATGCTATGGTGGCTATTCAGGATTCACAATGGTTGATTTTCAGGGGCATCATTTCAGATTTTGGTGTGTGGGGGTGGGGACTTTACTCGTGATTCCAGGGCCTACTTAGGCACTTGAAAACTCTAGTTTTTTGGCAGTCCCAGTCTTATTAATCTCTCCTCATTCGGAAGCTGTTCCATACCCCGAATCATTTCTGTTGCCCTTTTCTGTGCATTTGCCAAATCCAGTAATCATTTTTGTGATGGGGTGACCAAATCTGCACACAGTATTCAATATGTGGGTGTACCATGGATTTATATAGAGGCACTATGATATTTTCTGTCATATTATTTCCTAATGATTTCCAATATTCTGTTAGCTTTTTTGTCACTGAACATTGAGCAAATGTTTTCAGAAAACTACCCACAATGATACCAAAATCTTTTTCTTGACACGTAACAGCTAATTTAGATCCCATCATTTTATATATATAGTTGGGATTATAGTTGGTTCCAACCCTGCTGCTTCCTCATAGTCTCATCACCTCAGTTTCACTCCACACCTGCTCCTTCTGCCCTCTTCTCTCCTCTGCTGCCCCCCTCACCTCATTTTCCTTCAATTGAACTGAGCTCCTCCTAAGTGAACCCAACTCACCCCCACCTGTCCAAAAAAAAACAACCTGTGGAACTAACATGTTTGTTGCCATCACATGGTTCACATTTGAGCAGACATTGAAACGAGTATTAGACAAAAATGACAGAAGACCCCTGGCACATTACGCTGCAATTTCCCTGTACACATCTAGATCTACCCCATAGTCTGCAACTCAGAAGACTGCAGTGAAGTTGTTTATAAGATGTCAGGTATGCACTAGATTTGATTTAATTAGACAAGATTTACCAAAAGCACTTAATGAAAGACAGAACACTGTGAAAACCCCACAGCATAACCCCTGGCCCACCCAGGTTTTTCTGCCTCACACAGTGTTGATATAAAATGACAGAGGAGGAATGAGGTGAGAAAAGGGTGTGCTAACACAGATACTGAGACCAGTGAGGCATTTGGTAGAGGGAAAAGGGGACATAACGAAGAGGCACATTAATCAATTGTTACCAGATAAAAGCTCAGGATAGTTACAGAATGAGGCCCCTGAAGTCAGTAAAAATGATTTGTAGGTTTTGTTGGCCAGAGGAGTATGTGGTTCCAGAAGACAGTGACAGAGAGGAAGAGCTCCTGCTGGGCTTGATCAAGCCAGTATCAATAAGGAATGGAACAAAGCCCAAGTGTCACCTTGTCTTCCTGACAGACACCACTGCCTACAGTGAAATCACAGATCTCCCATATGGTTAAACTTGTGATAGCATTATTTTTTAAACTGGATTTGTTAATTAAGGATGGGGAGAATATGCCTTCTGTTAAAATCTGTTAAAATTAGAAGCTATCACCTTAATTTGTAATGGATTTCCTGGTCCTGTTTGCAGGCTAGGGGTCTCTGCAGGGAAGCCTGTGATCTGGGTTTTTCTGCAGTCAGTGTGCACTGCAGACATACAGCCTAGAGTAAGGTGAGGCTGAGTTGTGTTTCTCTTTTTTTGCGGGATTCTTGTGTATTAAGGTTCTGATTTATAAGAAAAAGTAGAGTTATGCTTCAATTTTCCAGCAAGAGTATTTTATGTTTTTAAACTAACTTCTGTGTGTATACCATGAAAATAACAGAATGCAAATAAAAAATGACATGAGCATGGGACAGGACAAATTGATTTGTAATTAGAACAAGTCTTCACAGAAATGTTTCCTGTATTTGTCCAAGTCTGTTCTGTATATCCTGTCAATGGCTTCATCTTCTCAGAACTAAACTCCCTCTTGGTTTGCACTAAATCTGTAGCCCTTTATTGCACTGCTGCTGGCTTCTCAGAGCTTCTGAAATTAGTGTATGTGCCTGCACCTGCATATATATGTGCACTTCTACTAGGAATTTCTTTTCCTGGGAATTTGTGGCTGTAAGAGACTCTTGGTCTTTACATGCTAAAGAACTTTATTTGTTCAACCTGTAGTTCTCTTGGTTCCTGAGATGCTAATTTAATAGCAACTGAATTAAAAAAAATAATCACATGCTGTCAAGGTTCCTTCCCCACTCTGAACTCTAGGGTACAGATGTGGGAACCTGCATGAAAAAAACCCTAAGCTTATTTTTACCAGCTTAGGTTAAAACTTCCCCAAGGTACAAACTATTTTTCCTTTTGTCCCTGGACTTTATTGCTGCCACCACCAAGTGTCTAACAAAAATAACAGGGAAAGAGCCCACTTGGAGACATCTTTACCCCCAAATCCCCCCAAGCCTTACACCCCTTTTCCTGGAGAAGGCTTGATAAAAATCCTCACCAATTTGCATAGGTGAACACAGACCCAAACCCTTGGATCTTAAGAACAATGAAAAAGTAATCGGGTTCTTAAAAGAAGAATTTTAATTAAAGAAAAAGTAAAAGAATCACCTCTATAAAAATCAGGATGGTAAATACATTACAGGGTAATCAGATTCATAACATAGAGAATCCCTCTAGGCAAAACCTTAAGTTACAAAAAGACACAAAAACAGGAACATACATTCCATTCAGCACAACTTATTTTATCAGCCATTTAACCAAAACAGAATCTAAAGCATATCTAACTAGATTGCTTACTGACTTTTTACAGGAGTTCTGACCTGCATTCCTGCTCTGGTCCCGCAAAAGTAACACACAGACAGAGAGAACCTTTGTTTCCCCCTCACACCTCCCCCCCGCTCCAGCTTTGAAAGTATCTTGTCTCCTCATTGGTTATTTTGGTCAGGTGCCAGGGAGGTTATCTTAGCTTCTTAACCCTTTACAGGTGAAAGGGTTTTTCCTCTGGCCAGGAGGGATTTAAAGGTGTTTACCCTTCCCTTTATATTTATGACACATGCAGAATACGTTTATGTGAAGAATAACATACTTGCAGACAAGATGATTATTCTTACGTTTCACCTAAATAAATGTGCAGTCTCTTCTGTCTGCGCACAATATAGATGTGACAAAAGGCATTATGCATTGTATACATTGTTCCCTCTCTATTTTGTATTTTAAATTACAAATTTAAATTTATCAAGCTCTGGTCTCAATTAGAATCTCTACATTCCCATTTTTGAGCATCAGGAAGTTTTTCACTAGCCCTTGCTGACCCACTGATGATTGTTCAGTTTCCAATCCCTGTTGTTCATTCCTATATCTAGTAGAGAACAGTGTGGTTCAGAAGTGGTGTGCCCAGCCCAGTATGAAAGAGACTGTTCTTTGCTTCCCTAGCCATTTACTAAGGCTATGTCTACACTACCATAGTAAGCTGTCCTACATGACGCAACTCCAGCTACGTGAATAACATAGCTGGAGTTGATGTATCTTAGGTCGAGTTACCACGGGATCTACACTGTGGGGGTTCAATGGGAGAAACTCTCCCGTCAACTTACCTTACTCTTCTCATTGGGGTAGTGTACAGGGGTCTACTGAAAAGCGATATGCTGTCGATTTGGCAGGTCTTCATTAGACCCACTAAATTGACCTCTGGTGGATCGATCTCAGAGGTCGATCCTGGCTGTAGTGTAGATGTAGCCTAAGAGGCAGTCACAGAGGGCTGCATCTGCATTAGTTTACTCTTGATTTGCATTTTCAAGCTTTTTTTTGCAACCTGGAGGTCTAGAAACATTTTTTTATAATTTTTAATGAGAGCTATGATTTTGATATACAATTCTGTCAAAATGCTTATTTCTCTGGCCATGAAATTCAGAATACATGGGGCCATATGGTGAAAGACACATGTCTAAAATTCATGTGTTGCAAAAATGAGAGTTTCTCATAGGGACCTAATGGATCATGTGGGGGAAATAAGGGGCTCTGTGTAAGAGATGGACCTAAACCAAAATCTTGCATACAGATACCCTCAAAATTCTGGGTAGTATGAATCCAAATCTCATCTCAGCACCATCTTTGCTCTGTATCTAAAAAAAAACCCTGCATTCTTTATACATTTTTTCAGTAACTAGTGCCAGAAAATTGGGAACATTCTTTTCCTTGAGACATATTGAAACAGAACAAGAATGTGTATTATGGAAAGCCATAGGGAGGGAAATCTTTTCTAACAACATTTATCCAAAGTTCTCAATATGAATTAACCTCTTCCATCGGTGGATTTCAGTACTATGCCCATATTCACAAGGATAAAATGGCTTCTGCTATCTACTGTGTTATAATGCTTCATACAGTAGATGTACCATTGTGAAAATAATAACAAAGTACAATAATCTCAAGTCTTTCTTCATAAGAATTCTCATTACAAATGGCATTTTTTTTCTGTAATATGGGTTGTCTTACTGCAGGCATCTGCCTGAATTCTGTACTATTTTAAAGATTTCTGCAAAGGACTCTGTTCTTGTCTATATGTAAAGTGGATTTATGCATTCCACGTTCTGACAGCATAATTCAGCCAACTCTAAATGTGACAGGGATAATAAAGTAAATTCCTAGTAATGCTTTACAGTAGTTCTGTACACTGATCTAAACAATTTATGTGTTTCTGTATAAATCTCAATTATTAATCTAACATTTATATCTTCAGATAATATTCTGAATTTTCCTTGTAATTTCATACTTCCAGTCTTTGCTGTTCTGTGTTGCTGGGAATTTCTTTCTATGGAAGTTTATCTACTCTCTCTATTTACTTTTGAGAAGATTCCTCTAACTGAGGGATTTAGAAACTGTTACTTAACCTTTTATAAGATGTGTTATACTGTGATCATTACATAATCCGAGTCTATAGGGTGATGTACAGATCCTTGCTATACGAGTTATATTGTGCAGAAACACAAATTATTCCAAATCTGAAAATATTTTTTTACCATTCTCTGGGTAAACAGATAGAGGGGTCAAATAAGTTCTGGCTAGCCATAGTTTTTTATTTATTTTATTTTATTTTATTTTTTTAAAGACTAAATTGAATAATTTACTTGATATTTTTGTGATTTTTTCTAATAAATTATATTTATTCATCCCACTGATAGCCTTGGTTAAATGACTGAAATATTTGTGTGTATCTATTATACACTTTTTTCTAATACCATAGTTAACATTTCTCTCTTAACTGATGAATTGTAATCAGGGTAAAGAAAAGATTTTGCAGATACAGACTAACATGGCTGCTACTCTGAAACCTGTAATCAGGATATAGTCTTTGAGCAGGGACATGAAGATTGTAACTTTGGAGCATATATTGTTTATATTGGTTATTTGCTGTATTCAGTGATAGAGAAGGTCTAGACCTCTGAGATGCACCAATATGTGATTTTCGCAAAATATTTAGCAAATTTTGTTCATTCTTCAGTGTCCCTTTCGTCTTCTCTCACCTGTCAAGGCTTTCCAGTTGTACTAGACAGAACTTTTATTATAGCTGACAAAAGTGCCCTGGGCACAGTATTTTTCTGTCAGCCCTAAAAGTGCGGGGGAAGCAAATTAACTTTGCCAGATTTGTTATAGGTGTGAAGTTTTTCACACCTCTGGAATACATGCATTTTAAAATTCTCTTATCTCACACAAGGTAATTGTTTGTTTGCAAATACCTTACTCAAGTTTTCATTTGGTTAGCATCTGGCATCCCATCTGCTTCTGGGTAAAATTCAAGGTGTTGGTTCTAATCTGTAAAGTCACAAAGGTTTTGGGAGCCTGGTAATTCAGAGAACATCTCTATCTCTGTTGGAGATATTGTTTTTACTGTACACTGAGGCAGTTTAAACTAACATTTGTAACTTTACATTTGTGTTGCACCTAGATTTCATGACTGACAATAGTTTTTAATTAAACTCAAGAAACCAGTTAACTATCCATAAAATGCTCATGTTTTACAACAAGATAATTTTTTTAGTTAAAAATCTATTTTAGCTCGTTTAAACCACCTATGCAAAATAAATGAGAAGAGTATGGAGCATTTACACCATGTGGGGGCACGTGTAGTCTCTGAAAGACCTGTGTGAATTTAATACATCTACAAACACATAGTTAACTGTGAATGTAAAGTCTCTAACTTAATTTTAAATGTAGTTCTTGGTTTATCTGGACAGAGGCTGTTTTATGTTCAGTGGCAAACTGACAGCTGGTGTTTGGGAAAACTGGTCAGATTTTATGACAGTCACTCTTTCTGGTGCCCATTTCATAACTAGTCTTGATTAGGAAGATACATTTACTGAAGCTTCTGATTCTAATAAGATATATTAAACGCAAAGGGCCAGATCATCCACAATTATGTAAATTGACATAATTTCATAGACTTCAATCACATTATGATAATTTATACCAGTTGAGGTACTGGTCCACAAAGTGAGATACTATTAGGATTATGATTGAAAACAACTACGTATATTGAGGGGAACTAAAAGCATAGATTACTAACACAGAGCATAACTACACATTTAATGTAACTGATATCTGCATACACTAGCTAGGGCATGCAGAGTAAATCTTCACAGCAACAATTTTCAGGACAAAAGTAAAAGAGAGCTCTATGTTAAGCTTAATTTCTCATCACAATAGAAAGTCTCCGTAATGAGAAAAGAATAAGCTACAATGGCATGAGCACCTCCAGGTTCCAAGAGGAACTCTGACCTCCCACACTCTCCCTTTGCCATCCTGGTCAGGTGAGACAGTAAGCAAAAAAATTAGGTTGTTTTTTTCTAAATTTGGTTTTAAATTAATCTGATCTTGATCTGAGACCATGCATAAGGAATTGTAGTCAAAGGAAAGTGTTGTTATAAAACCTGGAAAATCCAGGTTCCTAAGTAGTAATTGTTACAATTCAGGGCAACTGCAACTGTATTTCCCCTGTGTGTTATTCCACAGGCACCCTCTTTAGTCTCCTGGCTCCTCAGCAATCATTTCTCTTGGGCAGAGACCTGAGTCTCTCTCCCTCTAACTGGGGTTTTTCCAAGTTGCACAGTTTCCTGCCTGCACCGCAATATTCCCAACAAGCCAGACTTCATTGTGCTTTCTCTTCAGAAGCTAAGAACAGCATATCTTCCCACAGATGCAAATTACCACACAGCTCTTTATAAGCAAGCACAGTTATTCTTAAGATGAAAGCATTACCAAGAAAACAACATTAAAAATTGTACACATGCTAAAAGCTTACCAGAAGTTACCCCAACTCCAAATTCAGGCTTTGATTGGTATCAGTTCTTCAAAACCCACAGCTGGGTCTCAGATTCAGAACAAGAACAGTCATGATTAGTTCAGTCTTTGCTTTCTATAGCTTAGGCCTTTGATCTTGGCCTCATATAATGGTGATCAGCAGACAATGCCCTTTCCTCAGTGTGTAGCTTCAAATGTCTAGGCTTTTGCATAATCAGAGGTTGGGAATGCTTTGCATTCATTGTCCTTGGATATTCTTCAGGAAAACCACTTAACATTTTTTGTTCCAAAAGTCCATTCTTGTCTGACTTATTGTTCAATACAGTCCTTTATACCTCCAGGTCTCACATCTGTTACATCTCCTCCCTTGAAAGATTACATACAATACCAGCTCACAGTAGTACAAACCATTAATTTAATACCATTTATTTATTATAATGAATACCAAAGATACTTACAATTAATTCAGTAAGGTCTCCCAAGAGTACAGCAGGAGATTGTCATATCTGTCACAGCAATATTTGTGATATTTTATATATGGAAGAAACAATAGATTCATATCTCTGTTGGTACTTATAGACACAACTTTAATACAATACAATCATATCAGTCTTAGTACATGATAGATATTCTAGTATATCAACTTGTCAAGGGAAAGATTGAGTATTCAACAGATTGGATGAGACTGTGCAGCTTGTTCAGTCTCTGTTTTATTGTTTCCTCTAGGTTAATCTCAGTCTAAAGACGGCAAGGTTATCCTTCATTTTTGGAGGTCAAATAGATATTATTAAATGCATGGTCTGCCAGGCATTAGATTTCCCATATAACTCTAATGATCTGGGAAAAAAAGAAATCTTAATGGTGAAGAAAACAAAGCTCTGGATTTCTGTACCTGAGTGGCAGAAACTAATTAACTAATTAAATAATTATTATTTATTTTCTTTAAATTCTGGAGAAACATCTCTGAATATCCTGTGGAATGCTACAGTGCCCAATCAAAACAAAAACAAAAACAAAACAAAACATGCACACTGTTTAATATTTTATCTCAACTCAGAAAGAATAAAGGATGAACATACTTATCCATATACATATATCTAAGTGCTGCTAAATTATTATAATAAATGTTGTGAAGTGTATGTGTGCATAATATGGTAAACAGGATGCAGAAGTGATCTGGAAATAGTGGGCAGATGATAAACATATTCATTCTAACTTCAGTTTTAAAAAGAAAATGTGGGTAGGAGAATTCCTTGGATTTAGATTTAAAAAAAGGTGGATCACACCTTATTCACCCTAGGATGTCCATCATCTCAATAGAAATAATCTGTAATCAACTATACATGTCTAAACATGGTACATAGGAATAAAGGAACTGGTAGACCAGAAGACAACTGTTCCATTTAATATATTGTGCTCTGGGCAATGGTAATGTAAAAATCTAGGTGATAAAATCTGCAATTGTTTTCCTTATTTTTCCAGTGGCTAAAAGTATGCTAGATGATTTAACTAACGCACACAGCCCCTGCCATGAATTGCTTACAATCTAAAGACACAGGAGTAGTAGCCCCTAACAATGTGTAGAGGAGGACACAGATTATAATATGAGGAAGAGACCTGGGAGGATAGAGGAGCTGGGAAATTAGAACATCCACTCTCAAGGGCCCTGGTGCTGATGGGCACATGAAGAGGGCACATGTTGCTTAGGCAAAAATATATCAGAGTTTAACAAAACATCCAGCAAATGTTTCAATGAACCTGATGGTATTTTGGACTAGGTTTCAAACCCTCAACCAGTCATATTTCACTTGCTTTTACACTACATTTTTGCCCAGACATATTAGGAATCCCTTTAACCAGAAGGGCTTTGTCTTTCCAATAGGCCCTGTGCTCATCCTTACCTAAAGTTGTCTTCTAGACAAAGTTATCTGAAGTTAGTTGCCTGTATCCTTTCTCCATCCTGCAGCCGCAGGTCTGGAAAGGCTGATCCTGGCTGTGTTGCTGCCACTGAATTCTAACTGCACTATGTGGCTAACATGCCCGCATAGTATAGAAGTTCCTAGCAGTGTCATGCACTCTGGGGCAGTGGTTCTCAACCTGGGGTATGTGTATTCCTGGGGGTATGCAGAAGTCTTCCAAGGAGTACATCAATTCATCTGGATATTTGTCTAATTTTACAACAGGCTACATAAAAAGCACTAGTGAAGTTAGTACAAACTGAACTGTCATACAGACAATGATTTGTTTATAGTGCTCTATATACCTTACCATACACTGAAATGTCTCAGTACAGTTTTTATATTTCAATTGAGTTTTTTTTATAATTATAAGGTAAATATGAGAAAGTAAGCAATTTTTCAGGAATAGCGTACTGTGTCACTTCTGTATTTTATGTCTGATTTTGTAAGCAAGCAGTTTATACGTGAGGTGTAACTTTGGGGTACACAAGACAAATCAGCCTCCTGAAAGGGTACAGTAGTCTGCAAAGCTTAGAGCCACTGCTCTGGGGTATTTAAACCCAGAATTCTGTTAATGAGCATTTCAACCAGCAGCAGTGGAACATGGAGTGTTTCCAAATTTCATTACAGCAGGAGGGGTGAGTAAGGAAGATGTACCCCTTCCTCAGGATATCTGAGACTTTTGGGGAATAATTGGGTTATTGTCTAGCCCCGTGCAAGAATGAACTCACTCCATATGCATCCCCTCTTGGCTGGATGAGATGTAGCGGCTCTCCTCCCTTCCCAAGAGATACGCTGACCTTGAAGTGATTTGTCTCTTCCTGTGACTTAGCACTTCTGTTCATGTCACTTTTTGTCCTTCCTCTTCCAGGGAAACCTAAGTCCAGTATGCCAGTGGTCTAGTAGTGTCATACCAAAGGGCTGACTCTGGAGAGATATGCTTGTAGAAGATTATAATTTAGAGACACTCCCTCATGAGAGACAGTATTATGAACAGAGGAATTTGGAAATGTGCCCTGGAGGTGAGGCCTGGGAACACCACATTACTATATGCAACAATTCACCAGAGAGACTCTCCAGTTTGTTTTATTAAAAGTTTTATTCCTTTCTCATTCACTGGTTTGTTGTTTAATGAACCCCAAGATCATTACAGGTCCAACTTCAGTTCTTATGGTGTCTGATTGCCTTTGGCTTTGGGGATTTCCTGCCCCTGTCCTTGGTGGGATGATAGGAGAACCCAGGACCCTGTATGAAGGAGAGAAGGTCTGTTTCTTCCCCGGGCTGCTTGCTACCATGCCTTCAGCTAGGTCTTTCCTACAGTCTCTGCGTAATCTGACCCTTCTTCAGATCCCAAAACAAAATGATTTTGAGAATCAAAAGAAACAACAAAGGTCCTGCACCAGATCTAACTTTCCCAAGCAAGTTCTGACCCTTTGGAATCTCTAGTGAGGTTCTAGCCCCAGTTGTTCTTTCAACTCCCAGGCAGCTTCAAGGGCAGTCTCTGGTTAGATTATAGTTCCAGCCAGGCTTTCCTTCACATGGCTACATCAAGAAGTCTGTTTCTCTCTGTATGTCACCACTGAGCTGGAGTTTTCCTCCTTATATCTCCTTCTTTGAGGTGTGACACCTTGACCAGTTGTAATGGGATGGGGCTAATTGAACCCACAAACTTTAATTTACTCCTTCATGGTTATTATGAGATCTGAATAACTCATCACAGCTCCTAGAAAGAGGAGATATAGGTCAGTCAACCTTTCCTAAAGACAATGAACATGAAGAAAGGTAGTAGGTTTTCCCCAACGATATCAAAATACTAAGTTTAGAACCCTTGGGGATGGATCACTGTGTGTTGGAGGATAGTCTGGTAAGTTTAAATTGATTGTGTGGTTTTGTATGACTATTTAGTTTGAGTTTTAGGGCCACCTTCTCCAGTCCAGGCAAACCATGTTTAACACAAGACCAAAAGGGATGTGGGGTCAATGGTAACTTTGAGCTGGTCTCTCTCCTGCTGGGTCATGTCCACCTGTCCACTCATGGAAGATATTTTAAAATATTCAACTATTATTATAGTTCCAGATACCTTGGGTTATTTTTCTTTCTTATCAAGGTTAGATCATTTATAGCCTCAGCTGTAAATAAAATATGAAGTAAATAAAACTCAGTAGCCTGCTTTTGATGATATGTCCCAAACCTGGCAGTTTCACAATAGCTTTCATTGAGCAGGCTTGCAAAATAGAAACATACTATTTTCTTAAATGTTTCCTATTCTATTGTCACAGATTACAGTAAAAAAACATGCAAGAAGTACAGATATCTGATATTTTCCCATTCTTTAAAAGCATGTTATGATATTTTGCAGAAATGTAGTATCTTTTGCCTGTATTCTTAAAGCACATTACAAATATCAATTAAGTAATTGTGTGAAATAGTTATGTATTTTACCCATTGTATGGATGATATTACTGAGGCAGTGAGAAGTAAAGTGACTTGGTCAAAGCTTCAAAGATGAGGTAAAGGTTTATGTCTCTAGTTACTAAAGGAATAATTTTCTCTTAAAAAGACATTTCAAACTTTTAATGGAATAAAAAGGTAGAGAATGTTTGTGGAAATCCTTGCAATTACCTGATAGGTATTTTCATAGTTGAGAAATCTTTCTACTTTAATTTCAAATAATATTTAATTACAATGAGGAAATTGAATCTTCCCATAGGAATTAATATTTTAATAGCCATTCAGCTTTTCTCATATGATAATGACTTTTCAAATTATGAATTATGTTTTAAGAATGTGGGCATAATGCTTTGATTTTCCTGTTCAAACGTAAACATTCTCAGTCTGTAGCTGAGACTTCCATAAGTTGATGAATATTTATATTATTCATGAGGCCTGACATCTGTCATGTTGTGCAGATTTAGTTTCTATGTAAGAGTTCTTGAGAGAGATCAGATAAAATGAAGGACTGTTCACTTAGTACTGCAGCTTTTGAATTTCCCTAGATAGTTCTGGAACATATGACCTTGGTAGGTAAATATCAAATACTGGGAAGAACACCTTTGCACATTGTCTGGCTAGCCTGATAGGAAAAGCTTTAAACTAGGTCTTAGAGAGTATGGTGACAAAAATCTGGCCAATGCACATCTAATCTCCAGTAATGAAGACAAGGGAAAGGGACTAAATTCTGGAGAAGGGACTAGAAACCACAAATGAATTAAAGAGACAAGAAGAAAAGCAACAGGGCAGTCTGCAAATTTTCTTTGATGCCTGATACCAATCCAAGGACTATGGGGAACAAGCCAGATGAACTGGAAGTCATAGTATATGAAGAAAATTATGACTGAATTGGCATTACAGAAACTTGGTGGGACAACTCCCATGATTGGAGTACCAGCATAGAGGGATATAGCTTGTTCCGGAAGGATAGAGATGGGAACAAAATATGGAGGCATGGCATTGTACATCAAGAATATATACACTTGCTCCGAGGTTAAAGAGGAAGTAAGCAGCAGATCTACTGAGATGAGGATAAAAAGGGAAAAGAATAGTACCAATGTTATGATGGAAGGTCTATTATAGACCACCAAATTAGGACTGGGGAGGTGGATGAGGCATTTTATAAGCAGGTAACAAGATTAGCCAAAGCACATGAGCTAGTACTGATGGGGGATTTTAACTTCCTTGATATCTGTTGGAAGACTATTAAAGCAAAGCGTAATATGTTCTACAAGTTCTTAGCATGTGTAGGGAACAACTTTCTGAATCATCCATTTTGCATCTGGTTTTGATCAATGAGGATGAATTAGTTGTGAATGTGAAAATGGCCAGGAACTTGGGAGGAAGAGATCAAGATCCTAAGGAAAAGAGGACATGAGAACAACAAAACAAGAAAACTGGACTTCAAAAGGGCAGATTTCAATCAATTCTAAGAACTAGTAGGCAAGGTCACATGGAAAGACCAATTAGGAAGAAAAAAAAAATTGAAGGGAGCTGGCACTTCCTAAAATATGTAATACTAGAGTCTCAGCATCAAGCTATTTTGATGCAGAGGAAAGATAAGAAGAACCACAGGAGCTAATGTGGCTGTCCAAGAACCTTTTTAGCTATCTAAACCCAAAATGGATATATACAGGAAATGGAAGAGGGGTGTGTCACCAAAGAAATATATATGGGAATATTACAAGTTTGTAGGGACAAAATTAGGAAAGCCGAGGCAAAGAATGAGTGGAAGCTGGCAAGGAATGTTAGAAATAAATATGCCAGACAACAAAGAGAGATCAGGGATGGTGTGGGCCCACTGCTCAATGGAGAAGGTGAGCTGGTAACAGAAGATGATAGGAATGCAGAGCTGCTCAATGCTTATTATTCTTCAGTCTTCTCACAAAAAACAACATGTGACTGGACAACTACTGAAGACAACTACCATAGACAATAAACAATAGCTGGAGTTGGTCCTGCTTTGAGACCTCCTGAGGTCTCTTCCAACCCTAATCTTCTATGATTCTGTGACTAAAGGGAAGGGATGCAAAATAGAATAAAGAATACATCAGAGATATTTTGACCAATTTGAAGGAATTTAAGTCAGTGGGGCCTGATTCTGTTCTCCACAGGGTGCTAAGGAATTAATTGAAGAAATTTCAGAGCCACTGGCAATAATATTTGCAAACTCATGGATGACAGGAGAGGTCCTGGAAAACTGGAGAGTGGCTAATGTAGTGCACATCTTTAAAAGGGGTGGGGAGGAGGAGCTGGGGAATTATAGATCAGTCAGCCTGACCTTGATACCTGGGAAGCTGCTTGTGTTACCTAGCAGCAATGTGTTCTTGGGGACTCACCCTGTCTGACTCATGAAAGACCCACCCCCACCGCCTCTGCTTTAACTAAAACTGCACCAGAAGAAAGAGATTTACAAAAAGCAGTGAAAAGGCAGTGGGAGATACAAATAAACCTCTAGGATAAGGATGACAGGATTAAGGAAACTCTCCTAGCTTCATTTGCATCGAAGATGGGACAAGGAGGTATCTCCATGAGCATACAGAATAGAGAACTGAGATTCCAAGGCAAAAACCACATGGAAGTTTGGGACCAGAAAAGCAGGGAAGCACTTCATGATGGGGGATGTCTGCTTCAGATATTAATGAACCCACACCTGCACACACCCAGCTCAGTAGTTATCAGACCAATTCTAGTAATAAACCCTTTATTGGTATCCAAAATAGTGAAGCTCCTTAATTGCATTGTGAGCTCCCTCCAAGGAACACCACCCAAAGCCAGGAATGATCAGCTCCCATGGTCTAGCCTGAACAAAACAGCTTTGGTATACTCCCTTGTTTACACAAAAATAAATCTAGTATTCTCCCTTGAACCATTGTTGTTTCTCTACAAAAACCCCTACCTGTGCTCAAGTAAGTGTTCTGATGCCTGGTTCCAAAATCTGCATCAGTTCCATTGGGATTTCATCTTCTCTTGACTGATCATGCTGGGGGCTCTGCCTGTCTCCAGCACTCCGGACCCTCAGCTGCCACCACCACTTGGGACCCTCGATTGATTCAAGCTTCACGGAATGGTGACAACCCATCTCTCTCTCTCTCTAAGTATAGCTTTCTGACCCTGACTTGTGTGATCAGTTATAGTTTTCTAAAACTGACTTTTATAATCAAGTTTAAGTTAGACTTAACATTATAACTGTTTTGTTTGTTTGGCTCCCCTATGATTATTACCTGGCAATAAATAATTTGGTTTGCTCATTCACTCTGCAGCAATACTCCTCGTACCTAAGCTGAAAGATCCCTGCAGTGTCCCAAAATCCTGTAGGGTTTGCTCATCAAGTGGGTAACTACCAGAACAATTGTAACATGAAAATGGGGATAGAGACATGTTGAACCTGGGAAACATGTGATTGGCAGCTTGGAAGTGCTGCTCGACCCAGCCTGCTGAGTCCAGGGACATATAAGGGGTCAGCTTGGGAGTGCTGTTTAACCCGATCCTCTCAGATGCGCTCTGCTAATGTATGTGTATGTTCGACTGATTCTGGGGCTGGAAAAACCCATCGCTGGGGAACCTAGGTCCTGCAGGATAGCTTTATTGGGAGGGAACTTGCAGCAGGGAGAAGTAGAGCTCCGTATGAGAACAAAAGTGACACAAGCAGTACATTAATAGAATTACAGAATCCCCACCCCCAAAGAGTAACCCTAATAAATGATCAGTGGGGTAGCCATATTAGTCTGTATCCACAAAAACAATAAGGAGTCCGGTGGTGCCTTAAAGACTAACAGATTTATATGGGCATAAGCTTTTGTGGGTAAAAAACCCACTTCAGATGCATGGAGTGAAAATTACAGATACAGGCATAAATATATATTGGCACATGAAAGAAGGGAGTTACTTTACAAGTGGAGAACCAATTCTGAAGGCCAATTTAGTCAGGTTGGATGTAGTCCACTCCCAATTATTGATGAGGAGGTGTCAATACCAAGAGAGGGAAAATTGCTTTTGTAGTGAGCCAGCCACTCCCAGTCCCTATTCAAGCCCAAATTGATGGTGTTAAGTTTGCAAATGAATTGTAGCTCAGCAGTTTCTCTCTGAAGTCTGTTTTTTGAAGTTTTTTTGTTGAAGGATTGCTCCTTTTAAATCTGTTATTGAGGGTCCAGGGAGATTGAAGTGTTCTCCTACTGGCTTTTGTATGTTACCATTCCTGATATCTGGTTTGTGTCCATTTATCCTTTTACATAGAGACTGTCCAGTTTGGCCAATGTACATGGCTGAGGGGCATTGCTAGCACATGATGGTATATATCACATTAGTAGATGTGCAAGTGAATGAGCCTCTGATGGTGTGGCTATACTTAACTACATTCCTCCAGCTTCTATCCAGGACACATCACACGATCCATTGTCTGCAGTCAAGCCTTTGCTCCAATCCCTCAGACAGAGACAAACACCTACAAAATCTTTATCAAGCAGTCTTAAAACTACAATACCTACCTGGGGAAGTGAGGAAACGGATTGACAGAGCAAGACGGGTACCCAGAAATCATCTCCTAGAGGACAGGCCCAACAAGGAAAATAACAGAACATCACTGTCCATAAGGTACAGCCCCCAGCTAAAATCTCTCCAGCACATCATCAACAATCTCCCACTCTCATAAGCCTTGGAAGGCATGCCAATCCTCGCCTACAGACAGCCCCGCAACCTGAATCAAATACTCACCAGCAACTATACACCACACCACAGAAACACTAACCCAGGAACCAATCCCTGTTGTCTTCTTTGTCCCCCTATCTATTCTAGCGACACCATCATAGGACCTAACCACACCAGCCACACCATCAGAGGCTCCCCACAGCTCCCCAGCCTCCACTGGTGCAGGGGGACTCCCCCAGAGCTCCCCAGTCCCCATGGGCGGTGGGGGATCCCAAGCAGCTCCTCAGATGCTGCCAGTGGGCGAATTTCCCATAGCTCCCCAGTCCCTGCAGGTGCTGGGGACCCCCAGAGCTCTCTGGTCCCCAAGGGTGCTGGGGAATCCCCCAGAGCTATGTCCCAGCAGGCCACAGGGAACCCTGCAGCTCCCCTGCATGGGGAGAATCCTCCAAACTCCCCAGTCCCTGGAAGGCAGGGGATCTTCTGCACATCCCCAGCCGCCACAGGCAGGGATCCCTCCCAGCTCCCAGCCATGGGGCTGGGGCCACAGCTCCTAGCCACAGCAGGACAGGGTGCTGGACCCTTCTTCCTCCCCCTTTTTGTCATGGACATTTTAAGTAAAAGTCAGGGACAGGTCACGGCTTCCATTAATTGCCCATGACCTGTCCCTGACTTCTACTAAAAATATCCATGACAGAATCATAGCCTTACCCAAAATGTATCGTACTCACCTGGGTCTGACCTGTTACTCCCATTGAGAGTTTAATTACAAAGCAGAAAATGATCTGATATTCTGTTTTGAGACAGATAGCATATATGATGCATGAATGGACTAAAATTAGCACTTAGAGGAATTTAAAGAATATTATTTAATATTGCTATAGTTAGTCATTTATGGAGTGCTGCAAATGTACAAGATATTTTCCAAAAAAAGAATAAATCTGTAATTATTTTAAATATTGTCAAATGATTTATAGCTATATAGGAAAGATTTTCCTTGTGAAAAAGTAGTTTAAATTTTAGTAGGGATGAAACCAACATGATTCTATAGAAATTTAATAGATTTATATTGAAGTCATTCAAATATAATAGAGAATTATATCCTTTCTAAAAGTCTTTTTACCCATCCTGTAGAATTCTGTGGCATTCTTTATGGAATTCAATATGATGGTTCAAAAAGTGTTATCATTTTCTGCTAAAATCTGTAGGACTTTACCTTCAGGGCTTTTTCCAGTAAAAAATTTTCTTTGAATAAATAGAACTTGGATTCCTAGAATATCTATTCAAGTTATAAAACAATATGCATGAGCAGAGCTTCAGTAAACAGTTCAGGTAAGATGCAGTGGCATAATTTTGTGTCAGGGAAATTAATTAGATACTATTTTTGGTTACATTTTTCTTTACATAGCTTACTGATGTTTTCATCTTAGAAACATTCCATCTTTGTCCATTTAGATCATTTCACAGTCTGGGGTTCCATTAGTTCCCCAGGAAGGAATAACAGCATAGCTGTCAGCATTATTAAGCATTGTTCTAAACTACTGAAGTATATTTTTAACATGCATGAGCCAAAAAAAGAAATCTAGTAAAACATTCTTTTCAAAAGAAATAAAATGATTATGTTCAGATTTATGGAAATAATGTACACACTGAGAAATAATGCAGGCTTGAAAGCATTTAACTGAATGTGTATGGAAACTAATAGTAACTTTTGGAGCCTTGCAGTTCTAATAGATGTCCAAAATTCCAACTATACACTTTCTCTTTATTTTGACATTGATTGTTTGATTTAATCTTTTCCAAAACAATTGCAAGGAAACGTGATAGTGAGAACATCAGGATGAATCTTAGAGATACCATCAACCCTGAAAGCTTCAAATGTAATTTGTTCAGAAATATTTACCGGTATATTAAAATAGTTACAGTATATAAAGGAATGGTTACAAAATAAGATACAGATGGTTTTAGAAGTTCAGAATAACTCAAATTATAAATTCATAAGTTATCATAGAACAATTAAAAGAAAAATCCTGTATTATCCCTCTTTACATATTTCATAAAGGGAAGCCGTGTAGTTAAATATTTCTTGTTTCCATCTTTCCTAAGACAAGTGAGTTTTTCCAATGAAATAATGTCCCACACTTTCATCAATTAATTATTTCACAAAGGGGCATGCTTGACTTCTATTCTTTGGCTACCATCAGACTCTTAGCCAGCAACAGTAGATAAAGAAAGTGACAAGAATATGTTTGACTGGCTTACTCACCTACTCCTAGAAGAACAAGGCCAAGGGAATAGATGAATCCCTGTTTCTAGTATATGGGAGCAATGATGAAGAATTTGACACCTGAATATTATTTATGCAGGAGGGGGGATGCAGAGGGAACACAGGCCCTCCCATTCTATTGCATTATTTGTATCTTGGATCATGTCTACACTAAAGGGAAAAGTCGATCTAAGCTATGCAATTTGAGTTACATGAATAGCGTAACTCAAATCGATGTAGTTTAGATCTACTTACTGTGGGGTCCACACTATGCGATGTTGACAGGAGACGGTCTCCCATTGACTCCCCTTAATCTTCTTAATCCAGTGGAGTAGAGGAGGCAATGGGAGAACGGTCTTCACTAGAATGGTCTTCACTAGACCGATGCATCGATGGTCGATTTAGCGGATCACCACATGTAGATCCCCAGGTAAGTGTTGACAAGCCCTTGAAAAAAATACAGTGTTGGGATTGGGGGAAGTACCTTTCTGAGTAAAACACTTATTTTTTATGCATGTCAGGTCTCTGAAGAGAGATGAAATATAATTAGTGTGCTTTGATGGTTCTCAGCTATTTCCAGGCTTTGAAAGAGGTTAAAATAAGTGATATCTGACAATATTAAACACTATATGCATAAGAATGAGAGGAAAATAGGAGACAGAAGGAGAGACACGTCATTAAAATCTTTTATTTTAAGAAATCTTTACATTTCACTTTTTTTTTGTATGCCAAGGAATCCATATTTAACTTTTAAATATCCAGATGTTTGGCTAAGCAAATATAACCTTTTACTCTGTCAAAAAAATCATGTGCAAATGAATGCAAAGATTGGAAATCTCCAGTGCTGCAAAACATATTGTTAAGATGTAGAATGTGATCAAATGGGGACACATTTTATATACTATATTTCTTGATACAGTAATATAGAGACAAGGTCAGTGAAGTAATATATTTTATTGGACTACTTCTGTTGGTGAGAGAGATAAGATTTCAATCTTATAAAAAGCTTTTTTTTAGGTCTGGGAAATGTACTCCTCTTAAATGCAATTTTGTTACCAAATACTCAGTGATCATCTTAGATCTCAATTGATCTTGAAATTAGGTTAAAAATCATGAGGTTTCTTTTTAAAAAAAAAACTAATGAATGTTGTGTAAATTTTATTTTGGTTTCTGAGCTTTGAGAGTTCACTCATCTCATTTTTGTAAGCTCTTCTCCATAACCCGGAGGACAAGAAACTTACCTTTTAAAAAAAATGACAGTGGAATGTCATGTAGTCACAAGAATCTAGAATTTGTGGCTTTATGGAGAACACTAAGTATCACAAGACTCATGATAAAATCATGAGACTTGGCAACATAAACAGTAATGTAATATAGGAAGTTTGATAGGCTATCAGGACGTTGTGCTGTTTGGAATATGTTTTATTCTTCTAACATAATCTGAACATTAGATTACTTAGGTTGTAAATGCCTCTAGACAGGAATTCTCTTTTTGGTATGTTTGTGCAGCAGCGAGTACAATGGTATTATGTTCTATGATTGGTGCCCAGAGGCACTATTGTAACACAAATATAAAGGTGACAATTTTGCAACAGAAAAGCTTCAAAAACAGACTCATTGAGAAACTGCTGAACTGGATTTAATTTGCAAACTAGATACCATTAAACTGGGCTTGAATAAAGACTGGGAGTGGCTGGGCCATTACACAATTTGAATCTATTTCCCCATATTAAGTATCCTTACACCTTCTTGTCAACTGTCTGAAATGGGCCATCTTGATTATCACTACAAAAGTTTTTTTTTCCCCTCCTGCTGACAATAGCTCATCTTAATTAATTAGCCTCTTAGAGTTGGTGTGGCAACTTCCACCTTTTCATGTTCTCTGTATGGATACATATTTTCTTACTATATGTTCCATTCTATGCATCTGATGAAGTGAGCTGTAGCCCACAAAAGCTTATGCTCAAATAAATTTGTTAGTCTCTAAGGTGCCACAAGGACTCCTGTTCTTTTTGCGAGTACAGACTAACATGGCTGCTATTCTGAAACAAAGAATATATATGACTAGTAATATTTAATGGTCTTGCTATTACTGAACTCAATGGGAATAGAAAGCCCACAATTCAGTGTACGGTATAGGAATGATTAGCAAATCTGTTCTAAATTGAACAAACAAAATGAGATAGACGATAACCACAAAAATCACATGAGAAACCCATGTATTGAATGCTTGTGCCAGGAGGAAAAATAATTACCATGTTTTGTAGATCCCATACATGGAAACTATGTCTATAATAGAGCTGTTCAAACCATTGTTATAAATAGTATTTATTACAAATTTAGTCCCTCTTTAAATGACTGAACCATGATTTCAGTGAATGTGTTTGTTATTCATATCCATTTGTTGAATAGTTCTGCAAATTATTTTCAGCCTATCATTCACAAACTGTTGGTTTCGGCTGTTTGGTATTCATTATTCATGTTGTGTGAATAGTCATCTATATGATACTGTTACCTGGTATTGTTTCATTTTCTTGATTTTTGAGCTGGATCCTGAACCAGCTGAAGTCACTGTAAAGCTTCTATGTACTTCAGTGGTGCAGAATGAGAAGCTAAATGGCTGAAAGATTTTAAACAGGAGAATAATGAATGACACATTACAAACCGTCAGTACCAATTTACTGACAAATAATCATGCTGAAATTTATCGGTGAAAGAGATGCTCATAAATAATGAAAAATATGGTCCCATCTGTCAGTGCAAACTAAACTTGATGCTTTTATTTGTGTTTTTTACTGTTCAGCCATCTCTAACCCACAGTAATATCTAAGAACATCAATGTAGCAAAAGCAACAAGACATTCAATTGCCCTGGTAGCATTCAGAGATCTTTTCTGTATGTGATTGATTGACTCTAAAACAGAATAATTTGACCATGCATAAATATATTATCTGCTTTAAAATGTAACTAAAGGGATTTTTCCTGAGTGTAGATTTTGCAGTGTTTACCACCATGAAAAGATGTTTGCTATTTGCAAAGCTGTACCATACTGTCCTGCATTAAATATATACAGTTAAAATGAAATCTATTTTCATACACTTTGGGGCCCAGTCGTGCTGCCCTAATCGAGGCATAACTCCTATTGTTATTCAACAAGACTTTTGTGTAAGTCAAAAAATGCAAGATCAGCCTCTGAATGGAGAATTTTTTATAGCTGTAACCATCTATCAAATGTTTTAATATGTTTCTTTGTCTTCCCTTTAAATTTGTGAACATGAATGATAGTTTTCTAAACATTTAGAATCTACTATTGGTCAATATTTTGGACTAAATATTTTGTCAGAGTTCTTCAAATATATCGTAGAACAAATTACAATTAAATTCATTTTCTGTTTACTATTGTTTGCTTTAGGAAAATACTACTGTAGAACTATTACACATCTATTCAGAGTCTAGGGAATGTTGAAATCAGGGGATTTTATCATGAAACATACAATCCTTAGCTATTTTCAGAGGAAGGAGTCAAACATTAATTTACCTTTTGATTATTGTAATTTCCAGGAAGAACAAAGCAAAAACATTATACATTACATTATTATAAACGCAATGTAAGTGCTAGCAAAGATTCAATGTAAGTATATGATAACTATGGTAGAAGTAGAATCCACACCCCTGAGCGACGCAGTTAAACCAACCTAATCCCTAGTGTAGACAGTACCAGTGTAACCCACACACCTTCTGGGTGTGGTGTTCTGTCCCATCTAGTGACTGAGATGATTTAGAGAGAGAGATTGAGTCTGCTCTATAGCTTTAGGTAATAGGCAGTTGGCTTTTAGCTCATGCAGTAGAGACTCATGCACTAAGCTCCAGAGATGCCAGGTTCAATACTGCCTGCTGACAATTGGGGTCTGTTGGCGTTACACTAGCCCATCAGCCTAGCTACCACCTCTTGGGGAGGTAGGGAACCTACACCGACAGGAGAACCCCTCCGATTGGTATAGAGAACGTCTTCACTGAAGCATTACTGTGGTTCAGCTGTGCCTCTGTACTGGTTTATCTATAGAAATACCCTAAGTAGGAATAATAAGAAAGGATTAATTGTCATTTCTTTGGGGCAGGCATTGTGTGCTGTTCTATATTATGTAAAACACATCGTGCATCTATTGCTTTATGTAATGTTTGATAATAACTATCTCTCATTACTACACCAACAAGTTCCAAGGCAATTAATGAATTGCAGCTAATTGAGTGATTAGAAAATATTAAATATAATAGAAAAGCAAAAGGTTTTTTTCCTGCTGTCCTCACTAGGGCAAACAGGACTCCTATTGAAATTCAGTGGAAGACTTGCTTAAGTATGTACTATAAGATTAGGTTCCAAATATATATTTATCTCTGATTTATACCAGTTGACACCTATCAACCAGTAATGTCACAGCTTAGAATTTCTTGTATCTCTCTTTTCACATTGTCAGGCTGTATGGTTCTCTATTTCATGAGTAGGAATAAGACTGCAGCTTTCTGGGTCAATGGCTTCTGCAGGATTGTAGATGTCATAGCCTCACTTTCTTGGAGGAAGCATAGCTCATGTAACAGAGCAAGAGTCAGCTACATTCATTTGCCTGTTTGCAGAGCTCGGGTTAATTGTTTTATGATCTAGGCGATACGTTGTGAAAGTTTGCAGAAATTTTAAATCCATAATCTCATCTATAAAGCACTTCAAAAATTATTTAAGACAAGGAAGTCTTCAAAGGACTGTTAACCAAAAGATCATTTCTATAACACTTCATGTGTACCATGTTAGATAACCTCTTCCTCTTGTGGTCACTGAGTGCTCTTTTGATATTTTACCACAGAATGTTCTGAGCATATATTGCACTTTAATAACACTAAACAAGCAATCCATGGAAGACACATTCTCTCTTAGCTGAATGAACCAAATAGTGTGGAAATGCACTATGGCTCAGGAAAAGTGACTCTGCCTTACAGAATCCATGTACATGTATAAGCACTTCCCTCTGCGGATCAATGGTAAGATGCAAAATGGAATTCAGAAATGCCTTTTGTGGAGTGACTTTTCTCTGACATTCTGTTTTGAAATTTTGTTTTATCTGATACAAAGCAAAGGCCTCTGAACCCCACGTTTGTAGCTGTTTGAAGGAAGTGTTACCGAGTTCCTTTATGCAGCCATACTTTCTGCTCCTTTGTCAACATTCTGATTAGATACTGAGCATACTGTTCAGAGTGCACTCCATCCTAATGGGGGAAACCTTGTGCAACCTTAGCAGCTGTGCCAGCAGGTCCTATCCTGGCCCACTGGGAACATTCTCAGCCTATCCTGCCCTTGATAAAGGAGGAGAGGGAAGGAGAATCCTTTCCATTGACTTCAGTGGAGATTGGATCAAGACCAGAATGGAGGGAGGAAACATGGAAAGGAGACGAGTAAGAGCCAACATTGTAGGGAAAAGGGAACTAGTGAAAAGGATTTGCTACCAAGCAAAGAAAGTAGATGGAAGGAGGAAAAAAAAATATAATAATTATAAGGCAGCTAGCAACATATTACAGCACTTAATATGGGGGTCTGATTTTTCAAAAGTACAGAATAGCCAGTAGTTCCCATTTGAAAATCTTGCTGGCATGCTTTATAGACCAATGTACATAGGGCCATATGCTCAAAAGGAGTTAGGTACCTAAATCCAAGTTTTGACTCCACTGTGATGCCCAAAGCTCCTGCCAAAACCCTGTAGGCTATGGGATATTCTGATATGGGAATCCTTGCATCTCTCCTCTTGAAACTGTTCCACTGTGGATTAACACTTAAAGAGTGATTGGAACAAGGGGACTGGGCCCTGGGTTTCCAAGATCCTAGGTGGATGCTCGTACCACTGGATTAGAGCCATTCTCATTCTCTCTCTCTCTGGCCGAATGACTCATCCACTGTGGATAAATACATAGTGTGACTATTTCAATATTTATCCACAGTGAAACTGTGTCAACAGGAGAGGTGGAGGGAGACCCACCTGAGAATATCATTTAGCTCAGTGATTAGAGCGCTCTCTTAAGTATGGGGAGACCCCTATTCAGACTCTTCTGCCCCTCAGGCAAAGAGAGGGAGGAGTTGAATCCTAGGCAAGTGCTGTAACCACTGGGCTAAAAGTTAAAACCACTGGGAACATCCTCTGGAAGTTTCTTTCTAAAATGACATCAGGTGCCTTAGTCTAAAGAGGGTTCTCAAATTCAGAATCACAAGAAGAATTAGGCACCTCCTTGCAGTGCAGACTTAGATGCCTATCTCTATGAGAGGAGTGGAGCTTAGCACAAGCCCCTCTTGTCTGTATCTCCCATTGGCTAGTCTAAGCAGAGTGTTGGCTTTTGTGAATAACTGTCTAAGGCACTTATGTGACAGAATGACAATTTCCTACAAGATCCTGAATAAACTTTATTGAATTTATTTAAACCTTATTTAATTAGTTTTAGCATTTTTGCAGTTCATTGGACTAAGAATACATCAGTGTATGTGTTATTGTAGACTGTGTAGGTATTTCCATGTGAAAGGTAAATAAGAGAACAGCAGGGGATGATTCACTTAGGTTGTAACATCTCCAGGAAAGCCACCTCTCTGGAGATGTGTGCATGTGCTAGTTCAAACTGGATTCTCCAGGGACCAACAGACAAAGAAATGATTTTTGGATGAATAGCTTGTTTTAAAAATTAGCTCAGGGCCTTCTTTCTGATCCAGCAAATGGACACTACGAGTGCTTAATTTGTGTCAGGGCTTGCCAGGGCTGAGCCCCAGCACCTCAAAGCTTGGCAGTTCTTAGCCCCAGCACCTCTAGGCTTGCCACCTCAGTTATAAAAGTAAAATGAAATTGCTTGAGCTGTGGCACCTCTTTCATTAAAAATTAAGCACCTGTCTGTACTAGGGATAACACAGTGAGGCAGGGAACTCTGCAGCCTGGAAATAACCCAGTCACAAGAGAGAGGAACATGTATCTCCACTGAAAAGAGGCAGCAGTGGGAGACCTGGAAATCTGGGAGTGTGTGCCCTTGTGGACCACCAAGAGGAAATACAGGTGCAGTCACCCTGAACTGTGATAGTCTGTCTTTCTCCATTTATTGTATAGGAGCTTAGGTGCCTAACTCAGGCTTTGAAAATCACATTGAGTTTTTTCAGGTGCCTAATTCATTTTGGGCATTCATCCCATAATTCCTACCTCAGAAAGATTCCAGGCTAAACAGAGATATGATGTGACAAGTGATGATAAAACCCAAAGGAACAGATAAATGGCATGGAAGGAAAGGTAAGCTTTGTTGCAGCTTGTCTCTATATTACGACATACATCCTTTAAGAGTGGTGGTGTCTGAAATTGTTGTCTCCAGACAGTGCACACAATGGAGAGAGTCAACTGTCATGTGAGTGCCTTCTGAAGAACATATAATGGAATTTTCCTTGGGGTGTGTGTGTGTGTGTGTGTGTGTGTGTGTGTGTGTGTGTGTGTGTGTGTGTGTGTGTGTGTGTGTGTGTGTGTGTGTGTGTGTGTGTGGACTGTCTGGAGAAGAGGATGATTGAGGCAAAACACTGATGGAAATCCTTTTGTGAGGACTTGTCAGGAGGCCTACAAGATACCAGGGAAAGATAGGTCTTCCTTGGTGAAAGTTGGAAAGGCCTCTGGTGTCTGGGACCAAGAATTATGGAGTTATTTTTTGTGTGTTACAAATCCTTTTGTGGTGATAAAGCCAGCCCTGAGGAATCAAACTGCAGTTCGGATTCTGTTTTATCTTCCCCAGATGGTGAGTGTGCCTGCAGGCTTAGAAAAGTTACCATTACAAGATCATGAGTTTGCTGTGGCGGCTCTGTGGGTGTCTAAGGGGTATTCATTTTAGAGTTAAAAAAAAGTTATGTAATGAAATTTTTAATTGAAGACAGAATGAGTCTGAAGGAACAAGAGAGTGGGGAGATGCTGTGCTCCTTAGAATCCAAATCAGATTAAATTAATGTAATCACTTTAAACTAGTGGCTGGCAAATTCAGTCTGCTATAGATTCTTACATAGATGAGCTGCACACATTCATCTGACAATGGAATGATAGCATAAAGGCACTTCAAAAAGCTTACCCTAAGAAACCATATGGGCATCAACCCAGAAGGAAGGAAGTACTTTTAAATTATACCCCATTAACAAGAGAGTGGGGAGAAAGAAGCAGTGGGTTGTATCACAAAAATAAGCAACAGTAACAGAATGGAAGCAGCAGTGAGTGTAATAGCTCTGGTAATGTTTGAAGCGTCAGATTTTTTCACAGGCTTTAGATAGCCAAAACAAATGAAAACATAAAATACTGTGTATTACGGGTGAAAATATCCCATTCTTAACAGTAATATCTCCTGGCTCTGATATTAGAAAGCTATATTCCATGGCTCTATCTTAGCTATTAGCTTTTTGACTCTTACATAGTAAGAACAACTTAAATTTAACAAATAGGATTAAATGTCTTGAAGTGAAACTGTTCAGCATAGAGGACTAAATACTCATTGGTTTTTGGATTTGCAGAGCTTTCCCATAATTGTTCCACTAGAGAAATGAGAATTTTGCTTTTCAAACTCATAGACATTGGGAGATCCATTGAGACCAAGGCAACATGTGTGAAGACCGTGTACCTCCATAGTGATGGCTGGTACTCAGGAGGGATTAGACTGGAAACACAATGAAAGGATAATACTTCTCAACCCTGTCAACTCAAAATGGAATGCCACTCAGCACATTTCACAGTTAAATATGATCTTTCTATTTTCTTTCAAGTTTTGATCAGCAGAGTGTTAATTAACATTGATATGGAATTTGCCATTGTGCTTTCAGAGTTAACATCACTTCTGAATGATTAAGTGTGGCTTGTGTGTGTTAGAACTATTTTTTAAATCTGTTTGCAGACTCAAGCAAGCTTCAGGACATTTGGCTTACATCTTGTTCATATTTTATCGGTTATCTTGATAACAAAGATTAAATGTTATATTTTGTTTTTTTGTTTAAATGAAATATTGGACTCTGGAACCCAAAATTCAGGAACCAGGGGAAAATACCAGATCTCAGAGCCACTGAAATCTGGTCCAATTTGTCCCGCTGGTCTCCTGACCCCTCAACCTCTTTGACAGCATGTCTGCACAAGTAGATATGCTCCCATGAACTTTTACATTATCTGGCTCCCCCAGTTGTCTCCCTGGATTTCTGATGCCTTAGTGCTGATCTTTAAATTCATCAGTGGATTAGGATGCAGCTATATCTGCAACAGCATCTATATTCATTGCCTGCCAAGGTAACCACATTCCTCTGGTAACACATACATCAGATGGGATGAGGTGTTCTTCCTTCATGGGCTATGGATAACAAATTTTTGACCACCGTTAGGATATGTTGCAGAACCCATCTCTTTGAAAGCTTCCCACCATAGTGGAGAGATCATTTTAAACATGAATGTGTGTTCAATCCTCAGCTTTCAGTTTTGAGCACTAACAAGCAACAGATTCAGCCTGAGGCCTGGTTTACACATCAACATAGGAAGGCAACCTAACCACAATTTTAGATGCAAGTAGGCTGATAGAAGAATGATTCTGCCAATGTAGCTACTATCCCCTGGGGAGGTGGTGTTGCTACACCAATGGAAAATAACCCTTCAGTCAGTGTAGCCTTTGTCTATACTAGATGGTTATGTCAGCATCGGTATGGTGACATAACTATGCTGACATAGTCACCATAGCATAGACATACCCTGAGCCTCAGTCATGCTCAGTAGTGCTCTAAGCCAGTGGTTCTCAAAGCCAGTCCACCACTTGTTCAGGCAAAGCCCCTGGAGGGCCGGGCTGGTTTGTTTACCTGCCGTGTCCACAGGTTCGGCCGATCGCGGCTCCCACTGGCCACGGTTCGCCGCTCCAGGCCACTTGGGACTGCGGGAAGGGAGGCCAGCAAATCCCTCGGCCGGCACCACTTCCCGCAGCCCCCATTGGCCTGGAGCAGCAAACTGCGGCCAGGGAGAGCCGTGATCGGCCGAACCTGCGGACATGGCGGGTAAACAAACTGGCCCGGCCCGCCAGGGGCTTTCCCAGAACAAGCAGAGGACCGGCTTTGAGAACCACTGCTCTAAGCCCACATTCTTTTCTTGAGCATTTCTCGTGGAGGTGACATAAACTAGAGCCATGCTCCTCCCCACTTACTAGCATTTCAGCACTATTGATCTACTCAACTCTTTGTCCTTTTCTGTTCCTTGTTCTTCCCTGACTGGCAGGTGATTTTTGTTGTTCTGTTCTACCCCTTTGCCTCCTCCTGATGTTCTCTATCCAGGCCCTCTTCCCAGCAATTCATAGCTGTTTTGTTTGATGTCACTAAGCCCAGGGCCAGCCTACTCTGTTTTCCTTGTCCAATGGGGAGAAAACAAAAAAATTACTTACCTCAAAAGTACTGCTACTTGTTCTTCACAACAAGATTTTTCCCAGCCTTCTACTCAATTCATTCCCACAGTCAGCTAGAGGGTAAAGAACAATTGAATTGTGCCCACAGATGGAAGCCAACTTTTTGATAATATGCCACATTAAGCATCCAGCTATTATTTAACTAAAATAGCACAAGTGGGTAAAAATGAGTGAGTGGGCTCAGGCAGTGAGTCATATTCTTCATTAGTGAGTACCTTCTGATGATGTATAAAGAATTTACTAATTCATTTTAAACACTGTCCTATGACAAGGAAGAGGCATCAATTGTGTTGCTTCTATTCTTTTTGGTGGCAGCCTTTCAGGCATCGTTATTTGAATATGAATGTAAATTGGCAAACAAGAAGCAAAATGGAATTATTTGGTGACTGAAATTTTCTCTTTCAAGTTTTACATCAATATGATCACTATGAGTTATTAGATTTAGCTGCAGAGCAGAACACTAGCAAACAAAGCTTTCTTCCTCTAATTTACAATGATTTCTGAGAACCCAAGAATGTTGTTCAAATGGTCTTTTGTAATTCTATAGACTTTTCCCCCTTTATATCTGCAGGGAGTTTCATAGGAATATGCCTTACAGAGACCCTTGTATTGTGAGACTACTGTGATGTACTAGGCAACCCCACAAACTAGTCTGAGACCCAAATTGTTAGTGAACAATGTTTTTTTTATTCTTCTTCTGTGGAATCCTTTCCACAAAACTAAAACTAAAACAAAAACAAAAAAACAAACACATTCTTCAAATCCATCACTAAAGCACACTTCAATCAAATATGTGTCCTGATCCAGAATCCACTGAAGTCAATATAAAGACTTCTATTTAGGGTTAGACCATGTTTCCTCTGAAACCAGTTTTCTTTAATATCTCACAGAACTACTAGTAAAGTCCCTGAAGAAAGAAAGTTGCAGAAGGTTCAAACAAGCAAACATAGCATATTGGCAGCTTTGTTATCACCCAGGTCTATAGCCATGTAAACCTCCCTGGGACCAAGTCATATAGCCAGTTTTGTTCAGCAAGGGTATTCCTTAATAAACTAAAATTTTCTCATGTAATTCTCCCTCTTCCTCCAAAACTTTTCATAGTTTCATATTAATGAACAGGTTAGGTTTAATCCAGGCACATTTATTTATTTGTTTGTTTCTCTTACCCACTATATTACCTGAGCACCTAAGGCAGCATACAGCTAGAAATGGAATCAATCCTATAATCCTCCCCATATTCCATTATTGATTTGCAGTAGCATGTATGCAGTGTGTAAGGTTTTCCAAACATACAAGCAGGGATACTATGAAGGACTGAAGAAGCTTAGTCTATGGATGGACAGACAGACCAATAGACAGGCATCAAAGAAGAGGACATGGCTGGGGGAGAAAGTTTTTAAGTAAAAAATCAACCACATGGTCAGTGTTAGCTTTCGACCAGATGGCCTGTAACGCCACTCCTGCTTTTTCCACCATGTATCAATGAGCCACTCTGCTGAATGAGGAGAGACCATGGGGCAGCTCTATCTGCATGCAGTGGAAGGCTAGAGAGAAAAGCTCAGAATTCTGGTGGCTTCTTTGACATTGGCCCTTCATGCCACCTCTCAGAAGCCAATGTAAATATTCACATAAGAGTTAGCAGGATAGGAACCTTTGCAGTTTTCCTACTTCCTCCACTGATGCATGGTATATTTCTTTTCTTGGGATGGAGAGAGGGGATGATTGCTGCCTAGAATGACTGAGGCATACAGAAATGTATGCGTATGGGGGGTTGGAAGGGCTCTTTGCTATTTTGACTCATCTCTGGTGAAGGAAATGCTTGCTTGTTCAGCTTGTCTCCCACCATATTGAATGAGAAGGGAATCCATGGTTCCTTATTTGGACAAGATTTTGGGCTCCTGCTTTGGTACCATTCCTTCTGCCACAGCGGTGGGCTGCCCTCTGCTACCCTTGGAGAAATCTGAGAGAGCTCCTCAGCTGCTTAGCATTGGCCAGGGCTTATTTTCTCCTCCATCTCTTTTTAAAAAGATGTTTATAATGGGCATTGATTAACCTTTACTCTCACTTTTCTTGCAATGTGAGTGTCAATGGAAAATTGAATATAACCACCCTTGAACATGACAGTGTCAATGGTTCAGCCTTTTCTAATATGGTTGATTTTACAGGCCCTGATCTTGTAACTGGCTTTCTGGGCAGGATGGGAGGACAGATAGAAATAACTGTTTTTTCCCCCCTAATGAGGCTTTAAAAAAATCATGAAAGCTTTGGAACTTTTATTACCCCTTTACTTCAGAAAAAAATGTTAATCTACAGCTTCATTGCTACATAAAAAGTTAGAAATGTTGATTAAGCTACGAATATGGAAGATTAACTCAATCCTGGCTGAAATAAAAGGATTCTCCTCCCCCCGCCCAAGCTACAAAATCTTTGGTGATGAATCAGCATTTTTCTCCACCAGCGAGCTCCCATTTTTCCCATTAATGCAATAATGAAATATATTGAGAAGGACTAAAACGGTAATAAAATATTGTACATATGGACAATAAAATTCAAAAGTATGTTTTCTGGTTCAAACTGGGGTCCATCTGCACACATAATTTAGACTTCATAATTTTGTTGAACTGAGCTAAAATTTATTATTTCAATATTTTTGGTCAATAAAGACTATTTTAGGGTGAAGCCTTCTAAATGTATTTATTGATTTGATTACTAGAGAAGAAAAATGTTAAGAATTCATTATTAAAATGCAACCCCTAGGATTTCAACTCACAACCTTAAAAATGTAAAACAGATACTTTTGACATCATTGTGGAATAGCCATTAGGCCTGTAATAGAATGGCAGCCATTTTTTGACCCATACTATTAGCAGGTATTAAAACCCTGCAGGGAGCTGCTTACTGATTTCTTCTGAGTGCTGACTAAAGTGTAACTCATTAACTCCACCCTAGAGTTAAGGAACACAGCAGTGATTGGTTTGGTAAAAAGGATCTGCACAGCTCTGCACAATTGTCATGAGCATTACAAGCACTGGGCGCATGATCCTGGAGCATTTGCAGAGCCACAAGAATGGTGGTTCTCAAAGCCGGTCTGCCTCTTGTTCTGGGAAAGCCCCTGGTGGGCCGGGCCGGTTTGTTTACCTGCCGTGTCCGCAGGTTCGGCTGATCGCGGCTCCCACTGGCTGCGGTTCACCGCTCCAGGCCACTGGGGGCTGCAGGAAGGGCGGCCAACACATCCCTCAGCCTGCGGGATGTGCCTTTCTACATCAGCCATAGCTCAATGCCATTTGTGGAAGTGATGTTACCATGTTAGCATAATGGCACAGTTACATCAGTGGGAGACAAATTTAAGTGTGGATACATGTGCAACTGGGTTGATGGAAAGCCTAATGTTGACCTAATTTTGTAGTGTAGACCATGCCTCAGGCTCCTATTTCCCTTTGAGGCTTGGGACCTCTCTCCTCAGCATCCTGTTAGCTAGGTTAGGCAGCTCCTAGCTTAGGATTCCGGCTTTTGCGATTCCCATTCATATACACCTAAGGGTATGTCTTGCAATAAAAGACCTACAGCAAAGTCACCTCTAGCCCAGGTCAGCTGACTTGCATTTGCAGGGCTCCAAGTGTGAGGCTATACAACTGCAGCATCAACATTTGGGCTCAGGGACCTTCAGGGCCACAGTGCCTGGGTTCTAGCCCATGCCCAAACATCTACACTGCTATTTTGTAGACCTGCAGTGCAAGTCAGCTGACTCAGGCCAGTCATGTATCTCTTAATGTATTGTAAACATACCCTAACTCTTCAATGCTATACAACCATTGTATAGGGAACCTAACACTGGGGTTGTGAACTCCACTAGGTAGCAGGGCACCTAAAAGTTAGGCATTGCATCGGTCAGTGCTGCAATGCCTTAGTCCCTTTGTAAATCTAGGCCTAGGAATGTAGATTGTCTTCAGAGTGGGATGGGAATTCTATCTTCTATCCAGCTAAACACATAGGTGTCCAATTGCCATAATAAGTATCAATTTTTTTCTGTGTTTGAAATAGAAATATATTTTATAGAAAGCCAAAACATGAAAAGCAATTGACTTGTTTAATTCTATAAACTGCTCATATAAAAGTTGACAAATAACTAACTTAAAACTGGCGTGGCCCACTGTGTGGCATCTTAATATAATGTGAATTTATGTGTCCCTCTGCCTTGTAATTCCAATATCTGGGTTTGTCTCTGTGTATTTGTTCATACTCAAACACAGAAGTATTTCATACTCTTTGAAGGTTGTTAGCTTTGGTTTGCAGTTTTCTTTTCTTTTCTTGTTTATATACATCCCCTCTACTATCTTTATTTCAAAAGGGAAAGTAAAATAAATAAAAAAGGGGAAAAAGAATTAGCAGCTGACTGAACTGCAAAGTTTGAGTTCAAAGACTCAAACTGAACTTGATTTCATTAATTAGGGTGTCTAGAAATTTGTGTCAGGTTTTTATTCCCTTCTTGAGCTTCAGGAGCAAATCCAACAGCTGTAACTACTTCATTTACCTCCATTTCAACCTCTTTATCTGTGAAATAGAGACATTATAATGTGATTCCAACAGTTAGTAAGAATGAGGATGGTCCAACTCTGAATTGCCTCTTTCCTGTCATGAACAGCTCCCAGGGTCAGTCTTAACAGAATTAAAAAGTTCATTTGTTTTTGAAAAGATATCTGCAAAACAAAGCATGAATGTTGTGACATAGCTTATTTTCAGTTTATCCTGGGAGCACTTTACTGCAGAAATATTTGTGTCTCAGCTAATAATTAAATGCTTTTTAGAATTCAACAAGCATATTGTTCTATCAATATGCAAGTTCCATGTGACACCAAATATAGAATCATTGGTGTTGTAATCTAAATCCCCAGATTCTGCCACAGTTAATTTATTATCAAGCAGTAAGCAACATGTCAATTGCCTGAAACAGGTGATATTCAGGGAGAATAGCTATGATGTTTTTTCTCCCCCTTGGCTCATGTCCTTTTTTTATTTTTACAATTTCACATATTCTTACTGTATATATTTTTCCAGCGACAGACATTTTTTTAAGAAGTGGGTTCTGACACCAATTCAAAATTGTCAAATTCTGGCAGAATTACATGATAATGAATCCCTCAGAATCATCAGATATGTCATTGAAAGGGCATTTAGAATATTAATGAATTTCACTTTGGATAGCTCTTGTGGCGATGATACATCATATTCCCTTAAATATCTGTAAATTGCTCTAGCTTGCTATGTTTTATACAATAAAATTCATATGAAAAGGGTAACAGCAGGGTCTAGTCCAGGAGCCCTAATCAGAAGACCTGAGTTCTATTCACAACCCTGTCACTGACACTGTTAAATCACTTAACTTATCCATGCCTCAGTTTCCCCATCTGTAAAATTGTGATAATGCTTATGTCCTGCGCATTGAGACCCTTGGCTAAAAAGTACTGTATAACTGCAGTTAACTATAATTATTTTTAAGTTACCATATCTTACTAAAAAAGAACTAGAATTTTTCCCAAGTTGGAGACTTAAAAAAAAAAAATCTTTGAGTCCAAACAGGTACAATTAAAGTTAATTGATCTAAACTAATTCTCTAGAATTAACATCTTATTTTGTAATCCTGTGGGGTTCAGGAAAAATGTTAACTCTACGTGTACCAAACTTTATATACCTACTTCTAATCATGATGTCAGGATCTTTCCTTTTAAATTATTCCACATGGCTAAGGTAGGCTGTATTCTGGTTGAAGGAGATTACAGTAGTTGTCCTGACTTCAGTAGGGTATACAAAGAGAAAGAGAGTGTGTTAGATCTTCAATATATTTCTCTATATATTATGCATTACTATAGGCAGACACAGTTCTGTCTTCCAGCAATTGATGCCATACAGACAAACTTGATCGCCTTTCAGGGGAATTCTCAAATGTAGCATACTGCAAGATGCTAATGAAATTGTAAAAAGTAATGGGATAATGTATATTTTTGGTGGGCAGGAAGCCTATCTTGTGGATGGTATGAAAATGGTTGGGTAGGTTGTTCCTGCTGTAGACCAACACCATGTTTCTCATACAGATTTCTGCTGAATATATCTTACACCTCAGTTTTCATACTGGGAATACTGTTTTTTTTTGTTTCAAGTTTTCATCAACAAAAAAGGGAAACTGAAGAAATCAAGAAGGTTTCCTGAAACACTTCCATGTTGTTAAAGCAGTATTTTACAACGACATTTGTTTCATTTGAAAAATTTCAGTGTTCTCTACTAACAGGCACTAAGGCTAAACTCTTCACACCATGAATGAGTCCAGTATTCTTTCAAAGAGGGAACTCCACATTAAAACAAGGAGTTGGCACCCACCCTATATGGAAGGTAGAACTTCTGAGCTTCTCATCCATCTCCCACTGGCCTTTTTATACAATCCCATGCCTGAATATCAAAAGAAGCTCTGTGGACATCATCAGTGTAGACTATTTGGACACGTACAGAATGGAGGAAGAATTTATTCAGTGTTCATGTAAAAGAAAGTCACCCCCTAACAGAAAGCAGAGACTCAAAACTGGAGGATCTATAATGTATTGTACATTATACAAAGGAAGAGTAAGGAGACTGTGAGGACCCTGCTGAATATCTTATATTGTTTATAGTTTGGAAAGGTGCTGAGAAAATAGGACATTCTCCCTGAAACTCAGCAAAACGGGAGACTACTCTCCTTTAGTACTCGCAGTAGTGCTGAATATCTTATATTGTTTATAGTTTGGAAAGGTGCTGAGAAAATAGGACATTCTCCCTGAAACTCAGCAAAACGGGAGACTACTCTCCTTTAGTACTCATGCAGAGTAGTATCTCACTCCACAAACAGTTCTCTTGAAATCAAGGGTGGCAGAGAGTAATGGTGACAGACCTGGTCAAAAAGGAGTCAGTGAAGGTGACAGGCTATTACCAGTCCACGCATAAAGCAGATATTATAAATTGCAGAGCATACAGCTTTTCTAAACTCCAGCTTTTGTTTTTTCCCTAATTAGAGCTGTAGAAACTTTTTGGGGGCAAAGTTATATGCAGAGTAAAAACAAACAGTCATGAAAGCTTATTGAAAAACTGCAACAGGACTTACTGTAAACGTCCAGTGTAAGCACTGTAGTTACAAAAGATTTTTAGTTGATTTGCCTGGATTTAAAAGCCTGTAAGATCTTACAAGGAGCCGCAGGACCATTCTTCCAACTGGAAGTAACAAAATATGCTGCTTCTCCCTTTCAGAAAGCTTCTCAGTAATTTAACATGAGGTTTCCTTGTCTCATAAAACCATGCAGTCTCATCAAATGCCATTTACCTTTTAATCACCTTTAGAAATGATCAGGCCTGGACTATATCACAGGGGAATAATTAGGGATAGTATAGGTGATTATTTGTATCAGAACTTAGATACCCCAACTGAAATCAGGTCACCATAGGGCTAGGCATTGTACAAACTAAGAGTGAGGGTATATCTATGCTGCAAAACAAGATCCCAATAACAGACTCAGGGATCATAAGAACAAAAGAACTGTAATAGTGGGTCAGACTAGCCCAGTATCCTGTCTTCCGACAGTGGCCAATGCAAGCTACCCCAGAGGGAATGAACAGAACAGGTAATCAGCAAGTGATCATCCCCTCTCGCTCATTCCCAGCCTCTGATAAAAGGAGGCTAGATGCTAATAGCTACTGATGGACTTATCCTCCATGAACTTGTCTAGTTCTTTTTTGAACCCTGTTATAGACTTGGTCTTCACAACATTCTCTGGCAAGGAGTTCCTCAGGTTGACTATGTGTGATTTGAAAAAATACTTCCTTTTGTTTGTTTTAAATTTGCTGCCTATTAATTTCATTTGATGACTCCTAGTTCTTGTGTCATGAGAAGGAGTAAATAACACTTCTTTTTACTTTCACCACACTAGTCATGATTTTATAGATCTCTATCATATCCTCCCTTATTCACCTCTTTCCAAGCTGAAAAGTCCCAGTCTTATTAATCTCTCCTCATATGGCAGCCATTCCATACCCCTAATTTTTGTTGCCCTTTTCTGAACCTTTTCCAATTCCAATACATCTTTTTTTGAGATGTGATGACCACATCTGCACATAGTAGTCAAGATGTGGGCGTACCATGGATTTATATAGAAGCAATATTATATTTTCTGTCTTATTATCTATCCCTTTCTTAATGATTCCCAACATTCTGTTAGCTTTTTTGCATATTGAGTGGATGTTTCGGAGTCATTGTAGATAGTTCTCTAAGATCTCCTTCTTGAATGGTAAGAGCAAATTTAGACCCCATCATTTTGTATGTATAGTTGGGATTATGTTTTCCAATGTGCATTAATTTGCATTTATCAACATTGAATTTCATCTGCCATTTTGTTGCGCATTCACCAAGTTTTGAGAGACCCTTTTGTAGCTCTTCGCAGTCTGCCTGGGACATAACTATCTTCAGCAAATTTGTGTCATCTTCAATTTTTGCCGCCTCAATGTTTTTTCCCAGATCATTTATGAATATATTGAATAGGACTGGGCCCAGTACAGACCCCTGGAATGACACCACTATTTACCTCTCTCCATTCTGAAAACTGACCATTTAATTCCTTTCATTTGTTTCCTATCTTTTAACCAGTTACCAATCCATGAGAGGATCTTCTCTCTTATCCCATGACAGCTTATTTGCTTAAGAGCTTTTGGTGAGGTATCTTGTCAAAGGCTTTCTGAAAATCTATGTACACTATATCCACTGGATCCCCTTTGTCCATATGCTTGTTGACCCCCTCAATGAATTCTAGTAGATTGATGAAGCATGATTTCCTTTTAGAAAAAATACATTGACTGTTCCCCAACAAATTATGTTCATCTATGTGTCTGACAATTTTGTTCTTTACTATAGTTTCAACCAGTTTGCCCGGTACTGAAGTCAGGCTTACAGGCCTGTGACTGCCAGGATCGCCTCTGGAGCCCTTTTAGAAAATTGTCATCACATTAGCTGTCCCTCAGTCATTTGATACAGATGCTAACTACTACAGTTACTAGTTCTGCAATTTCACATTGGAGTTCCTTCAGAACTCTTGGGTGAATACCATCTGATCCTGGTGACTTATTACTGTTTAGTTTAACAATTTGTTCCAAAACCTCCGCTAATGACACCTCAGTCTGAGAAAGTTCCTCATATTTGTCACCTAAAAAGAATGGCTCAGGTTTGGGAATCTCCCTCACATCCTCAGCCATGAAGATCAATGCAAAGAATTCATTTAGTTTCTCCGCAATGGCCTTATCATCCTTGAGTGCTCCTTTAGCATCTCAATCATCCAAAGACCCCCGTGGTTGTTTAGCAGGTTTCCTGCTTCTGATGAACTTAAAAAAAATTGCTATTACTTTTTGAGTCTTTGGCTAGCTGCTCTTCAAATTCTTTTTTGGCATTCCTAAAGGTATTTTTACACTTTGCTTTCCAGAGTTTATACTCCTTTCTATTTTTCTCACTAGGATTTAACTTCTACTTTTTAAAGGATGCTTTTTTGCCTCTCAATGCTTCTTTTACTTTGTTGTTTAGCCACGGTGGCACTTTTTTGGTTCCCTTGCTATGTTTTTTTTTTAATTTAGGGTATACATTTAAGTTAAGCATCTATTATGGTGTCTTTAAAAAGTTTCCATGCAGGTTGCAAGGATCCCAGCGTAGTCCTCTTATTCCTTACTTTCGGGTTCTCAAGATGTTGACCTATTAATCTGTTCCTGCAGGATGAAAGAAGGGGGGCCACTCTAGAAGACTTGGCAGGGTTTACCAAGGATTTTCCTGTGTCATTCAGGAAACTCCCCAGAACAGACTAGATCTGTTAACCCCTTGGAGGACAGAAATACAACCCTCCACACAAAGGATGGGCACCCAGGCCAAAATCTTTTTTTTTCCAAAATCAAGTGGGTTTTTTTTATTTAGTGTAACCAACCTTTCCTAATACAATCAATCTAAACCTAAATTAAAACATAAACATAAATCCCTTAGCACAGGTATATAAGCTAAAATACCCAGTACTGTAACGCTACACAGTTGGAATGGCTTCAGTGATTATTTTCTGCATGTGATGATCAGTCAGATGAAGGATACTGATAGCAATCTAAAGTTTACATATAGTAACATAAACATATACACCACAGACACTCATCTTCACTGTCTCGGTTCATCCTATTTCTATTCTATATCTTACATAAATGCTAACATGCTTACTCTCCATAGGCTTCTTTCCCTCTGTTCTGTCAGGGTCTCTCTGCTCTGTCTTTTATGTTTGTTTCTGATCTTCTTCTGCTTCTCCTTCTCTTGAATTGACTGACTTTTGCCTGCTTGCTCTCTGCCTTTGATACAATTTTTGGCCTGTTCGGATTGGCTTGTTTCCCAATCCTAGTATTAGCATACCTATCCTGCCATCACCTTCAGACCCTCTCTGATTGGTGTATAAGTATGAACCAATCATAACTGCTAAGTCTAACTGTCACATAAAGCTGTCACATAACAAGAAGCTGTCACATAACAAGTCTTAGTATTATGGGATGTTTACTATTATGATTGGCGGACCTGCACCTAGTTTTTGACTGAGCATGACTAACTAACCGCTCCCTTCAGTTTTGGAATGACATTTAGCTAACCTCAGTCCATACTCTGCCTACTAACACACTAGTCATAGACTTAACTGCTTAAACTGCAATTCATGGTTCTGGTTGTGTACCAACATTGTATGCACACTTAAATTACCAAACTTTTAAACTAGAAGCCATCTATAAAAGGGGAAATAAGAACAACCCTGGAAATTACAAACCAGTAAACTTCAGTTTAATTTCAGTACCAGGAAAGATAATGGAGCAAATAATCAAACAATCAATTTGCAGAGTCCTAGAAGATAATAAGGTGATAAGTAACAGTCAGCATGGATTTTTCAAGAACAAATCATGTCAAACCAACCTAACAGCTTTCTTTGACAGGGTAACAAGTGTTGTGGATAGGGAGAAGTGGTAGATTTTGAATTTAGTAAGGCTTTTGATACTGTTTCACATGGACCTCCTCATAAACAATCTAGGGAAATACAACCTAGATGGAGCCACTGTAAGGTGGGTACCCAGAGAGAGTTATCAGAGTCAAGTTGGAAGGGCGTATTCAGTGAGGTCCAACAGGGATCAGTTTTTGGTCCGGTTCTGTTCATTATCTTCATTAATGATTTAGATAATGGCATAGAGAGAAAACTTATAAAGTTTGCAGATGATGCAAAGATGGAGATGTGGGGCGGTTTGAAAGTGCTTTGGAGGATAGGATTAAAATTCAAAATGATATGGACAAACTGAAGAAATGGTCTGAAGTAAACAGGATGACCTCTCGAGGTCCCCTCCAGTCCTATGATTTTTTTTTTTGCCATGTAGACATGCCCTAAAGACAGTCCCTACCCCAGAGCTCACAATCTAAAGCTGTAAAAAGAATGGGAGAGAGAAAATACCATTATCCCACATTTTACAGGGCAGGAACTGGAGCACAGAGGAATTAAGGCCCAAATCCTCAAAGATATTTAGGTGCCTAAATGCCTTTGAGAATCTGGACCTAAGTGACTTGCCCATTTTACAAGAAATCAGCAATACATCCAAGATTTGAGCCAAAATCTCCTGAATCCAAGTCCAGTGCCTTACAATGTCATCATCCTTGCCTCATTGTCTTTAAATTCATCATCTTACCTGCAATAATAGGTAGCTGACTACTGCATGTTTCTGAGGCAATCTCACCTAAAACTGAATACCTGACAGAGCCTATAAAATACATGCTAAAATGAATGAAAAAAAAAGATCATTTAGAAGCTAAGGATAAGAGTTTAACAGATATTCATTTGTTTTCTGCAACAGATTTATTAAGTAGAAGAGAGAATGGAAAAAAAAATCAGTAGATATGAACTGCCTACACAAAAGTAGAGTGGGAACAGGAACAGCCAATAGAAATAATTAAATACAATTGTCTTGATTCTCTTCCAGTTGCAGAACCTAGATTGTAGGTCCCAGACAAGTAAGTCTGCCAGGAAGTGGAGGGAGGAGGGGTTTGCAGATGTGCAATTTCTCTACCCTTCTGGTGGTGAGGGAGTTAGCTGGAAGATCAGTTTAGCCAACACAGCACATAAAAAGGGTAGGACCAACTGGGCAAGGGGCATAGCTGGGATGCCTGGGAAATGTGCAGATTCTTCTTGTGACCTCTGACTCTCTTAAGTGTGCGCAAACCCACATCAAACAGTTCTAATCATTGCTGAGTTGATAAATCTCAATATGAAGATCCAAATTGCCCCATAATTAAAGATTTTGATAAACGTTAATTATATTTCAGAAAACAATTTTGAAAATACTAGGTACAAATCCAGCTGACTGTTAGAGGGGACAGTTCCAGATTAACAACAAAATATAAAAGGAATGAAAATCATACACTAGCTGAGAGGTCAAGTGTTTCAAAATTCCCAATTATTCTTTGAGTATAGCAGAAAATTGATTTGGAAATGAATAGCCATTCCAATTCCTTGAGAGCCATATCTGAGATATTAACTAGGTGAATAACCAGCTAGAATTGAGGCAGTAAGTAGAAGAAAATCCTCATCTGATTCATAAGCATGTGTCAGTAGTACACTGAAAATCTATACCTCATTCTGAAATTTGATCATTTAACAATGAAGATTTTTTCTACAAACACCAGGTGTTGAAAGGCAGCCATTTTAGAATTCTGATTAAAACTAATTATGGCTACTTTTGCATAAGGTGAGTGATTAAGTTGCAGTCAATGGGTAACACATTTGAATAAATGTCCCAGTCTACATTCTTCTTGCACACCACTCATTATAAGTAACACCAAGTGAATTACGATTAATGTATTATCATTTAATATGGCAGTGAAATCTTCTTAAAAAACATTAACAGACCATGAGTTTTGCCATCCTGGATGAGACAGTGAGTGCTTCCAGAGAATAATTCTGTCACTGTAAGAAAGACATCATGGTCCAGAAGATATTACATTATATTAAAACCAGTAACTGAGTCCTAATTTATGGTGTCGCTATTCTACTGGTAATCAATCAGTCACAGATTGCTGTTCAAACAAATTATTGGGCTGTCCAGTCCCAACAAAGTGTCTATAGTTTTAACTTTAACAGATGTTAAGAGAAGTCAACCATATTTAGAAAACCCACCTGACTCCCTGTGTCCTTGCTGTACCCAGTGAATCTTAGGAGTGTATTCTCTGTTTTTCCTGTGTTCCGTGTTCTTGAGTCCCTGCTCCAACAATGGACAATCCAGCCTCAGGGACACTAAAAGTTACAATAATTCATCCCAGAACACCAACTGCTATGATCTTTCTCTTGAAGCTTCACTGTATTTGTGTTACACCTCCTTTGCTTCTGCAGACCTCAAAATCACCACAACTACTCCACTGCCACGGAAATCCCTGCTGGACTCCACATTACTTCTGCTACCACCTAAGCTCCTACTGCTCTCATGTTAGTCCTGGTCTTGCATCAGCAAGAGCCCCAAAAGCTTATGAGCGCTACTTATACTGCACCCTCCTCACAGTGCGATTGCTGCTCCTGCTACTAACCAAACCCCAGCTAGTTTCAGTTTCTGTGCTACTGCTACTATCGCTACCCTAGGTGAGCGCAGCGCTGCCACTTCTGCTTCAACTGCCGCCTCACCCTTACCTGAACTCAGAAATCCTGCTGCTCCTGCCATCATCTCAAACCCTACTGAGTTCAGGGCCATTCTGCAGCAAACTCAGCCAGTCACTATGCCTCTACTGTTGCACTTGCTGCCACCTCGCCACTTCTCAGCCACATTCCCAGCTAAAGAATCAGCATTTTCCTACTTTCCCCACCCTCTCTGCACTCTAAATGCCACCAACTCAGTTACAGCTAGTGGCCCTCCATCACTCTGTCACATATATTACATATATTAAAATTTGAAACAAACTAAACATGTAAAGCTTTAATTTAAAATAGAAGTAAAGGTGAAACAATAAGAAACGCTATAACTACAGATTTCCATGTTATATTTCTGACTCCTAAAGGCAGCTTATATGATGCTATCCTGTAATTATGATCTTAAGCATTATGAGTTTAACATTTGCAGAAGATATATGTACTGAATTAACATAACTGTCCTCATTACTGTGTCTTCCTGAAGACTATCCATTAAAATTTTATTTTCTCTCATTTCCTTCTGATTTCCCCCTGATGACTCACTGTTTAAGGAGAGTCTGTCAAAGTCATCAACACCTGCTCCTCGACACCAAGCCTCTTCAGAGGTGGAGTCCCACAGGTCAGTTGTCAGATATCTATACGTTATCATGACACAATTCAAAGAAAGCGTGAGACACCATGGACTTTATTAACATGTTATAGGCAACTATATAGCTCCTCTTCAACTGATGGATTCTGAGCCACAACAACAATGTAGTCAGGGTTCCCTCCCCACACTGAACTCTAAGATACAGATGTGGGAACTTGCATGAAAGACCCCCTAAGCTTACTTCTACCAGCTTAGGATAAAACTTCCCCAAGGCACAAACTTTTTGCCCTAGGAGGGTACCACCAAGTGATTTAACAAAGAACTAGGGAAGAGACCACTTGGACACATCTTCCCCCAAAATATCCCCCCAAGCCTTACACCCCCTTTCCTGGGGAGGCTTGAGAATAAACAAGATGAGCACAGATCAGCCTTGGGTTTTTAGGACCCTAAATTCTTAAAAAACAATACTTTATTAGAAGAACAAAACAAAGATAGGTTTCAGAGTAGCAGCAGTGTTAGTCTGTATTCGCAAAAAGAAAAGGAGTACTTGTGGCACCTTAGAGACTAACAAATTTGAAGTGAGCTGTAGCTCATGAAAGCTTATGCTCAAATAAATTTGTTAGTCTCTAAGGTGCCACAAGTACTCCTTTTCTTAAAACAAAGATAAAAAAACAACTCTGCAGAATTAGAATGGAAGATAATCTCACAGGCAGTCAGATTCAAAACATAGAGATCCCTCTAGGCAAAACCTTAAATTACAAAAAGACACAAAAAACAGGAATGCACATTCCCTCCATCACAGCAAATTTCAAAAGCCAAAAACAAAAGAAAATCTAATGCATTTTCTAGCTAGATTACTTACTAAATCTATAGGAGTTGGATTGCTTGCTTTCTTGATCTGTCCCCAGCAGAGGCATCACACAGACAGACAAAGCCTTCCCTTCCTGCCCCAGATTTGAAAGTATCTTGTCTCCTCATTGGTCATTTTGGTCAGGTGCAAGCCAGGTTACTTGAGCTTCTTAACCCTTTACAGCTAAGAGGATTTTGCCTCTGGTCAGGAGGGATTTTATAGCACTGTAAACAGAAAGGTGGTTACCCTTCCCTTTATTTTTATGACAAACTTCCTTGGGTATTTCTGTTTCTTTGTTTTTTAAAAGGTAACCCATAGATAAGGAATTGACTCGCTTCAATCCAGGGAAGACAGAATTAATAGGGAGAAGGAAAAACAATTAGAGGCTCTCTAATACATTGACTTCATCCCTGACTCAGAGATTACAGCCTCTGACCATCATGTTAGTGTTCAACGTAAAGCCTATTTGAGACTCCTTAATGCTGCAGATAACAAAAATGGTAACTGGTGAAGAATGCTTTCATTTCCTTCAGCTGGCTAGGAGACTGTGACGTTTCCTCTCTGATGAGGTCCTTACCCTGGTGATCCATCCATCCATTTAGAAGCTCCAGGTTATTTAACTGCAGTTCACAACTTAACTGCATAGAGGTGAATGTGGACACCACATGAAAATGCCATTTCATGTTCAAAGAATCAGGAAATTCCTGAGGACAAAGTTATACTCTAGATATAGCATGTTAAAAATCTCCCTTGGAAATATCTGTGAGAAGGAGTATATACATCAAAACATAAGGTTTAGCTTTCTGTAGCACAGCAGGATTGGATATGACTTTGAAATATATTCAGAATACCCTATATGATGAATTGTTCTGAACCATACTTTTTGCTCCTTCTTTTAACTCTTTCATTTCCTGAGCTTTTTTTTAAAAAAAATAATAATAATAATAGACGTTTCAGATGGTGGGATCGGGTGCTTACAAGTAATCATGCACTTTCCTGTGCAGGGGTAGATATCAGCATGCATTTACAGCTAAGCACATGTTTAAGTACTTTGCTGAATTGGGGTTACAGGGCACAAAACTGTCACAGGTGCTCTAAATACATGAGACCTGATCCAAAGAGCAAACAATCCAGCTGGACAATTTACAGACCAAAAGTGTGTCAGACAGAAGGATCATAAGATTATATCTAATTTGCTCTTTTTCTCTCTCTAACAACACCTGACTGGTTTTCTTTTTTGCTCTGTCTGAGCCTTTGCCTGTCATACCCATTATTTTTGTCAGTATCACCATTTTCAAATTTCATCATTATGTTTAACACTTTCTCAGTCCATTCCATGTTCTTCAACTGCTTTTAATCTTTTCCTACATTATTTCCCTGCCTTCCATTTAATCCTCTGTTACCTTTAAATAATTCATTAATTTTACCTCCTTTATTTTTCTCTGCTCCTTCCCTCCCCGACCCTGAACCCCAGACCTTCTGCTGCCTTTTCTTTTCATTAGCCATTAATTTTCTCTCCCCTAAAAATACAAACTTCTATACAGACTTGTCCTGCTGATATCAGTGGGCTTCCTAGTGCTGTGAAGCATGTCCCTGCTGCTGCTCCTGCCTTTGCTGAGTTTTTCTTCCTGGGGGACCTGCAGCCTTTCATGTGGTGCTGAGGGAGGTAAGTTGCTAGCGGTCTGGGGCCTTTTATTTAATAACATATTTATCTCTCTTAAATGAAGATGTTCTGAATTAAAGAAATAGTGCTACTAAAAGGGGTGGGGGACCTATATAAGTGCAACAGTTTTTTTTTCCATTATCAACAGGTATAGGTTCTTTTGAAAGATGCCTCAGGATTTTTGTTGCTAAGGAAACTGCATCCTTGCAATCTGTATTTTTAGCCATTTATCTGTGGTGATTTTTTAAAAAGAGGCTTAACTTTATAGATGGAAGGCAACAAGTTCTTCAGTCCTGAAGGGAAAAGGAAAAACAGCGATTGTAAAAAAAAATTGTATTCATGTGTATTAACAACTTAATGTAGTGTTGTGGTTCAAAACATAAGAGAATAGGGAACTAGTCCATCTAGTCCAGTATTCTCTCTGTTCCGGTGGCCAGTACCAAATGATTTAGGGAAAGTTGCCAGAAATGACGTGTTGGAAAATTGGGGAATAACTTTCCTATGGGGTAAGTTGCTTCTTACTCCTAAGAAATTAATGTGGGAGGGGAGTTATGCCCTGCCTTGTTATGTACTGTGTCCTTTTAAGCTTTTGTCTTCAATAGTATCTTGCTGCAATTAATTCTGCTGAATATTTTTAATCAGTTGACTTTCAATTTGATTGTTTTCTCCTTCACTCTTGTATTATGAGAGAGAGAGTAATTAGGAGTGCTGATTTACTTTATGTATACCATTCATTATTTAATATATATGTCATAGTTACAGGGTAACTGCACCTCTGCACTCAACAAGGCAACTTGAGGGCAACTCCACTTTGGTCTCAGGCCTATACTCATCACCTCTCATGGGGCAGGAACACATATTCCTCTCCCTCCAGAGTCAGGAATTAGATGGTAGTTCCCTTGTAGTTCATTGTATTTATCCCAGGACTGTAGTCCAATGCTTGCAGTTCTGCCCTCTCTCAGGGTCTATAACAAGGATTACCAATGATGTGCCAGCCTTCACAAAGTAGAGTACATTTATGTAAAACAAAAACATTACAGAGAAAACACAATAAAACAATAAACAGTCTAAACTCTTGCTAAACTTATCAGGTATTATCCATTATCCTCATGGCATTCTGGTAGGTCTGTACACAAGTTTCTCAGTTCTGTGTCCTAGAATGAGTGTCTTGAGTCAGATTAGGCTGACTCTTTACATAGTTTGATGCCTTTTTATCCAGTCCTCCTGAAACAGGTAAAACCAGTCAATACACCTTTCCCCAGGGTGTGAAAATTCAAAGGGCTGGGTTCATGCATAACTAACACTGGGACTTTGCATGAATCCCCTGTCTCCCCCAAATGATTCCAGACTGCACAGAAAACACATCCAAAGATTGAGCAACAGAAAGACTCTTGCTCTGGATTTTAGGGGTGTGTATACCCCAGAATGTGATCAAGCTAATTGCAACCATATTATGTGCATTCAGCCACTCTGAATTAATAAAATAGAACTCCACATAGCTAAGGGTTAATTTGGAGACAGGCTTTCAGAAGCAAGGTCAAAACTAGCTACCGTTTCTGCTAATCAGAATGGGAGGAGGGGACAGACAAGAAAACAACTGAGACTGAAAAACCTTGTTGGCTGGAAAACCTTGAGTCTAGATGCCTTTGACATTAAAAACAAGGAGTCCTTGTGACACGATGAAGTGGGTTCTAGCCCACGAAAGCTTATGCCCAAATAAATTTGTTAGTCTCTAAGGTGCCACAAGGACTCCTCCTTGTTTTTGCTGATACAGACTAACACGGCTACCACTCTGAAATCTGCCATTAAGTTTATTGAAAATTAGAAAAGTGATGATACAGTAGGGGTCATCATGACCTTTGTGTTTTGCAGAAGTTAGTTATAAAAGATTAACTAATAGAATGTATTTTGGAGCAGTTCTCTGAAGCCATCTCGAGAGATGTTTTTCCTGAAGCTTTTCTTCCTAGTGGGTGAGAAACTGGCCACTCCAAAACTGCTGTTAATTACTCAATACCATTCCAGATATTAGGTAAATATCTGGGATGTTCTAAACCTATTGCTTATGCTTGTGTGTGCTTAAATCTAATAAACTGCAGTGTTAGATAGAGCATGCTTACTTGCATGAATCATATCAGACAAAATTACTGTGTTCCTGTTGATTTATTCCTTTTACCATCTGGAGTGAAACAGTTAAGTTGCCCCTGTTGGGGGTTCTGAAAACCCTGGGTAACAAGACAGATTCAAAAATGCATATTGATACAGTAGTCTATGGATATTTCATATTCCCATAGCATCTGGCACATCTCAGTATAACAGACTTTGGAGTTTCTATGCTGCATGTGTCAAAATTTACCTGTATCATGGTAATTATCAAAATTTACCTGTATCATGTGTCTTACATATGTCAAAATTTACCTGTATCGTGTTCCCTCTTACTCATCACTAAAAGGCTCTAACTATGTAATTCTCTTCTCCTATGGACATTTTTCCATTCCTCTAGTCATATTCATCACCTGTTATTTCTGATATATCTCTTTGAGGATGGGATGACCAGAGTGAACACCATTTTCCAAGCAACCATTGATTTATCTAAACTATTAAAATTTTTTCAGGATTGTTTTATGCCCCATTTTTCATTCACCCTAATATTTAGTGTTAGTTCACAGAGCAAGGCACAGAGGAACTAGTGACTGGGAGCAGTTTTGTGACAGTTTCTTTACATGTTTGTTGGCAAGTCCCTATAAAGGTTAGTTAGAAATAATGTCTCTCATGTGAAAAAGCAGGTGGACTTTCATTTAACTTTGTCAAAAATCTAAGCAGGTGTCCATCGAGCATGCTCAAAAAATGATTTATCAGTCACTTCAAACTTTTATTTCTTTTTACCCCACAATGAGTTTTGGGTTCCTAGTGAGCAAAACTAACTTTAAAAAAACTCTTATAACTCCAAAACTAGCATCAAATTTTGTACAAATTTTACACAAGCACTCACCTTTGCATGAAATGAAGAATCATGCTGATATTTTGAAAAATTTATGAGCACACAAAATCAAGATTTTATAATGTACATAATCTTAACGATAGACTCTCTTGTAATACATGTTGAAAGTCATAGAAATGCTAGTAAATAAATAAATAGCTTCAGGTAGTAGGAAACATTAATATATATTAGTTGTAATTGATTAATGTTTTTTCTTTTTATTCCGCGTATGTTGTGTTGGATAGTACATTATACATTACAATTTTTAGTAAACATCAGTGGTTCTTACAAGTCGTTTATTACTGGGGGAATAAAGATGCATAGAACACTAATGAACTTTGTACTTACTAAGAGCCTTAGAAATATGATGAGTACTTGTAATAATTATGAAGATTAACATGCTACCTTGTTCTTTTATCTAAAGAATTTGTCAGCAAATTGTTTCTTTGGTGTAATTTCTTCAGGCATATTTCTTGACTTGCAGAAGAACAGAAGAGTTTGGTATAGGAAATTGTATAAAATTTCCAGTAGCTCATTTTAAAATGTAAATAGTGACTTCAGTACTAAAGAAAGGTGCTGGTTTGACAGTTGTGGAGAATTAAATCCTCTACCATATCTAACATTAGAAAATATACACTGTAGTAGAATTGGCACAAACCTTTGCAAGCCATAAATGTGTATCAACTTTGAGTCAGAGGGACTCTGAGAGTTAGAAGGTGATTCAGTGATTATGCCCATTCACCTCTCTACCAAGACTTCCAAAAAGCACGGTACTTTGTGCCAGCTCTGTTTTTTGACATGAACCCATCTCCACCAGGAAGTGGACTAGACACCAACTAATTTCATTTATGGCAGCCTCATATTTCAATAGTATTTTAATCACTTATTTCCACAATATTGTAAAGGTGAGGGGAATTATAATGAACACACGGACTGATTCTCCTTTTAATCACACTTGTTCAAATCAGGAGTGACTCCATTAACTTCAGAGGAGTCACAGCTAAATAAAATGTGTGAGACATGTTAGTCTCATATTCTCTGTAGCAGTGGTTCTCAACCAAAGGTATGTGTACTCCTAGGGGTATGTAGAAATTTTCCAGGGAGTACATCAATTCGTCCAAATAGTTGTCAATTTTACAACAGGCTACATAAAAAGCACTAGCGAAGTCAGTACAAACTAAACTTTCATACAGACAATGAGTTGTTTATACTTCTCTGTATACTATAGTCTGAAATGTAAGTACAATAATTATATTTCAATTGATTGTATAATTATATGGTAAAAATGAGAAAGTAGGCAATATTTCAGTAATAGTGTGCTGTGATACTTTTGTATCTTTGAGTCTGATTTTGTAAGCAAATAGTTTGTAAGGGAGGTGAAACTTGGGGTTATACAAGACAAATGAGACTCCTGAAAGGTGTCCAGTGGTCTAGAAAGGTTGAGAGCCATTGCTCTATAGAATGCAGAAATGATGTGCGTTCCTCTTTGCATTATCACCTTTGTTGTCTTTAAAGCTCTGTTGCCCCTCCTCTCTGGAAAAGCTTTCTTGTATTTTCCACACCACTGACACCATCCATTTTCATATCTTTTCTGAAACAAGATTTTCTCTCTGTCTCTATCCTCTGTAACCCTTCTCTTTTTGCTGTTGTTACTAGACACAAACATTCTATTAACCCAGAGTTAGCATTATAGACATACTTCTCTGTATATATCAGAAAACATCAATAGAAAAAATAGAATCATAGAATATCAGGGTTGGAAGGGACCTCAGGAGGTCATCTAGTCCAACCCCCTGCTCAAAGCAGGACCAATCCCCAACTAAATCATCCCAGGCAGGGCTTTGTCAAGCCTGATCTTATAGTTTAAAATCCTAACTCCAAAACAAAATCTTAAAAACCCTTGACATTTCTATTTAAGTTTCAAAGCCATATAAATGCAAAGTGCTATAATGTACTGGATACCTGTAAGTTCTTGGATGTTGCCATGGAGTTTACACAAATCATGAATGAGTTATTTGCATACTTAACAGATGGCTTGTACAAATTCTGCAGAAAAGCAAGTGAGTTGTGGTCATGAATCAACTGTTTTTTGGCTAATGGTGATTACACACTCCAAAGAGACACTAGGACCTTGATTCTGCAGTCTTTTGTCACATGGCATTGCAGTCATACCTACCTGGAATAGAAATGTAAAAATATTCTTATTAGATAGGTTTCAATGAGAACTCGTGTGTAGAATGAATTGGATTCACATTATTAAAATATTTGAAAATGTTAAAATTCCCATTTCACTGGAGCCTGGATTTCACGGTAGAGGAGTAACAGCAGTGCTTTTAAGTGACACTATCCTGAATTTGCAGCATGAGGTAGTGTAAAACTATTTCCCCATATTTATCCCCCCTTACCCCCCACTGTTCCTCAGACCTTCTTGTCAACTGCTGGAAATGGCCCACCTTGATTATCACTACAAAAGGTCCCCCCCCCCCCCGCTCTCCTGCTGGTAATAGCTCACCTTAAGTGATCACTCTGGTTACAGTGTGTATGGTAACACCCATTGTTTCATTTTCTCTATGTATATAAATCTCCCCACTGTATTTTCCACTGAATGCATCCGATGAAGTGAGCTGTACTCACGAAAGCTTATGCTCAAATAAATTTGTTAGTCTCTAAGGTGCCACAAATACTCCTTTTCTTTTTTGCGAGTACAGACTAACACGGCTGCTACTCTGAAACCTGTACATATTTTGTGTGATTCTTCTTTATCAATGTCTTGTTAGCACCCTGATGTTGGGAAGATTTTTGTAATCAAAGCTATTCACTAGGGCCTGGCAAGACAATGGGGAAAATTTGCACAACTGCTTCCTATATGGTGTATGCTGTATGCTGCTGTGTGGAAAGAAGGCTTTATTATCCAGCTTTTTCTGATATGTTTAATGAACAATGTATACTTTGAAAAGAAATATTGGAAATATATATTTCAGCCAACAAATTAGCCTCTCCAGTTTCTTTGCAACTGCTTGTAAAATGCACCCACTGTGAGGTTTTGGGGATAACTCAGACCAGTAATAGCGTCTTTCACCACCTACCTTTATGCTGCATTGTTTTTGTTTAGATCCCTGACACCAGTACCTACTGACAAACACAAGGTCTCACCCTGATTTCCACCAACCTAGTTATTCCTTGCAGGGTGACACCAACAACATTTCCAATCCCCCATCTCTCCAAATACATTGACACAAGAGTTCTTAGCCACCAGATGCTCAGATTTTTCCTCTATAGTTCATTACGCCCAAAGAAGTAAAACCAGCACCCCAGACACCATCTTATTTTGCTGCACATACTCCACACCATTTGCACAATAGAGATGAGCTTGGGCTAAAAAATAAACAAAAGATTTATTTGATAGAAAAAACACAGATTCCAAGATTAACTAGTAAGGGAGAGCTCAGCACACATATAAGTTACACAGAAAATAAACTTAAAGATGCAAACTCAGCCTTCACACTTTCAAATTAGCTAAAAATCCCATTTCTAGACCAAGTTACCTATTACCTTTGAACAGTTTCTCAGGATATTGCCTGCCATGGAGGGGATCTAGAGTTTCACAGAAAGCATCCAACAAATGTCAGATTCTGTATGAAGACCTCTGTTTCAAGCCGTCTACTTAAAGAAGCGTTTTCCTTTCTCTCTTTCTCCTGGCACGGTGACTTATGATTATTCAGGGTGGGGAAATTCTAGCTGTGATGTCTCAATGTCTTCCCATTAATTCTAGTGGCCCATCATTTGTCTTCTTCTGGGTTGTACAAATGCTAGGTGCTTGGAGCCAGTCTCATCTGGTTGAGAGGCAACCCCTCCCTTCTTGACTGTGCCACAGATTAGGAGCACAGTTTTCTATCTGTACAAATACATACATTCATAACCACAGTCTGCATACATCTTATAGTGAGCATTAAGTTTAAAACATTACAAGCTTGCACAAAAAGACCTTACTCAACATATTTTATAGCACAATAACATTGTATGCAATCAACTGGTTCAATTGTTTATTCTGTGTGGTTCAAACTCCTTGTTCTCCCCTAGGGGTGTCCGGGTCCTGATGTTTCACACCCACATGTTGTTCTCAAGAGCCAAGGGAGAATAGTTGCCTGGAGCACAATTACATTTCACAGCAACATATGAGGTTTCAAAATCTATTTTTGTTCCAAATTGGAATGAAAACAAAACTTTTCCAACATTACTGAGAAAACAGGGTTGTGCTGAAATGTCCATTTTCTGATCAAAACCTGAGCTGTTTGATTTGAGAGCTGCCAGATATGTGTATGTAGAGATTAGGACCCTGCCCTACATGGAGAAAACCCAGTTTCAAATCTCTGCCTTGCCTGATTCAGAGTGATGTGAGCTCCCACGTACTGGGGCAGTGCTCTAAACTCTAGGATGTGATTGTCTCTCTCTTTATCCCTATTGCCACAAACCTAGAATGTTCTGATCAGCTACACTTGGGAGCACTGGGAAGAAATATAGATTGTTATGGCCAACTGCTTTTTTAGCAATCCTAGCAGTTTCTCTTTTCTTTAATTTCTAGTACTTTCATCGGTCCTTGGCTTAATTTTCGTGTTTTGTCATTGATTTTATTCTGGATACAAGCAGCATCATTGCCTTGCTCTGTCATACCATCAGGTTTCCAAATCTCTTTAGCTGATCTTAGCCTGCCAGCCCCCCAGAGTTCACTCCGCAGAGGGAAATGTGGCCTACCTTGCGGAGGGCAGATTACTAATTCCAATGTTAATTTGATGCTCTAATTAGTGTAACTCTGAAACAATTCTCCTCTGACTTACTGATGCAAATTAGAAGTATATCCACAGAAGACAGGGCGGTTACACCAGTGGAAAACTGATGTAAGTGTAAGGAGTATCAAGCACACTGTGAATCCAAAATACTATGTTTTTATTTGTCCCCTTCCAGGCACTAAAATTGAATTTAGAAAGATGCACTTTTCCAGAATGAAATACATTACCAGCTGTAGTGGTGGCTGTGACATTATCCAGGATACAACCTGGACACATTGAAAGCTGTGTCCCCTCAATTCTACAGCCTAGGGTGCCTCTTACACTGCTTTTCTATGGGAACAACTACTCCTGGTCTGCACACACACCTTCAGCCTTCAGCATGTAAATAATTCCCAGATATATTATATGAGTGCTATAGCCAGCCACTCATGAATTATATTGCAGGACAACATCAGCAAACTCCCAATCCCAGATTTGTCCCCAGAAAGGTGTGTCTTGTACTGCCCAGTTCCCTCCCAGACAATACAAGATCATATAAAGTCAGTCATTTCATTAATAGAAAATGGCATGCATAAATCCTATTATCTCAAATGGAGTTTCCCAAATACTTCAATCCAAACACACTGAATTAGATAAAACAGTAAAACAAATTTTATTAACTACAGAAATATAGATTTTAAGTGATTACAGGTAATGAGGCATAAAAGCCAGAACTGGTCACAAAGAAATTAAAGGTAAAATACAACCAATAACTTAATGAGCTAAATGAATTCAAAGCAAAGATTTGTCTCACCACATGCTTACTGGCTGGATTCCTTTTAGCCAGGACCCCTCCCCAAGTCCAGTGATATTTTCCTTGTTCTTCAAATATTGTAGATGCTGTGAACAGACAGAAAAGGAGGAGTATTTTGGTGCCTCTGTTTCCCTTTTTATAGTTCACTTTTTCTTTGAAAATCACCTCCAGAAGAGGTTCAAGAGACAGAAAATCTGTGGGAATGGGAACCTTTTGTTGTTGTTTTTTGGTGCCAAAAATTGGATTTCTCGCTCACACCCTTTTTCCGGATGAAGAATGGCCAGTTAACCAGGTTATAGTCCATTTGATATTCTGGACACCTTGTGCAGGTGTCATTTTGTCTTTGTCTTTGAGGAACTGGTTTATGTATGCCTTTCTAGACTTGGAACTTGTCTCAGCAATGTCATACACTAGAATCTTATAACTTTACATACTGTGCTTCCGTACATATTTTACCAGGACAAATAAAGATCAGCAAATTATGAGTTTTCAAATGATACCTTACAAGGCATATTTTGTAAAAAAATTCATCTGGCCCTCAGCCAATTTTGAAATGGAACTTAGGCCCTAGTATCACTTTGGCACTTTTTAAAATGTTACCCAAATGTTATCAGAAATTTAAACTGATAAAATTGTTTTATAGTTTAATTTAAATACTGTCAGAAATATATGTGGAGAAATCATATTTTATATCATGTCAGACACATTTTAATTAGAGTATAACAACCAACATTTAGGACAAGATTATGCAATCCTTTATTTTCAATAGTGTGCACTTACTTACTCAACTGATCCCATTTAGTTCAATAGGACTACTTGTGTGAGCAAGTACTCACCGATGTGATATGTGTAAGAAATGCACAAGCTAGCCCTTCACAGATTTCCCAAAACAAAGCACTTAACTTCAAAATAAAGATTGCTAAATTAGAAGAATGTACTTACTTACTACATCATTAAAAACCTCAAGCACTAAGAATAGGGAAATGAAAAGATAGAGATCGAAATATTACAGTATCCACATGAAAAATAATACAAGCCCAGAAAAAATAAAATTGTAAGAAATTGCCAATATTTGAAGATCTGGCACAATTGCTTGTCAGTTAGATGCATAAGGATCCTTATGGTTTTTTTTTTTCTAAGTTGCAGACAGCTAATAGAAAGACAGCAAGCACACACTTATACAGAGCCCAGTCCTGCTTGCACTTAAATCAGTGTTAAAAATGCTTCTATTAACCTCAGTGGAAGAAGGATTGTACCTATAGCTTCAGTTTAAGGGCCTAATCTCACATATGTGTAAGTCTTTAATGGGAGTTGAATTGGTCCTTCAGTGAATAAGAACAGGATTAGGCCCCAAATTATCCATAAAAAAACATGTTAAACTTTGCTAATTTTGTCAAAAACAGATCACACGTTAATTTCAAAGTGATTTAACCACATCAAAGGTCTGACACTACGTAGAGATTAATAAATATAAGACAAAAGTCAGTATTTCCAAACAGGAATTTTTAATAACCTATAACTCAGAGGTAGTTTGACCAGTTTTACTCAACGTTTGCAGAAACATTTCCCCTTTACTTTCAGAACAAATATAGCCATTTTCAGCACCTAAATAATTGTTTAAGCCAGAATTTGTGGGGATACTAAAATAGAGGTTCATAATGGTTGCCTTCTTTAGGTGCCCTTAATATGTCTGTGTGTATGTATACATATAAGCTACATCACTGTGCTATAAATAATAAAATCAAATTCACCATCAGCTCATTTGTCATAAACTGTCAAACAGCTACTACAGAATGAAGTTAATCTTCATGTTCTATCAACCTCTTGGCTAGATTCAAATGAGTGGCCTAAGAAGAAAAGATTCAGTGTAGCCATCTAGCCACCAATCCCGAAATCTACCTGGTCCTTATATCTTTGCATTGTTTTCTTCTATTTCTCATAGTCACTCTTTTAAAAGATGTATTTAACACAATTAATATATACCTTCTGGTAAAACAATTGAATAAATCTTCTAAGATGCCTATAACCTTTCTTTAACAACTAGTAATGAAATTAATTATAAAGGATGAAAATGCCAAAGTGATGGTTTAACTTCTCAAAGTAAAAAAATCACAAGCTAATGCATTTTAATAATTTATAATTACTTTCATATTGGATGTTAAACACACAAGGCAATAAACTTCTTGAAAGAGAAAATATATCTCCATAAACCCCCATCCTTTCATTTAACTTGCAAGTTCATTCAGCTGCACTTCGATTGTGGCATGGAAATCCAGAAACAAAATATCCATTTAATTTGTTCTTTTAACTGAATTTAGTGCTTGTGAAAGGTGGCAGATTGACAAGAATAGAAACCCCCGTTCTTGCTAAACACAGATAACCATATGCAATCATTGTACAAGCTTCCGTATAAAATCCCTCTGTTGTATCTCAGCCCTGACCTGAAAGGACAATGGTGCATCAGTGTGGAGGGAGAATGTACAGTTCCCATGTCTGTGCACTTATTGATCTTTCTGCTAAATTTGTCAACAAGAATATTCAGTGCCAATTACCTAAAATTTGGTAGTGGTAGCTTATGTACTGTAGTTGTCTGTCCTCTGTAAAATTGACTGGGATCACTAACTCATTTTAAACTGAACACCAAACTAATCCATAATAAATTTTAGTAGCATATGAAACAGGCTAACAATCGCATTCCGGGATGCAGTCCAAACTAGTGAGGGGTTGCTATCTTCTACCCTGCATCTTGGGTACTTGATAATACTTTGGTATTGTAGATCCCAATCTGGGTGACTCTCAACAGCCAAACAGCATGGAGGTAATACCATGAATGTCTGTGTATAGCTGCAGAACTGGTCCAAAATTTGGTCTAAATTTGTTAGTCTCTAAGGTGCCACAAGTACTCCTTTTCTTTTTGAGAACTGGTCCAGCAATTCTGACCCTAGAAGTTTGTCAGCAAGACACCAGCCCCACTCTGGCTCCTAGCAGCCTTGTTTATTATTTGGGGGGGACCCCTACACACTTCCAATCCTGAATCTTCTCCTAAACCCAAATACATGCTTACAGCCAATTCTAAGATCTATTAAAAGAGAAAAGAAAGGGAGTTACTGTGACTAAAAGACCATTATACATACAGATATGAATACAGTTCTCAGGTCAGTTTCATAGCAGAGATGGTGAGGCCGCTGAAGGTAAAAGACCTTCTAGAATCAATTCAATAGGTTACAGTGCAACAGGCAGTCCAAATATAGCATTTGTCCAAATTCTTCAGTGAGAATTTGCAGGGATAATCCAGGGTAGACCTGGAGACCTCAGTCTTGAGACATGAAATTCCTCTGACAAAATATGAGCAGATCGGAGATAAAACAGGATCATCCCCAAAGCTTCCTTTTAGTTCTCTAGCAGGCCATTAGTCTCTTGACAGCAAATATCACAGCAGGGGCCTTCCTGGATGAAGAATGGGCAGTGGATACTGTTGCTTTGAAGCTAAACGTCTATTCCCTATGTATACACAGGTAAACTAGTAGTATTAATTAACATAAAACAATTAGCCATTCAGACTAGAAATGTATTCCGTTATGGCATAGACAATTTAAGCTAAAGACAAGGTCTTTATTTTAAGGTTAACTGCACCATCTGCATGCAGAATATAATGTAATTAAGACATAAAAGGGAATTATCATCAACAAGCTAATCTGGTGGCATTGTTAAACTTCTAATGAGATATAGATAAATACAGATAAATGCACTTAGTATCTATCATTTGATTCTCTAACAATACACATATACATATTAAAGAATGTAGTCTGCTTAACTATCTACAAGGAATGGCCCAGGTTACTATTTCAGGACCTTTCTAACATGCCCTTAAAGGTTGGTTTTGAGTCACTTAGCCTGCTAGTTGCTTAATCCTCACTGGCTCAACATCTTACTCTTAAAAAAAAAAGATATCCAGTTATTTTGACAGTATGTATTTCCATATACCCCAATTTATTGGCATTAATTATATTATATTCCTTTAATTCTTTATTAGCTAAGTCCTGTATTAGCTGCTGCATTTTGTTGCCCAGCATTGATATCTTATAGTTTACCTTATAATTTACCTAAATTACCTTATAATTTACCTTATATTTTCTTGCCCGGCATTAGTATCTTATAATGTCATCCCATTAACCCTTTAAAAATATTGGCACAACACTACTTTTATTCCAGTCTTCTAGAACTTCCCCAGAGCTCCAAGACTCATTGAAAATCACATGAAGGGTCCAGCAAGTGCATCAGCCACATCTTTTAAAGTTCCTGGCCTGAAATTATCTGGGCTTGATGATATGAAGATGTGTAACTTTAATAATTGCTGTTTAGCATTCCCCTGAGATACTAGCGGAATGGAAAGACTGTTATCATTTTCATATGATATGATTACATCATCTGTTTTTCCCCAAAATACAGAACAGAAATATTTATTGAACACTTCTGCCTTTTCTGAATTATAATTGTTAATTTTATCATTTCCATTTAGTAATGGACCAGTACAATTGTTAGGTACAACTTATCATAGAATCATGGAATATCAGGGTTGGAAGGAACCTCAGAAGGTCATCTAGTCCAACCCCCTGCTCAAAGCTGGAACAATCCCCAATTAAATGATACCAGCCAGGGATTTGTCAAGCCTGACCTTAAAAACCTCTAAGGAAGGAGCTTCCACCACCTCCCTAGGTAACCCATTCCAGTGCTTCACCACACTCCTAGTGAAAAAGTTTTTCCTAATATCCAATCTAAACCTCCCCCCACTGCAACCTGAGACCATTACTCCTCATTCTGTCATCTGCTACCACTGAGAACAGATTAGATCCATTCTTTTTGGAACCCCCTTTCAGGTAGTTGAAAGCAGCTATCTAACCCTCCCCCCCATTCTTCTCCTCTGCAGACTAAGCAATCGCAGTTCCCTCAGCCTCTCCTCATAAGTCATGTGCTCCAGACCCCTAATCATTTTTTTGCCCTTCTCTGGACTCTTTCCAATTTTTCCACATCCTTCTTGTAGTTTGGGGCCCAAAACTGGGCACAGTACTCCAGATGAGGCCTCACCGATGCCGAATAGAGAGGAATGATCACGTCCCTTGATATGCTAGCAATGCTCCTACTTATACAGCCCCAAAAGTCATTAGCCTTCTTGGCAACAAGGGCACACTATTGACTCGTACCAAGCTTCTCGTTCACTGTAACCCCAGATCCTTTTCTGCAGAACTGCTGCATAGCTGATCAGTCCCTAGTCTGTATCAGTGCATGGGTTCTTCCTTCCTAAGTGCAGGACTCTGCACTTGTCCTTGTTGAACCTCATCAGATTTCTTTTGGCCCAATCCTCTAATGTGTCTAGATCCCTCTGTATCCTATCCCTAACCTCCAGTGTATCTACCACTCCTCCCAGTGCTGAGAGTGCAGTCCACGCCATCCTCCAGATCGTTAATGAAGCTATTGAACAAAACCGGTCCCAGGACCGACCTTTGGGGCACTCTGCTTGATACCTGCTGCCAACTAGACATGGAGCCATTGATCACCACCCTTGAGCCCCATCAATCTAGCCAGCTTTCTATCCACCTTATAGTCCATTCATCTCACTCATACTTCTTTAACTTGCTGGCAAGAATATTGTGGGAGATCCTATCAAAAGCTATGATAAAGTCAAGAAATAACACATCCACTGCTTTCCCTTCATCCACAGAGCCAGTTATCTCGTCATAGAAGGCAGTTAGGTTAGTCAGGCATGACTTGCCCTTGGTGAATCCATGCTGAGTGTTCCTGATCACTTTCCTCTCCTGTAAGTGCTTCAGAATTGATTCCTTGAGGACCTTCACCATGATTTTTCCAGGGACTGAGGTGAGGCTGACTGGCCTGTAGTTCCCCAGATCCTCCTTCTTCCCTTTTTTTTAAAGATGGGTACTACATTAGCCTTTTTCCAGTCATACTGGACTTCCCCCCATAGCCAAGAGTTTTCAAAGATAATGGCCAGTGGCTCTGCAGTCACATCCGCCAACTCCTTTAGCACCCTCAGATGCAGTGCATCCAGTCACATGGACTTGCGCTTGTTCAGCTTTTCTAATTAGTCCTGAACCACTTCTTTCTCTACAGAGGGCTGGTCACCTCCTCCCCATACTGTGCTGCCAAGTGCAGTAGTCTGGGAGCTGACCTTGTTTGTGAAGAAGGAGGCAAAAAAAGCACTGAGTACATTAACTTTTTCCACATCCTCTGTCACTAGGTTGCCTCTCTCATTCAGTAAGAGGTCCACACTTTCCTTGACCTTCTTCTTGTTGCTAACATACCTGAAAAAACCCTTCTTGTTACTCTTAACATCCCTTGCTAGGTGCAACTCCAAGTGTGATTTGGCCTTCCTGATTTCACTCCTGCATACCTGAGCAATATTTTTATACTCCTCCCTGATTCTTTGTCCAATCTTCCACTTCTCCTAAGCTTCTTTTTTGTGTTTAAGATCAGTAAGCATTCCACTGTTAAATCAAGCTGGCCGCCTGCCATATTTACTATTCTTTCTACACATTGGGGTGGTTCTTTCCTGCAACATCAATAAGGATTCTTTAAAATATAGCCAGCTCTCCAGGACTTCTTTCCCCTTCATGTTATTCTCCCAGGGGATCCTACCCATCAGTTCCCTGAGGGAGTCAAAGTCTGCTTTTCTGAAATCTAGGGTCTGTATTCTGCTGCTCTCCTTTCATCATCTACTTACAAAGTACACTTATAAAGTTTGCAGATGATACCAAGCTGGGAGAGGTTGCAAGTGTTTTGGAGGATAAGATTAAACTTCAAATGATCTGAACAAACTGGAGAAATGGTCTGAAGTAAATAGGATGAAATTCAAGAAGTACAAATGCAAAGTACTCCACTTAGGAAAAAACAATCAGTTGCACACATACAAAATGGGAAATGACTGCCTTGGAAAGAGTACTGCGGATAGGGATCTGGGAGTCATAGTGGATCACAAGCTAAATATGAGTCAAGAGTGTAATGCTGTTGCAAAAAAAGCAAAGATCATTCTGAAGGTTCTATATTTTTCTACAACTTATCTACAAGGTTGGTATAGCAGAGGTTGGTTGTTTGATTTTTAGACATATGCGAATGGTCAGATTTTAATTTACAAGACAAACTGGAAATTTTTGTGCCTAAGCAGTTCCTGAAACAGATTTGCTATTCATACTGTAATGTATTTATATCTTTCATTCAAACCTCTGTTCTCAGGAGTTATAGCATGTATAGCAGGAGTATTGTAAGCAAGACACAAGAAGTAATTCTCTACTCTGCACTGATTAGGCCTCAACTGGATTATTGTGTCCAGTTCTGGGTGCCACATTTCAGGAAAGATGTGGACAAATTGGAGAAAGTCCAGAGAAGAGCAACAAAAATGATTAAAGTTCTAGAAAACATGACCTATGAGGGTAGATTGAAAAAATTGGGTTTGTTTAGTCTGGGGAAGAGAAGACTGAGAGGGGACATAATAACAGTTTTCAAGTACATAAAAAGTTGTTACAAGGAGGAGGGAGAAAAATTGTTCTGCTTAATCTCTGAGGACAGGACAAGAAGCAATAGGCTTAAATTGCAGCAATGGCAGTTTAGGTTGGACATTAGGAAAAACTTCCTAACTGTCAGAGAGGTTAAGCACTTAAGCACTGGAATAAATTGCCTAGGGAGGTTGTGGAATCTCCAGCACTGCGGCTTTTTAAGAGCAGGTTGGATAGACACCTGTCAGGGATGGTCTAGATAATACTTAGTCCTGCCTTGAATGCAGGGGACTGGACTAGATGATCTCTCGAGGTCCCTTCCAGTTCTATGATTCTATGATTTCTATGATTATTTTTGGTCCTAATATACTTTAAAAATTCACCTAATTATCCTTAATTCTATTGACTGTAGATTTATTTTATGTCCCTTTGTTTTCCTTATCAATTTTCTACAGTTGCTATCTTCTGATTTATATTCTTTAATATCAACTTCCTCTTTCTTCCATTAGTTATACTTTTTAAAGCTTCCTTCACTTCCCTTCTAAATCAGGTTCATTTTTTTTTATGTCCTTCTTCCTGGATTCTGGGATTGTGGCTTTTAGAGCATCTAGTAAAGTGTTATTAAAAATTCCCAATTATCATTCACATTTTGCTGATGAAATTCTTCCTGCCATGTATGTAGTTCAGAGATATAGTTCATCTGGGAAATAGGCCCATTTTAGATCGAGATAGGCTCTAAAAAGTATTTTGGTGAAGTTCTATGGCCTGTGTTATATAGGAGATGATCACAATGGTCCCTTCCAGCCTTGGGATCTAGGAACAAAACAGGGCATGAGACACCTGAACTACAACTCTTACGAGGTACCACAATGGCATTTCCAAATCAAAAATTTTGGGGGATTGGCTTTTTTTTTCAGTTTTGGCTGAAAATCAAAAGTTTTTTGATGTTCAGTTGCTCAGTTTTATTTTATTTTATGTAAAGGCAACACTTTTCATCAAAACCAGACACTTTGCACACACAAAAATAGAAAAAAAGCCAAATTTTTCATGCATTTTTGATGGATAATTTTCAGTCATCACTACTAAATACCTAAAAATCAAAGCAAGTTTATACAACTCCAGGATTCCCATGAGTGACAAGTGTATGTTCAGTGAAAGTTTGAATGGTCAGGAGTTTTTAAGCCAAGAAAAATAATGGCTAAAAATGTACAGTATGTGTTGTGGGATCCTTAATTAGCATCACTGTACTAGCATCACTTAACTAGCCTCACTGTACTATACTACAATACACAATTCTGATAAACCTATTTAAATGTTAAACATTCCTTGTTTAAGAGATGTATCAGTTTGTCATGAGATAACGTGAACAGAATTATCATAGTACCATTAAAAATGACTCACGATTATCTCATTATAGCTAAAAACCACTGTTAACTTTTCATCGTCATCTCTCTTAATAACTTTTAATTGCCTTTTCTTTTAACTTTCTATCAACATAACAAAAGAATCATTACTGATATGCAGCACAAAGAACCAACCCACCATTATCAGCAAAGTAATTTAAAAAAAAAATAATAAAGGGCAAATAGCTTCTCATACACTTGTAGAAGAGACATGCTATAACTCCTGAGAACAGAGCATTGAATGAAAGGCATAAATACATTACAGTATGAATAGCAAATCAGTTTCAGGAACTGCTTAGGCACAAAAATGTACAGTTTGTCTTGTAAATTAAAATCTGACCATTTGCATACGTCTAAAAATCAAACAACCAATTAGTGCAATACCAACCTCGTAGATAAATTGTAGAGAAATATAGAACCTTCATCTTAGGCTTTTGTCTTTAGAATAATGAGTTTGGAGGGTGGGGGAGAAGCAACTGGTGCAGTTGTTATTTCAGGTAAATCAATTGACTGAAAAAAATTATGTACACGTGTTGTCAACTTCTTCATGGTGGAGGGAATGGCTTTAGATAGAGACATAACAGACACAGGATGTAAATCAATATGTTTTTCTTTTTCCATTTTCAAAATATAATAATTTGAATGATGAATATGAAAAAAATAGAAATTACAACTTTCAGATTATGCAGTCAGTTATAGGATCAAATTTTTGGCTGGTATGTTGTTTTCTTTAAAAATCACTTTTACAAATAAAAAGGTCCATTTCACTTGAAAATGGGCTTGAATATGCTCGAAAATCCATTTATTTTAGCAAAAAAAAACAAAAATAAGCCCATTTTCAAGTTTATAATGAAATGCAAAAAAGATTCCTTGAATTTCAAATACATTTGCATTTTTTTTCAAGTATCTCACATCTCTTCATTCAAGACCTTGATATTTTCTAAGTATTCCAGTTTATATTTACAAAAAATACACAGAGGTTACATTTTCACTTCTCAAACACTGCTCATCTTTCTTGTCCAATATCACATGCACTTCTTAAATGTGCTTCTCATTGTCCACATAGTTACCTATTCATTTTTCAAAGCACATAATAAGAATAAATAAATATACCAAAGAAATATAAGTGAATGCTGGAGTGAATAATCTAGATCAGGGATCGGCAACCTTTGGCACGTGGCCCGCCAGGGTAAGCTCCGGCGGGCTGGGCCAGTTTGTTTATTTGCCGCGTCCACAGGTTGGGCCAATCGCGGCTTCCTCTGGCCACGGTTCACTGCTCCAGGCCAATGGGGGCTGCAGAAAGTGGCAGCCAGCACATGCCTCCCCCCATGCCGCTTTCCGCAGGCCCCATTGGATTGGGACGACGAACCGCAGCCAGTGGGAGCCACAATTGGCCGAACCTGCGGACACGGCAAGTAATCAAACTAGCTTGGCCTGTCAAGGGATTTACCATGGTGGGCCACGTGTCAAAGGTTGCCGATCCCTGATCTAGATGAGTTAGCCTAGCAAGTGGTGTTGTCCCCTCCGTACACCTCAGAGACCTAACTGCAGCTTGAAGTGAAGCTTCAAAGTGCTGTCTATGCAGCAATCGCTAGAATACTAGTGCAAGCTCTGCTAGCCTGAATCTATAGACCTTGGCTGGGAAGCTCACTTCAAAATGCTATGTAGACATACCCTTATGCACCAGGAAGCTTAGAGTCAGATGAGTATGTATGAGGCAAATTCCATTTCAAGTTTCCCTTTGGATGGTACAGCTCCAGCTATCTCTCAACTCAGATGGCACAATGTAGTCTACAGGGAGAGGAAATGAGCAGTACACACACAAACTGCAGAATATAATGGCTGAGTCTTATAAAGATCTAGGAATAATATAGCAAACAAAATATGACCTTTGAGCATGATGCAAAAAAAAAAAAAAAGCCAAAGCTGTCTTCCAGTGCAGAGAGAGAACAGTGCTGTGCTATATACCCTTCAGGGAACTACACATCATGTGTAGAGTTGGTTTCTCACAGTTTAGAAAGGATGTAGAAAATACAGTGAAAATGAAATGAAAGATTTGAAAAGTGATGTAAGGTTTGGGGTGTAGGAAATACAAAGAGACTGACAGAGCTAAACTTGCACCAGACTCAGTGAGGATACGATCACCACCTACAGCATACGTTCCGACGACATAATAAAAATGAAATTAAGAAACTATTTGGAGTCCCTGAAAAGGATAGGACAAAAAGCAATGGCCCAAAACTAGAGAAGGAAAACTCTGGGCTATATAATAAAACAATGTGATTAATAGTGAAAGCTACTAAGCCGTGGAATAGATTAGCAATGAAGGTGGGAGAAGCAGGACTGCCTGTATTTCAAAACAGGTTAGACAAAACAGTAATGAATATTTCTGCAAAATACTGACAATCAGAATGTGAAACTCAAATGGTCCTTTCTGGCCTTGTCACTTTTGATTCATTAGTGTTTGTTTTCCTGTGCAAAGTGCTGATTTCCGTTTATAATAGCCTCTGAAACAGCTCCTAGGACTGTAGTTTGATTTTTTATTTATTTATTTCTTTTTTTGCAGCGTATCACTCCTATAAAAACGTGCTTCCTCCAGTGATCCTACTCTAGGATCCACTTTCAATGTTTTATATCATAGTTAATATCTGTTCTAATCTCCAATTATTTAAGTGCTTCCTTGTGTTATGAATTAGCTTATTTATACTCTCCACTGCTTGAACTGGCTCTTTGAAATGGGATCCAAGAAATGCTATTATGGCTATAGATGGGAGCTTCGGATAATGAACTCTGGACCCCCGTAGGGCTGTCGCCTCTGTGTCTTTATTTTTTACAGGTTTATGAATGAAAGAACTTTTTAATTTCCCCTTCACTCTTTCTTCTTTGGAAATATGATCCACACATGACAGTGGCAATATAATAGTGATACAAAGCCTGAGATCAAAAAGCTCTGACCTCAATGAGCCCAATGGATCCATGTTTTAAAAAGAAAAAAGTCACTTCAGACATTTCAATGTAATGCAGAAGTTTAAAAGAAGCATTTAAGAAAAAAATGACTTTGAATTTTAAGAGGTATAACAGAAGTAGAAAAAAATGGAGAGAAGAATTTAATACTTAAGTTCAGAAGAGTTGCAGATTAATCAGGCATTGCCATTCTCTAGTACCCTCCACCAATCCTCATCTCATCTCATCTCATCTCATCTCATCTCATCTCATCTCATCTCATCTCATCTCAAAGGCCTTTCCATTTCTTATGACCCAGGCCAACAGCATCTAGGATTCTGGTAATTTAGTGCATGCAGAAGCCCTGAAGCAACTAGGATATTGGTAAATTACTGCACAGAAGAAATCATTCCCCATCCCCTTCCCTCCACATGCACTCCTGCCTCTGTTTCCCCATCTGCAAAGTAAGGATAATACTCCATATAAAACGCTTATAGTAAAAAAAATATTCCCCACCCCACATACATATGGGACAACTGAGATGCAGAGATGTTAGGAAACAAGCCTGGGAGGCACTGTGATCTAATGGATTAGGCAAGGAATTGAGAGTTAAGACTAGCTTCTATCTCTGGTCTGACTCCTCCTCCCCCCAGGCTTTCTATGCAACCTTAGGCATAGCATTTAACTTTTGAGAGCCTCGGAAATCAGGGTAATAATGTTGTCCTATTCAGTTATGTTTCTAAAGTGCTTTTATAATTGCAACACCTTAGTAAGGCTGGTCAGTGGAAGAGGTCATGGTAAAGCCCAGCACATCCACTCTCATAAGTTTTTGCTTCTTTGTAAACCCTCAAATAATAAAAAATATTTTTCACAACATTTTGTTGAAACTGTTCAAATTTGGTAAAATTGCTCCAGTTTCATAAAACTTTCCCGAAGTTGAAAACAAGCAAATGTTAACAATACAAAATTGTTCATTACAAATATTTTGCCTAGTGCTAATTATAAGAATGTGAGTGCATATCTTTCTGCACCTACCAAACCTACTCAATTAAACAATACATTTATATTGCCTGAACCACTAGTGTTTGCCCATTAGTTCTTCCATCCAATGGGCACCCAGAATAGTTACAAATAGTTTGTGATAACATACAGTTGACATAGGGACCATAGCATGAGCTTTATTGGTGCTGATATGCTTCATAAAGAAAGAGATGGATGCATTTCTCCATCCTCACTATTTACATTTTGGTGGATAAAAAGAAGAAGTTGATGGTAAGAGGGGGCAGCAGGAAGGAGCTCTGCTGTTTCTCCCTAGAGAGGAGGGGACTTGGCAAGAGGCAAGGAAGAGATCTAGGGGGATAGTAAGCACTGGGATGCTGCAGTGGACTATAGACTCCGGTAAGAAGTTAAGAGGGGGTGAAGTAGCCACAGAAAGCAGAGAAGGCTCTAGTGGTCACCCAGGATTGGCCAGAAGATAAGGAAGGAGCCCAGGGAAATAGGAGACGGATCTAGGATTGAATAGACTTTGGTTGCTAGCCATAGGATCCCTAGGCTGGAGTAGTGGGTGGGTTAGAGTTTCCTTACCAGACACTGGGTAAGTAGCACAGTCATGGCAGTGGAGCTGAAGACTGCCTGAGACAGTTTGTCCAGAGGACTTTGATACCCTGGAAGGGGAAAAGTATAGTGACCAAGACCCAAGTAGGGAGTACCCTGAGTCAAGAAGAAGGAGCAATCGAGTCCAGAAGACGAGACCACAAGGCAAGCAACCAGGAACATGGAGTCATATAACTGTTTTGAAGAAAGGAATGTTTCATGGGGTTGTAGAACAGTACACCATGAAGACAAATCATGGAGGGAGGTTACCAATGGAGTTCCTCAGGGATCAGTTTTGGGACCAATCTTATTTAAACTTTTTATTACTGACCTTGGCACAAAAATGGGAGTGTGCTAATAAAGTCTGCGGATGATACAAAGCTGGGAGGTATTGCCAATTTAGAGAAGGACCGGGAAATCATACAGGAAGATTTGGATGACCTTATAAACTGGGGTAATAGTAATAGTATGAAATTTAATAGTGAGAAGTGTAAGGTTATGCATTTAGGGATTAATAACAAGAATTTTATTTATAAGGTGGGGACGCATCTGTCAAGGTTCCTTCCCCACTCTGAACTCTACGGTACAGATGTGGGGCCCTGCATGAAAAACCCCCTAAGCTTATTTTTACCAGCTTAGGTTAAAATTTCCCCAAGGTACAAACTATTTTACCTTTTGCCCTTGGACTTTATTGCTGCCATCACCAACCACCAGCATCTAACAAATATATAACAGGGAAAGAGACGCTTGGAAACGTCTTTCCCCGCAAAATCCTCCCCAACCCTACACCCCCTTTCCTGGGGAAGGCTTGAAAGAATCCTCACCAATTTGCATAGGTGAACAGAGTCCCAAACCCTTGGATCTTAAGAACAATGAAAAAAGCAATCAGGTTCTTAAAAGAAGAATTTTAATTGAAGAAAAAGTAAAAGAATCACCTCTGTAAAATCAGGATGGTAAATACCGTACAGGGTAATCAGATTCAAAACATAGAGAATCCCTCGAGGCAAAACCTTAAGTTACAAAAAAAGACACAAAACCAGGAATATATATTCCATTCAGCACAGCTTATTTTATCAGCCATTTAAACAAAACAGAATCTAACTCATATCTAGCTAGATTACTTACTAAGTCCTAAGACTCCATTCCTTTTCTGTTCCCAGCAAAAAACAACAACACACAGACAGAGAGAACCTTTGTTTCTCCCCCCTCCAGCTTTGAAAGTATCTTGTCTCCTCATTGGTCATTTTGGTCAGGTGCCAGCTTCTTAACCCTTTACAGGTGAAAGGTTTTTCCTCTGGCCAGGAGGGATTTTAAAGGTGTTTACCCTTCCCTTTATATTTATGACAGCATCAATTAGAAATAACAGAGGAGGAGAAGGACCTTGGAGTATTGGTTGATCATAGAATGACTATGAGCCACCAATGTGATCTGGCCGTGAAAAAAGCTAATGCAGTCTTGGGGTGCATCAGGCGAGGTATTTCCAGTAGAGATAAGGAGGTTTTAGTACCATTATACAAAGCACTGGTGAGACCTCACCTGGAATACTGTGTGCAGTTCTGGTCTCCCATGTTTAAGAAGGATGAATTCAAACTGGAAAAGGTACAGAGAAGGGCTACTAGGATGATCCGAGGAATGGAAAACCTGTCTTATGAAAGGAGACTCAAGGAGCTTGGCTTGTTTAGCCAACTAAAAGAAGGTTGAGGGGAGATATGATTGCTCTCTATAAATGTATCAGAGGGATAAATACCAGAGGGGGAGAGGAATTATTTAAACTCAGTACCAGTGTGGACACAAGAACAAATGGATATAAACTGGTCATTGGGAAGTTTAGACTTGAAATTAGATGAAGGTTTCTAACCATCAGAGAAGTGAAGTTTTGGAATGGCCTTCCAAGGGAAGCAGTGGGGGCAAAAGATCTATCTGGCTTTAAGATTAAACTCGATAAGTTTATGGAGGAGATGGTATGATGGGATAACATGATTTTGGTAATTAATTGATCTTTAAATATTCATGGTAAATTGGCCCAATGGCCTGTGATGGGATGTTAGATGGGGTGGGATCTGAGTTATTACAGAGAATTCTTTCCTGGATATCTGGCTAGTGAATCTTGCCCATATGCTCAGGGTTTAGCTGATCGCCATATTTGGGATTGGAAGGAATTTTCCTCCAGGGCAGATTGGAAGAGGCCCTGGAGGTTTTTCGCCTTCCTCTGTAGTATGGGGCATGGGTCACTTGCTGGAGGATCCTCTGCTCCTTGAAGTCTTTAAACCACGATTTGAGGACTTCAATAGTGCAGACATAGGTGAGAGGTTTTTCGCAGGAATGGGTGGGTGAGATTCTGTGGCCTGCGTTGTGCAGGAGGTCAGACTAGATGATCATAATGGTCCCTTCTGACCTTAATATCTATGAAATCAGGATTGATCTCTGCTACCCTGGCCTGCAACTACAGAGTCTAATTTAGGCCCATTGATCCTTTATAGGCTGAAGACAAAGGTTCTGATTATAAGTGAGACTATTTAATATGTGAGATTGGTCAATAAATTGACAGCAAATATATTTGTATGTCCATCCTCTTTGTAGTTGTTGTCATACTATCCCAGTTATGCTAATCTTTCAAAACTAAACTGTTTACAGATTTTTCTTTTGGCAACAAAAAGTCATATGCCAGCGAGCACTCCATCCTTCAGAAATGAATCTATTTCCTGCTTGCTAATGAGAATGATAAAACAAGCCCGTGGGGATTTTAATGAAATGTAAATAATAGGACAATGCAGACCTCATTGTAACTAAATAAATGGTCTTCATATTTTCAAGCTTATAATTCATTGCCAAAAGCTCAGTTATCAACCACATTATGCTGAAATCATGACACAGTGGCTTGAATTTCTCAGGAGATAAGTCTTATGATATGAGCAGTGCATTAGTAGGTTCTGGTCCAGAAAAGGCTTATATGAAATGTTTGGTGGTCTCAAATTAGTTTCTATAATTTAACACTTGACCCTGCCCACCAAACATGGGATATGTGTGTGTTTGTTTGTTTATATATACCAAGGATCAGCAACCTTTGGGACGCTGCCTGCCAGGATAAGCCCCCTGTGGGCCGGGCCAGTTTGTTTACTTGCCGTGTCTGCAGGTTCAGCTGATCGCAGCTCCCACTGGTGGTGGTTCGCCATCCCAAGGCCAATGGGGGCTGTGGGAAGCGGCGCAGGGCAAGGAATGTTCTGTCAAACCACAGCCAGTGGGAGCTGTGATTGGCCCAACCTGCGGATGCGGCAAGTAAACAAACCGGCCCAGCCCACCGGGGGCTTATCATGGTGGACTGCATGCCAAAGGTTGCCGATCCCTGGTATATACACATACGCAAACATACTGTATAAGAGCATCACCATTTACCAATGCTTATAGTGAAAGTTGCATAAACTCTTCCAATCTTAGAGATTACTGTTACTTGTTTATAGCTTTGTCAATATTTTGCCTTTCTTGTGGAAACTTGGAAGGTTTCTTCGAATAGAAGGACTTTATTTGTGTGTGTGAAAGTTTGAGCAGAACTGATTCAACGACTTTTGAGAACACTTTTTTCATTTATAAGATAATTTTACAACTGCTTTCTGAGAGCTGAAATGAGAGCTATGGGCTCTCAAACTTTCTGAACCTAAGGCCACTTAGTGTTAAGCTCCTTCAACAGAAAGTAACAGTTCTATTATACCTGTTACTTTTTTACAGTATAAAAAATGCTTGTACTGATTGCTACAAACCCACAATGCACCTAAAGGCCTGGTTGAGTCCATTCCAGTATTTTTCTGTTCGCAACCATGCCGTCCTTTACCATGAGAACAGCCTTTCTGAGGCAATTTGGTATTTCTGTTTCCTGTCCTAAATGAAACTAGGAAGCACAGAGAGATGCAAAATTTCTTGAGGAAAATAAATTAACATAACTTATAAACCTCATGTACACAACATTCTACTCCGGTTATATGCTAGTTATATGTTAGTGCTTTGAGAACCAGGTTGGGTCCTTTCATTTCATATAACCACTCACTTATGCAACATTTGTTGACATCCATTGTATTCTGCCTGTGGTTGCTATGGTTGTTGCTCAGAAGGCACTTATACTTGCTTTTGTTTCCCTCATGAGAATTCAGTCCCTACAATAGTCACTAGTTCACTTTTCAATGTATATTGTTTCAAAGACTGCACTTTAAGCACCACATATAAGTGTGTGTTACCTGAATTGACTGATAAAAAGGCAAAATTAGATGAAGGGATGTGGCTTCTTAGCTATATAATCTACCTTTCCATTTCAAACTTGTCCATCTCCACCATATTATTTTAGTCTGCAAAGGACTGTATTTTCTGCCACTCTTTTCAGAAATGCCTTCCAAATCAGCCCTAGATAGAGTACATTATGGTATCCCAAGAGGGAGGTGCCAAAAAGATGGAATGCTTTCTAAGGTTCTCATCCATGAGGACTACAAACAAATCACTTGGCAAGGCAAAGAAAAACAAATATTGTCACTGTTGTTGTTTCTATGTCTAGGAATATGATGGATTTCCCCATTCTTCCTTTGGCTTTGTTGATCTCACTCTTGCAAACAGCATGCCACCCTGCTTCTTCCTCCTTGAATAGTTTCCTTCCATCCAAAATTAAAAATGAAAGATATGTTCTCCTCTTCAAAGAAAAAGAAAAAGATATCAATATGTAGTACACACTAGGCTACAAAGGTCTTGGAATATCTAGGCCATCAAGCATATATAAGTTAATGCCTTAAGGTGATTTATAATACTGAAAATATGCACTATACATGTTCGGACATTTTTATGACCTTCTTACAATTAGTATACTTCATTTTTTCCTACACACTCAGGTCACGTCAGCTTCCTTCCTTTCCTAAGCCATTGAGTGAGTGATGCTGATTATATGCTTAAAATCCAGCTGGTAAAAATAAAAATCTGCAAGTGGCCTGTAACTGTCAGCTCCCACCTCCCTGTGACACATACGTTTTGTTGACGATTACAGCTCAAATGAGAAAAGCTCCTGAACCCAATGAAAAAGGGTTCTCCACACCTACCATGCTTTTGGGAAACCAGTTTTTTAAAAGCCGCATTGCTGTATGTGAGACACACTGTGTTAGGTCACTAAATCTGTAGCCTCAGGGGGCCCCTTCCTACAAGGATCAGGTTTAAATAATGGTGGTTGTTTATCAGTCCAGATCCAGTGTCACTAGGTGTGGATTACAAGATGCTTCATGCTGAGTCCATATTCCCTTTCCCTTGAAACTGCCCAGATACCATGGTGAGCACCTCTCTAGAAATAGAGATAGACAGTCCATATTTTGAAAATCATAAAGAAATTAGATTGTTTAATATTATCTGATCTAGTATCAAGGAAACATGAATTTAAAGAAGGATTGGGCAACAAAGAAATTAAAACAATATTTCTTTAAATAGAAAATATATAATTACAAGTAGAATTAACTGGAAAGGGCAACTATATATATATATATGACCAAGTTCAGCTCTCAGTTACACCCAGTGTCATTTGGGGCTGTATCCCGTGGGTACGATGGAGTTGCATCACTGTACTTGTATTTTTTTTTGCACTTTTTGCAACTTCTATCCAAGATTCTGAAAGTATTTTCTACAACACCAGGCATTTAAGCCTCAGAACACTTTGGTTTTATTAAGACACAGGGAAACTGAGGCACAAATAGAGTAAAATCCTCATGTGATATGACTACATCATTCTGCTTCTTTCTAAATAAAGAACAAACATAACTGTTGAATACATCTTCTTTTTCTGACCCATTATTAAGAATACCACCCTCCCCTAGTAATGGCACTATACTGTTGTTAGGATTTTTGTTGTGTGTTGTTCCTCATATACTTAAAAATTCCTGCTTATTGTCCTTACTCATGCTAGCCATAGATTTTTCCTTGATGTATTTAGCTTCCCTTATCAATTTTTTACACTTCATAAGTTCCAATTTACATTGATAACTCTCTGTGACTCAGGGATCTCTTGTGCCAGTTGCCAGAGGACACAGTGGTCCACAGGGCTATAGGAATCCCCTGGGTCTGGCCTCTATATGATAGTTCATCAAAGGGTGTCATGTAAGGTTTCTACTGAAATCTTGTGTCCTACTCATACTTATAATCATTGTGAAATGTATGTATGGATAATATGTGAGGGGTATATACTGAAAGTTATGCTATTAAAATCTGTGAACTGAGGCTGGTCACCAGAAGGTGGTAAATAAATTTCTTTCAGAAGGAGACACTTATATACCTGTCTGGCTGTATGTAAATTGAGTATTGTATGCTTCATAAGGATTGCCTGTTTACAGTCTGACCAAAATGCTAAATAAGTGAGCAAAAGGCTAATCAAGAAATTGCAAAGTGTCCAAGGGAGTTTCTTTACAGGGAAAAAACAAGCAGCAGAGGGGGTACCCTGTTTACAAGTGAAGACAATAGACGGTTGGAACTATATCTGGGGATGCAGAGATACACTCAAGTATCCTACACCGAAGCTGCTAACTGGCTTGTCTTATGAATGGAGGATCACTGCCAGTCTGGCTGTGGGATAATTGTGGGATAAAAACTTTGGGTGACCTAACCTTTATAAGGCAGGGGAATGTCTTGTTAGTTAAGTGTAGGCTCTAGAAACCATGCTATGATTTTATCGTATGTGTAACCATATGTTTGCATGAATTCTACTTGCTTCTTTTTGACTCTCTTTCTTTGTTTAATAAACTTACTTATTTTCACTATAAACAAATCTAAGTGTGATGTATTGAGTAAAACAGAAATCGTGAGGTGAAACTGGTAAGCTGGGAGTAGCAGATCTGTGAATTTTGTGCATGCCTAGTGGAACAGAGGCTGGATACTCCAGGACTCTCAGAAGGCTCAAGGGTTGGAGTGTTCCTATCGCTTATCTGCAGACGGACAATGAAGCCTGCATGGCCTGAGAGGGAGAGTGCTTTCGTTGCCTTGTGAAGTCAAGGAGCTGACCACTGACAGATATAGAATTGTTTTTGCAATTCTTGTGAGGTACAGGTGCCCTCACTCTAAAGGCAAGTGGCAGTGAAGTGCCTCATAGCACAACATAAACCCTATTTTCCGTTTGTGGTTTTTTATATCTAATCACTGCTTCACAGCCCCTTTTATCCAAAGGTTCGTCTTTTAACCAAAGTTGTCTATTTTTGCAATTCTGTAATTGTGGCTTTTTGGCCACCTAACTTTAAAATCTATGAATCTATGAAAATAATGGCTTTCTCAAGAAACTCACAGAGCAAGCATTAGAAACAAATAAACCAGAGAGAGCAGCAAATATTTCTGGCTTCAGTTCCATTACTTTAATCACTGGACCATCGTAAAACAACTGGTAATATAAAATACATTGTACCTAAATGTCTTTCCTGGCTTCTTTTCATCCTAAAATTTCAAATACTCTTAACCACATTTGAGTTAATGAAGCATATTTGACAGACTGTGATAGTTACTTAGAAAGACATTACAGCTGAACCATGTTTAATGTGGGTACTGCCAGAAATCAGGTAGGATATCTACACATCATAGTAAAATCAATATAAAATCTAATTAGAAAATCAAAAGGACACATTTGTGTCTTATTTGCCGGCAGACAGAGCTCTCAGACTTTCAACAGCCATGAATAATTAAAATGTTGGGGGAAAAGATGCATCTTGGCAACATTTCTTGATCCACATTTTGAACAAAACAATCAAGTCACCATTCCCTCAGGAGCAGCCCTTAATCACTGAAAAGAGATTATTATAAACAATTGAACAGAGATGTCAGAAACCATATATGACAAGTAGACCTTTGACTAGGATTATATATATATATATACATATGTATATATATTATACCTCCCTACGTAACCCATTTATATATATAATTCTTATATGCTTGCCTTTTCTCTGAATCTGAAAACCCAAGAATATATATATATATTCTTGGGTTTTCAGATTCAGAGAAAAGGCAAGCATATAAGAAATATATATATAAATGGGTTACGTAGGGAGGTATAATATATATACATATGTATATATATATATATATATATATATATATATATAATCCTAGTCAAAGGTCTACTATATATATATTCTTGGGTTTTCAGATTCAGAGAAAAGGCAAGCATATAAGAAATGGAGCTGTAGGAATGGCATAATTGCAGAATTATACAGAGATGAAAATATATAGGAATAGTGGTGAATGCAGAATTTTTTCTTGTTAAAATGGTTAACATGATTTTGCAGAAACTCATCTTTCTTCAAGAGGTGCTTTGTAATAATTGCTACATATACAGTTCTTATATCTTCTTGCTTTCACATATTATTAATTATCATTAGTAGAATGATAAAAGCCAAATTTTCCAGTCAGGATCAGGGCTCCATTGAACCACTAACTGTACAGGCTGATAGGAAAACAGCCGTCTATGCCCATAACTGCCCAGGTTTGGTCTGTGCCTAAAGGGAATATTTTTGTTTCAAACATTCAAGCAAAGCCCTTCACCCTTTTTTGAGTTTGTCGAAACTGAAAAAAAATGTACACTTTTTGTCTTAGAAAGATTCTCACCATACAAAAATGCTACAGCAAAAATCAAAGAATCATAGAATATCAGGGTTGGAGGGGACCACAGGAGGTCATCAAATCCAACCCCCTGATCAAAGCAGGACCAATCCCCAACTAAATCAATCCAGCCAGGGATTTGTCAAGCCTGACCTTGAAAACTTTGAAGGAAGGAGATTCCACCACCTCCCTAGGTAACCCATTCCAGTGCTTCACCACCCTCCTAGTGAAAAAGATTTTCCTAATATCCAACCTAAACCTCCCCCACTGCAACTTGAGACCATTATTCCTCGTTCTGTCATCTGGTACCACTGAGAACAGTATAGATCCATCCTTTTTAGAACTCCCTTTCAGGTCGTTGAAAGAAGGTATCAAATCCTCCCCACTCATTCTTCTTTTCTGCAGACTAAACAATCGCAGTTCCCTCAGCCTCTCCTCATAAGTCATGTGCTACAGCCCCCAGACATTTTTGTTGCCCACCACTGGACTTTTTCCAATTTTTCCTTATCCTTCTTGTCGTGTGGGGCCCAAAATTGGGCACAGTACTCCAGATGAGGCCTCACCAATGTTGAATAGAGGGGAATGATCATGTCCCTCAATCTGTTGGCAATGCTCCTACTTATACAGCCCAAAATGCAGTTAGCCTTCTTGGCAACTGAACTAAGGACAAACTGTTGACTCATATCCAGCTTCTCATCCACTGTTACCCCAGGTCATTTTCTGCAGAACTGCTGCCTAGCCACTCGGTCCCTAGTCTATAGCAGTGCATGGGATTCTTCCTTCCGAAGTGCAGGACTCTGCACTTGTCCTTGTTGAATCTCATCAGATTTCTTTTGACCCAATCCTCTAATTTGTCTAGGTCCCTCTATATCCTATTCCTACCCTCCAGTAAATCTACCACTCCTCCCAGTGCTGAGAGTGCAGTCCACGCCATCCTCCGGATCATTAATGAAGATATTGAACAAAACCAGTCCCAGGACCGACCCTTGGGGCACTCTACTTGGTACTGGCTGCCAACTAGACATGGAGCCATTGATCACCACCCGTTGAGCTCGATGATCTAGCCAGCTTTCTATCCACCTTATAGTCCATTCATCCAGCCCATACTTCTTTAACTTGTGGCAAGAATATTGTGGGAGATCCTATCAAAAGCTTTGTTATAGCCAGGGAATAACACATCCACTGCTTTCCCTTCATCTACAGAGCCAGTTATCTCGTCATAGAAGGCAGTTAGGTTAGTCAGGCATGACTTGCTTTTGGTGAATCCATGCTTACTGTTCCTGTCCTGTAAGTGCTTCAGAATTGATTCCTTGAGGACCTTCTCCATGATTTTTCCAGGGACTGAGGTGAGGCTGACTGGCCTGTAGTTCCCCGGATCCTCCTTCTTCCCTTTTTTTAAAGATGGGCACTACATTAGTCTTTTTTCCAGTCTTCTGGGACCTCCCTCCATAGCCATGAGTTTTCAAAGATAATGGCCAATGGCTCTGCAATCACATCCACCAACTCCTTTAGCACCCTCGGATGCAGTGCATCCGGTCCCATGGTTTGGTGCTCATCCAGCTTTTCTAAATAGTCCTGAACCACTTCTTTCTCCACAGAGGGCTGGTCACCTCCTCCCCATGCCGTGCTGCCAAGTGCAGTAGTCTGGGAGCTGACCTTCTTCATCAAAACAGAGGCAAAAAAAGCATTGAGTACATTAACATTTTCCACATTCTCTGTCACTAGGTTGCCTCTTTCATTCAGTAAGGGGCCCACACTTTCCTTGACCTTCTTCTTGTTGCTAACATACCTGAAGAAACCCTTCTTGTTACTCTTAACATCCCTTGCTAGGTGCAACTCCAAGTGTGATTTGGCCTTCCTGATTTCACTCCTGCATGCCTGAGCAATATTTTTATACTCCTCCCTGGTCATTTGTCCAATCTTCCACTTCTCGTAAGCTTCTTTTTTGTGTTTAAGATCAGCAAGGATTTCACTGTTAAGCCAAGCTGGCCACCTGCCATATTTACTATTCTTTCTACACATAGGGGTTGTTCTTTCCTGCAACCTCAATAAGGATTCTTTAAAATACAGACCGTTCTCCTGGACTCCTTTCCCCCTCATGTTATTCTCCCAGAGGATCCTGCTTATCAGTTCCCTGTCTATGTCTGATGAGAGTCAATGTCTGCTTTTCTGAAGTCCAAGGTCCGAATTCTGCTGCTCTCCTTTTTTCCTTGTGTCAGGATCCTGAACTCAACCATCTTATGGTCACTGCCTGGTTCCCATCCACTTTTGCTTCCCCTTCTAATGTTTCCCGGTTTGTGACTTGAATAAAATGTTTGAGACTTGGAATAAAAATAATTCCCATTTAGTACCCTCTGCCATTTCTTGATTTGAAAAACAAATCTTTTAAAAATGTATGTACATTTGTATGTAAATTTTACAATTTGCATTGTGAGCATGACCTGTAGAAGTATAGGTGCACTTTGCAGAGTTTACACAGCTATTTATCTTTTTACATTCTCAAAGCCTGCTTGGACTTTAACTACAACAATCTTTGGATCAGACCTATAAAGCTCCCATTAATACAATATGAGTGCCTCCCTTTTCAATTTATCCTCTCCACACCTTGGTGAATTAGGAAGGTACTCCAGATCATCAGTTTACTTAAAGTGAAGGTAGGGCTTGTCTACATGGGGACATCCAGGATAATTAATTAATTATTAATCTGAATTACCTAAAGGTGTGAATTTGAAGTGGATTAGTAAACCACATTAAATCCCTTTGTTGATGCTGTTATTAAAAATTAAAGTGATATTTGTTTTGAAGTGAATTAAGCTAACCCAAATTAAGACCACTTTATTTATGAACGAGGGTGTTCACACAGGGGTTTAATATGCTTTAACTAATCCATTTGCAGATTCATATCTTCAGTTAATATGGATTAATTTTCCTTGATGTTCCCGCACAGCCAATCTATAAGGTGCCTGACTGCCACTTCAGGTGCCTGAGTCCAACATTTAGGTACCATAGGTCAACCAACTCAGCTGCTGCCTAATACTGTAGGCACCTAAGTTTCCACTGGTGATGTCCCTCCATACTTAAATTTCAGTTGCTGGGCATGTGTACAGCCAGTCCTGATGCTGATGAGCAGCTGAGCACATAACTCACATTCATGCTCCCATGGGATGCACAAACTAGGTGTTCCCAATCTGTCTTGCCTGCTTGGCCCGATCCAATATGCATGTTCAGTGGATATCTAAGAGCATGCCCACCATACTGAGCCTACACAAAACACAGATGAGGAGAAGGTGGTTAGTGTACTCACCCAGGATATGAGATACTCTGGTTCAAATCCCCAGATGAGTTATTACAGAAGGGGGACAAAGCTAGGGCCCCACCATAAGCAATCTAACCACTAGACTATTGAATATTCTGGGATGGGGCTCTCTCAGTCTGTCTTGCTGGAAGCTCTTTCACTTTGTATAAAATAATTAAATATTCAATGGAGCAGGGACTGGAATCTGTGTGTCTCAGATGAGTTCACTAATCACTAGGCTACAAAGTGCTCATTCAGCCTCTCTGATCCGATTAATATTTCGCTTTGAGGGGTGGGATTTAGGTAATGCTCAGTGTTACAACATCTAAGTCCTCCTGTGAATTTAGCCCTCTGGGTCATACCGAAAGTCACACCAAGACCTAAATTTGAACCAGATCTCCTGAGTCCCAGACCAGTTCCTCAACCCCAAAGCCATCCTTCTCCCATGATGTACTCAAAGAAATGAGCAAGGAATCTTTATGCAGAGCAATTTCAAAATCAGGCTGTTACTGTGCTCTCTTCACATTCTGCTTTCACTGTTTCCAATCTTTATTTTTCACATCTGGGATCCTGTGATCTCTCATGTAAAGTATTACTATTTACTGAGGACCAATACAAGGATTTCCACATTAAATATAAAGGAACTCATGATCCCTGATGTGGGGAATTTACACTTAAATGTGACTCATACATTCTATCACAAATACAGAAAACATGGAGAGATGCAAGAATCATGAAATGGTGCAGATCATTTTTGAAGGACTTCATCTCTTTTTCTCCATACTTCTGTGGTCTAGAAAACTCCAATTGTGCATACTTTGAGGCTCTTCTATTCCCTAGCAGATGTTACCCTGCTTTTACCTACTGTTGTATTGAAGATTAAAGCTCCCAAGAACTGTATCCTCTACTATGAGGCATATGTAGTACATCCAGTTATTTTCTCCACCCACTGGAGAGAAAAAGGTTCAGAGAAATCCCAAATCTTCTCTTATGAGAGAGGCTGTAGGCAGTGCTTTTATTCCATTCCCACATCATAGAATAAAGTTTATCATTTGCTTTCTAACAAAAAGCATATATTTACATGGCACATATCTGAGCTAACTACTTCAGAGCATATTGTGATTTTGTAGACGTTTGCTACATTTTAAAAAGCAGCAAAACATTAACTTGGAGAGAAAATATACCAGTTTACAGCCTTCCTAAATGATGTTATTTTATATGGCAGCAAGCAAAATATAGGTAGAAATTAATTCATACATTTTAAAAACATTTAGAAATATGACAAAATATTCTGTGCTTCCACTGATCCTTAATAATTGCTCTTGTCTCTGTGACTTCATCTGAGTTATCCTATATGCTTGAAGAGCAGACCTTGACCCAGTCTGTCATGCCTTTACTCTCATGTCCTTCAAGTCATTCATTAAAACATGCTTCTTCAAGTATTGACAGCATAGATCCCCACTCTTGGGGAACACATGTGCTTTTGGCAAGAGTATTGATATGCTGTCAATCTCCACTAGGAACTACAGTTACTAGGCATTTTCTTCCATCTATAAGGCCTATGAACCTTGTTCTCTTCTCATTGAAGTGCTAACAAGTTCAGTGTAGAAAGTCAAGAACAAAAACATGAAGAAAAATAAAATGATCTGTCCTGGAACTAATAATGTTGGTGCTAATTGTCACTGCTCAATTGCTTTGCTTTGTATTGATTTCCTTCCTTTATCCTTCATCTGCACATTATCTGTTTAGGCCCTGATCTGCAAGTTCCATGCTTGCAGATCATTTACTTCACTGAGGCTTTGTATGGACCATAAGAAGCAAATTGTTGTCTCAGGGCCTTAGATTATAAGCTTTTTGAGGTTAGGATCTTGCTTTCTTTGTTTACAAAGTTGCTCTTATAATTTGAGTGCTATATAAGTAAACAAATGAATGGATAGTTATTTTAACCCAAGAAATACCATTTAGTCTTCCCAAATAGCTATTGCCTTCAAAGACTTCTTTAGATATCTTATATTTAATTTAATTAGTTGAATTTATAATTCAGTCATTGAATTATTTATGAAATAGGTCAAAACAGCTCTAATTTTGGCACTTTAAAAATAAGATCTATCTATCTATCTATCTATCTATCTTAAATATCTTAAATATCTGGTTGTATAATCCTTTGACCTATTTTAATTATACAGTTGCCTTTTTTAAATAGAGATTTTTTAAACAGCTACATCTTCCTGCTTCCAAGGTATTTTATATTATATATATTAGTTCCCTCATTATATATTAGTTCCCTCATTAGGACAGTTTATGCCTCACTTTTTGCCTCATCAAATCCTTCACTCCATTTGGAAGGGTAAGAGTAAGAGGACTGTGAACAACGTAAAATTTATGCAGCTGCTTCAATAAAATGTGTAATTTATTTGAACTCAGTCTTGGTTCTACTTCTGTCTCCATTCTACTCCTAGAGAAGTTTTTTTTTTTTTCATTTTGTCATATTCCATCATATAGCCTATACAGCAGGGATTCTCAAACTGGGGGTTGGGACCCCTCAGGGGGTCATGAGGTTCTTACATGGCGGGTCGCGAGCTATCAGCTTCCACCCCATACCCTGCTTTGCCTCCAGCATTTATAATGGTATTAAATATATTAAATTATGTTTTTAATTGATAAGGGGGGATCACACTCAGAGCCTTGCTATGTACCAGTACAAGTTTGAGAATCACAGCATTACAGCATAAATATGAATGAATACATTCTCCTTATATCCAACGCACAAATAATACATTTTCAATATAGACAAAGGTTAGTACTAGGATGCCACAAGTATTGGTGTTTATGAAAGTATCAGTGACCTGGAAAAATGGTGCACAGTAAGATGCAAAATTTGGAGAGGATACAAAACTATTTAGGTGAGTCGAGATGAAAGAAAAGTGTAGGGAACTCCAGGGGGACCTAACAAAGCTAAATGAATGGCTGTGCTAAATGACATTTAGTGTTGATAATGTACAGTAATATATGGTGGGAGGAGAAATTTGAACTACTCAGGGGAAAAAAAACATGCTTGTGATGGATTTATAGAAACTTTTTCATTTATATAAATCTTCCAGGTGGGTGAATTTCTTCACATATGGTGAAAGTGTAATGAAATCTCTTTAAATGTAGTGTGATGGATCTCCTCAGAAAATGCTCACCCTCTAAAACCACATGCAGAAATCCAATTGTTTGTGAAATGAGGACTCCTTAGCACCTTTGATATATTTCTGCTTTTCTTTTTGATTTTGGAGTTCTGGATAGTGTTATATTTTGATACTGTAAGATACTGAATGTGAAAATGTTCAATCTTCACCCTAAACATATATTATTTCATTATGATATAGTTATGAGTAGCACTATTAAAACTGAGTAAAGGGAATGGACAATTAGCAGAGTTAAGTACATTTGTTATCAACCATAACTTTATATCCAATATGCATTTTAAAATATTTTAACATTTTGCACATTTCAAAATTGGTTTTGTTTCTAAAAAGCAAAAGGCTCAATGTAGGTTAATAAATTGCTAAATGACAATTATTATAGGTAGGACTTGTCAAAAATGAGACTAAACTGGAATTGTCAATTATGTGTTTGCCACTCCATGTTTGTTTAAACGGCTTATTGATTTTATTCCTTGTTTTTTGAAAACAAGGCACATATAAGCTGACAGCTCATTTATCAAGCTTCAACCTGATGCAATTGGAAATGGTTGAGGCATTTAAAGTCCCCTAATGGGGTTGACTATGGAAAAAGCCATATCAGCCTTAAGTATAATGACTCTTCTGGTCCATCTGTAATAACAAAAGAGAAAAGCCAGGATGGTAACGTTACCTGCCATAGTCATACAGTCAGGGAGGAAAAGAAACAAGAAACATCAAGGTCTTATGCACAGTAAATATTATAGTGCAAAAAATATGTCATAGACTCGTATAGTAAATAGCTGTCAACCATCTTGCATGCCAGTACAGAACTGCTGAACATCTATATGTACATAGAATATATATATATATATATAATATGTACATTATGCCATTTAAGATCAAAATGTGGCATACTGTAAATATTAAGTATGTCTATTATTACCACAAGATATTGGTTTTATTGTTTCTGATGATTAGCCACCGAACCCAATAAAAATGACATGGAGAGTAAGTAGCAATAAAAATAACATATTACCAAAAAGTGTAATATTGAGCTTTATTGCAAAAAGAAATATACAACACAAATAGTGCTTTGCAAAACAATGCACCACCACACTCTCTGTTTTCAGCTGAATTTTCCAGTTGTAAATTATCCAACAATTTTGGCTGACTGTACAACCTCCCATATGTCTCAAAAACAGTCATAGGTTTTATTCATTTTTTTGGCAAACAGGATATCATTGAAAGTTTCACAGTTTTTCTCAGCTTTTCAATGAATATTAAAATTCTGAAACTGGAGCTTGACTAATAGACTGCTTTTATAAGCAAGTTTAAATAAGGGTTAAGAGAAATTGCATTTGTTTACAAATTCAAAACTTAATAAGCTATTTGGGCCAAATTCAGAGTTAATGTGAAACTCTATTGACGGTAATTCATCCCAAGTCTGAACTTGGCCAAATAATCTTTGAGCAAATTATAATGTTATAATTATATTGTATAATTCTATATATAAGTATATAGTTATAAAATTTAATTAAATTAAAGCATAACTTTAGCTATTCCTTGGGGAAAAAAAACCCAGCACAGCACTTGTTTAATACTATACTATAGTTCAGACCAGAAAGTGAAAAAGTCCTTATCCATCTTAGACAACTAAAGAAAATAATTCTACGTTGTTACTATTAATAGACATATACAGACAGGCACACATCCTAAAATGGCTAGAACAGGGTTTTTTTTTTATAACATTCCTGCAAAAATGTTCAAATGTCCTGTTAAGCAGACAAAAAGATTAGAAAAAAGAATAAGTATTTGCTCTTTAGTTTGGTTGTATTTTGGTGGTTATCTGAGAATCTTCAATGTCCTCTTGGCTACTGGGGCCTGTTGTCTTCGTGGTTAACTTATGACCACAATCCCTTGACTTGCAAAAGTACAAACATACAAAAGTAGTTCCTTACCCATTCACGCACTTTGTGCTCATACTTCCTTAAAATAGATAAAGACTCATAAACAAAATAATAATTTGCAGAACTTTCACCACATCTGGGATACAGGGTGAAATGTTATTTCACTTTATCAAGGTTCAAAATCAAGTTTCTTCAAAGCTACTTATTAATTCCATTAATATAAACTTTATTAAAAATATAACCAATTAAAGATGATGTTTACAGAGATTTAAGATAGATACACACTAGCACAATGTAATTATGCAAACTAGAATGTACCTCATGCACTAGGATTCTAGTCTACTCTATATAGGCTCTTATATTGTGCTCTTCACTGTACTACCAGAGCATAGTCATGCATTAAACAACATGACTAACATCTCTCACATATTTGTTCTCTGATTCTCTCATATAACATGTATTGCTATATGTTTATGTTAGAGAGGCAGTCAGAGAAATGTACCGTGCACTTAAAGGACAAAGTTCATTCCACAGTCTTGGGCTGGCTCCTGAGAAATCTGCTGTACATGAGTAAAAACATTAAATGCCCTTGAACACCTTTTTAGTGACTACGCGTGGTCTGGAACTTCGTAAAGATGGCTGTACAAGCAATACAATATCTTCTATCACTAAATCAGGGCAAAAGTTACTCCACTGCCAGTACCATATACACTGACCTTGGCTTATACAGGTTGTAAAGATCAAAGTCCACGATGCAGCATACCATTGAAAATCCAGAAATGAACCTGTGTCATGGTTTTTTCCCATTACTTAATTTAAGTGTGTACTTAACTTTAAGCTCCTGAGTATACTACTGGCTTCCATGGGGCTATTCACATGCCTAAAGTTAGGCAAAGGTGTCAGTATGTCCCTTCATTGGTGGGGGCCAGAGTGCTCACAATTTGTAGGATCAAGCCCAAAGATGATGTCACTGTGCTTTTTAATTAATATTTCCCTGTGGTTATCATAAACATAACTGGACCAATTCTCCTTTCACTAATACAAGTATAACTCAGGAAAACACTCCCATTAAATATATGAAATTACATTGCTGTAAAACTGGTGTAAGTGAGAGAAAAATCAGACCCAATGAGCATTACCAAATACTTAAAGCCATATTTAGCAGCAGTATTAACTCCTGCTGGCTCAGTGAACATGTAGTGTGCTGTGAGATTTGGGTGACTTCAGCTTATTATTTTTGGTAACTCATCTTATACACTTGTAAATCTAGCTATAGCACCTGTGGGAGAGCTGGGATGGCAAAGGAGTTACATCAGCTCTGTGCAAGCTGTGGGCTCCACAAGGCTGCGGGAATCCTTAGCTGGGGATCTGGCCTGTTAATAGCCCCTTTGTGTTTCTGTATCAGGAAAAGAATCTGGCCCCAGGTGTTTGTGAAATCCATACATGGATACAGATCTGATTTTTGGAAATAGCCCTTAATTTTTTAATGGGCTAGACCAAAATCATGTATCTGAACAGCCTCAAATCTTGGGTTGGATTCAGATTTGAAATTTTTAACCTTCTGGTATTTGACCAAAATTTCCTTTTCCATCCCAGAGGTGGCTGCCTTTCAGCAAAGCAAAATATCTGTTGTCTGTTGAGAACAGAGAAGTCTGCTTTGTCCTGTCAGGGAATTATTCAATGCTTGATGATGTCAGTTTAATTATGTTTTTGATGTTGTTTCGGGGTATTTTGGACTGATCTATAGGTAGTGTGTGTTCTTAATATTTAGCAACAAAATCTGCAATTAAATGGGCATGTATATACATTTGCCTATACCTATTTCTGAGAATCTGGCCCTATATAGATACTGTGAATACATTCAATTAAATGGATAAGCTAGTACACTGTTAAGGAAAAGAAACAAATGTTGTGTGTCAGGTGATTGGAATGCTGGGGCAGCAACTGAGGGTTGTGTAAAATGCCGCAGGGTCTAGAACTAGGAACCTGTTGTAGTTCCCTCCTGGTAATTTTCTGGAAGCATAGACCAAGGAGTAGTAATGCCATGAGACTTATAGGTCACAAAGTATGAATTAGAGATAAGTAAATTTATTTTACACTAAAGTAGGACAGTCCTCAAATTGTTATTATATTGTAATATGTGATTTACAGTTCTGCAGCAAAGGCAATGCCTGCTCGCCAGCCAGACTCCAGAGCAATGTAGGTCTATTTGTATGCTAACGAGAGCAATTTTCTTTGTGCCCAAGGGAGCAGAATCTCAGCCTTTCCTTTCCTTTGTCTGCAGTCCAAGTATGGATGTAAAAGTCCTGTGAAGATAGTCTGGGAAATTATAAATCAATGTTAACAAATGCAAACAGGTACGGAGCAGAACAATCAGCTTGTCTCCATTTCAGCAACAGGAAGTTAGGAGGAAGCAAAAGGATTCTCCCTCCCCTTTTGTCTTCTAATCCCCCCTGCTCTCCAAATATACTTTTTAAATTTCATTAGCTGGAGTGTGTCCAAAAAATCATCTTAACCTGTGCATAGTGGGGTGATCGGAGTGGAGGAGAATCAATTATATCTGCGGGTTGGAAAAAAGCTGTTTCGTGTCCCTGCTTAGAAATGCTCAGGCCAGTTCATCTTGCTAATATCTTCAATGCTCTCTGGACAGGGATGGAACCAGCTGCTGCTTTCTGAGACAGCTGCCACACTGTGAATGCAGCTACCATTGCTGTGGACACAATGGCAAGTTCCCTCTTGCATTTCCAGCAGCACAACTTAGGGTATGTATTCACTGCATGCTAATAATAGAATAAGCAATCACAAGTTAGTCAATATATGGTACCCTAGTTCCTTACAGGATGGCCACACTGCCAGTATCAGCATGGCTGCTGTCTTACCCCACATGTGCACTGCCCCTGTATTTGATCATGATGAGCCATACAGCTATCTGGGAGCACATACCAGGATGCATAGTGTGACAACTCACTGTGTACTGTAAACTTTCATTTGCAGTGTAGTGTGCGGCCTACTCTGGGGAATGTGGGAAGAAATAGTCTAGACCTGGGAAATTCATTTCCTGGCAAGACCCAGGCAGGCATGGGCCACTGTTATATGCTGAGGGTACAGATCATGCTTTCTTTAATAACCGGGATTCACCATGGTGTCTTTTTCTGGAGGCAATGTTTCTCTGAGAAGCTGCTGCCAAGACATGGTGTGAATATTTCAGGGGCTGGTTTTGGCTTAGAGAAGACTAAAGCAATGGCTTATAGTTACTAGCAGAAGTCGACAGCATCAAGAGAATGGTGCCATATGGACATGGAGGTGTGAACTGAGCTGGTTGTGTTTACCACTGTGGCCCCCTCTATGCAGAGCACCACTTCTGGGCCAGGACCACAATGTGAGGCAAATCCACATCCAAACTACACCAGCTTGCTCAGCTGCCCCTCTAACAGAGCTGCAGTGCGTCATCACTCAGGCATGCGGCAACAGCTCGGCTGCACTGCCTTACTTTTCCATAGTGTCTGCAGTGACTCAGCACTATCCCAGAGTATAGCCTGGGTCAGATGACCCCCCAGGCTCAGGTATTTCCCCAACCCCAACAGAACTGCAGATCAGTCTGTGCAAGAGTGAGCTGTAGCTCACGAAAGCTTATGCTCAAATAAATTTGTTAGTCTCTAAGGTGCCACAAGTACTCCTTACCTTTAGCTCTGGAGGTCACTGAGTCAGTCCCCAGTTTGTTGGCCAAGATGGTAGCCCCCCTACAGGCATGAATTCATTACGGGTCTGTAGTCAGGGCACAGGGATTGAAACAGTTGTTTGGACTATGGGTGTGCAATACTACAGGTTGTTGTAGGTGTTTTGTTTATTTATTTATTTATTTTAAATAAGAGCTCTCTAAGTATCATCATTTTTGATCTCACTTAAATGACAAAATAGTCCCTTCCGGCCCTCATTTTATCTTTCTGTACCCATAATACACATTTCACATTGCTACCAGTGAACATAAAGAGATCCCTGGAGATCTTATTCAGCTAAGGAAAAGCTATGTCATCGTCTTTTGTGAATATGACTAAAAATATTAATCTATGCTGTTACCGCAGATGTCTGTTGGCAGAGGAATTCCAGTCTACAAAAAATAATGAATAATTAACTGTTCAAGATTATGAGATCACACATCCCAGATGTCCTTAGAATGAGAACTTGTATCAATTCAATATAAAATCAGATGGCAAAATGTAGATTTTAACAATATACACATACAGAGAGAGAGAGAGAGAGAGAGAGAGAGAGTTATATGGGAGGATTGAAATAGATAAGCTATTATTTCTTTTCCATTTCTCATTCTTATGATGCTATGATTTATGCCCTAACTCCATGTGCTCAAAACTTTGTAATTACTTAACAGCCCTGTTACCAGGATATCCTCACAGGTGCTTGGCAGGAGTCTGAGATGTGATTAGATCAATTAGCCAAAACTAGATGTGACATTGTATCCCTCTCTCAGCATGCATGCTCCCACTCCTCTTAGAATATCCCTTAAAGCAGGGGTCACATGGAAGTAATTAGGGCATGAGGTGGGAGGGCTGGGGCCAGAAATGGAACAAGTATATGTTGAGGGAAGGATAGCTTGGAGTTGAAAACCCCCACAAGCATGGATATGCCTCCAAACATCTTCATAGTGTATGTCATCTGAACTAAAATCTTGAATTCTGCCTGTCAGTGATTTTCATGGAACACAAACTTTTCTAAAAGTCATCTCCCTCCTCCTTGCCAACAGAAATGGTAACCTAAGTTAATGCTGCACAGATATAATTCATGCTGAGAAGTGGATTGAAGAGGTTGTGTGGAGTCTTGTTCTCTCCCCAGAACACAGAGGCCCTTTCTTTCATTTTAGTCAATCCAGAGATTTTTTATTCCCACCTTATGGGAAGACACTTATTTTTATTTGAGTCCAGCTGTGTAATCTTCAGCAGTAGAGACTTCTGACTTGGACTTCAAAGTGCAGCTGTAACTATATTTTGGATTCCCTCCTCCTGCCCAAATCAGCCCAATTTTGTGGGGGCAAAGGGGAAATGATTTGATTGAAAGTCTGCCCATTGCAATTAGTTTGTAAGTAAATAAAAAACAAAGGGGTTTTTTAGGTTATTAAATATTGGCACACCTGCTATAGGTGCCTGTGCCACAGCTGTCACAGTACTGCGGCATTGGAGATAGCAGTGGCTAGAGGCAGAGACAACTCAATATTGTCAGTGAAGTTATATGATTTTTTTATTATTGTTATTATTATTATTATTTATTATTATTTTAAGCCTTAATTGCCTGGGGCTGGTAAAAAATGCCAGACACATGTGGCACTGAGAGGACGATGCTTGAAGAGAGCCTAGAGACAAATGGTGATCGTGTTCAATGCTGAGCCTGTAGCTGTGTCCTGCTTTAAAAGCTCAGAGCCAGATATATTAAAAACCACATGAGCTGTTTTAAATGGATACAAAACCATAGCAGCAGCACAGCTGTCATGGGCAGTTTCAAGGAGAGTTTGCCCACAAATCCTCAAACCTTGAACCTTTCTGATAAAGATAACTTAACTGCGGTTTAATTCCTCATGCTATATTTTCCCCCCAATATCAATATCACTGCAATAGAGATGAAAGAACCTTTATGTAATAACTCTAGGCCTGAATCGTCTCAGTCATCTTTCTTTTGGCTCTTTCTTTTCCACCTTAACACAAACTACTGTTAAGTAATTGCTCTGCTCTCTCCAAATCTCTCACCAGTAGCGTGCTACTCCTGCATCCTATGCAGAATATATATGACGCCATTGCTAGAAATCATAAGGCATCATGGACTTAAGGCCAACAATATGAAGGGTATAGGTAACCTCTTTAACATCTCCTAAGATAGGAGTTCTCACAACAAATATTTTGGTGGCCTCAGAGTGCGGCCACCAATTCTTGCTGGTGGCTGCTCTGACAATTTTTCCTAAAATACGTCATTAACTTTAGGAAAAACAAATAAATATACACATATACATGTCCAAATTATCGTAATTTATTTATGTACGTTATTTTTCTTTTGCAGGCTCAATAATAAAATAATGTACAGTTGTCTTTATTCTTTTTTAGTCATGCTAGCTAGTAAATCTACTACTGTGAAAAGTCATATTTGTATATTTGTTAAGATCACTTTTAAGAGCAGACTTACTCAGCCTCAGCAAACTGGAGGACAAATTAAGCCCTAGATGGGGAGGTGGGTAGGGAGGCAGGGAGGGCCGGGGCAATGTGGGGTGAGCCTGAAGCCCTGCAGCTGGAGGACGGAACCCACCACCACATGGCCAAAGCCTGCCTCCGATCACCCCTGGGCAGAAGCCCGAAGCACAAGCCCCACCGCTCCCAGGAAGGTGGGGATCTCACACTGGTTGCCTATTCCTATAGTGTTTGTGGCTTCAGAAGGGGGCAGGGACAAGCCCCTGCTGGCGGCCCTGGGTAGGTGTAGCTGCTTTGCCCACCCCCCATCACTACCCAGGATTCTGTGGCCACAAAAAAAACCCTCCACAATGGCCGCATTTGAGAAACACTGTCCCGGGTATCCTAGTGTATGGCCAAGACCAGCACTTGGATGAAGACAAGCAATCCCCCATCATTCAGCAGTTTGTTCAGAGGCATCCCATCATTTTCAAATCTTCTGATGCGGTTGGAACCAGCCTGAAACTCTTCCCTCCCCCACTTCATCCCCTGGTCTGTTTTGATATGAGCCTCTTCACCCATCCACAGAAACTCATGAGATACTAGCCAACTGCTCTCTCCTCTTGGGTGACTTCCCAGTGATACTATCCCTTTCCAGTCCAAGAAAAGCTATTGAGGCAATCCCCCATCCTATTCCTGATACCTGTATTGAGCTTGGGAACATTAATGACACAAACCCTTATAGCCGTGATAATGAGTGCTCAGTTACCCCTTTCCCTCCCACTCCAGCATTTTGAAGACTTTTCCTCAGAGTTAGGTCTTATGCAAGGAGTTGCTATGCCTCACAGTTGCAAAGACTCAGGATGGGGGTTAGCGTTAGGGTTGGGATTAGGGACACCCAGAAAAATATTACAGACAAGTGTATGAGGAGAGTTTCAAGGTAGGGCAGCCCTCCAGAAGAGTTCCGTGGCAAGGGAGACAAGGTACCAGAATGTATGTGTGGTGGGGAAAAGAACACACATTAAGAAAATAGTGCTTATTGGGTAAGAGGAGCCAGTAAATGTAGGTATAAAACTCAGCCTGTTTTCTGATCTTTCATAACATTCCATAAATTCCAGCTCTGTTAACAAACATTAAGACCTTGCTAATTTTGTGTGTTAGGGTTTGTTGCATATACATCACACAGCTCTATTTTTATTTTATTTTTGTTGTTATTTATTTGCCTTTTTGCAAAATACTCTCCCGCTTAGCTTTATGTGTGTATCTTTTTGCATAGCTCTAGAACAGAACACAGTTTTAGGACTGGTTTCAGAGTAGCAGCCGTGTTAGTCTGTATTCGCAAAAAGAAAAGGAGTACTTGTGGCACCTTAGAGACTAACAAATTTATTAGAGCATAAGCTTTCGTGAGCTACAGCTCACTTCATCGGATGCATTTGGTGGAAAAAACAGAGGAGAGGAGAGTTTTAGGACTGAAACCCTCCTGCAAGTCAAAGCAGTGGGGCAGGTTACAAATCATTTAAATGCATTCAGAGAATCTCTTCAGGGAAAAAGACATAATTAGGTATTTCTCAGACTATTTGACCTCATGGCACTTCATCATCAGATAATGAAATATATCATTAATAGCAAGTAGTCTTTACTCTTCAGTTTCTTGATATCATTAATTATATTTGGAGATATTTTCTAAAACATGGGTAACAGGTGACAACAGCTCTAAATAAGTCTCATCACAAATAGCCTTTTTACTTTAGGGAGGAACAAAGGGGCATTGATAAGGTGAACATAAAAATAGCCCAAGGAAGGGAAAAATGCTGGTTGAAAACATGACAAAACTTAGCTAAGATAGAAATAAACCCCTTTAAAAGACAGTCAGTGCTATGTGTTGATTCATACAAGAGTTTAGACCCATTTTCATGCTGCAAGTTTTTGCATTCTTTGTGGAATACTTGATGGAAAAATGCAAGTTGTATGTTCACTTCACCGTGAAATGCAGAAGGGATCAAATGGGGTAAAAAGACACCAAAAGGGAATGCAAAGAAAACAGCACTGAATGTGGCATGCCCTCATGATTCCCTAGAAGCCAGAAAAGCTCCCACCATTCAACTCCCCATGATCCTGGACTCTATTGTGCTGGGGGTGGGTGTCATTCCAAGGTGAGCTGAAGGCTACTCTCGGGGTACTTTTCCTTCTCTTTTCAGACTTCTGGAAGTATATCTGACATGACTAGCAGAGATTAAAATAGGAGGCATGAATATTCCACTAGAAATATGCATGGATTATAAAAATGGTGAGATCATTGAACTGCTCTTTGCACCCTTAATTTATTTTCTACAGAAGTATTTGAGTAGTTAATTCTGAAAGTATTTCAGAGCTAATTTGTGCCACAAAGACAAAACCCATAGTAAGAGGTGGAATAATCCCAAATAATCTGAACAATTAATTCTACAACCTTCAATAACCCTTAAATTTATATAGATTTTAAATAAACCACTCTTAAACTGAAACAAGTATATCCACCCATTTTTCTGCAATCAGTTTATCTAAACCAGAACTGGTATAAATTTCTGTGTAGACAAGGCCTATAGCACAAATGCTTATGAAATATGTTATTTGTATTTTTCCCCGATATAGGCACTCCAGCACTCCAGCTAGCTGTCACTGTTGTGGAAAAGTACCTTACTTTGAAACTGTATCAAGTTGCTCCTGAACCTCTTTGAAAATTGGGAGCACTGTTAGCGCTCTCTAGCTCTGTTTCAATGAAGGTGGCCTCAAAAAGAGTGAGGAAGGTATTCTAAGATTTGGAAGAATATTTTGCCACTGCTACAATATTGTTCACACTTTTTCTTCTGCTATTAATATAATTGGGGTTTGTAAGGGCCTATTGACAGCTGCGTGTTTTAGAAAATTTAGACTATAGAAGTTATTAATTAATAGGGAGAACATAAAGAAATGCTTGGGTTGAATTTCAGATGATTGGAGATTTATTATTTGATTTTAAAAAATGCAGTGGGAGTACCTTTAATAGGACAAAATATGAGTGGAGCTTAGAATCTGAGAATCCTTGCAACATTACATCACCTTCCAGTGGATTGTGGCAGGAGCATTGTTTTACACATATCCTTCATAACTAGCAGTTAAATTGTTATGAAGCAACACATTGTATTTCAGTCTGAGTTTCCTTACAACTTCCACTTTCGGATGTCAGCATGATCAGTTGAAAGCCATACCTAATGAACGTAAGCCCAAAGCAAGGCTTTATTAATGTATACATTCTTTACTAAATAGCAAGAAAAGTCCTCTTATTAGATCTTAAAAATAAGCTCTTTCATATTTGACATTTCATTATTTTAGTCCATTTTTATTGGCAATCAAAGTTGCCGCAATAAGAGATCATCCTACCATGATGCTATAGATCTGTTATACTTGATTCTAAATGTTAGAAATATACAGTCCATGCAAATATAGTGTAGGTAAGAAAGCTAAATGGAAAGTACAAATCAAGAACACAAATCTAAAGATGTCAGAATATAAATGCACCCACATGATGCAGTACAGTAAAATCAAGCAAAATTAATTTTAAAATATGTAAGCATGAAGTAGAGTGACTATATTCTTAGAAGTTAAAGCTTTCAGTTATTATTGAGTTTTGTTTACAATATGCAATCCATGACAACAATGTGCATCTGTATTTTATACAAAAGAAATTAATGTCTTCTGTGGTTTACCACACAATCTGATCCACAATACATCCCACGGCCCATGCCGCTTCCTGCAGCCCGCATTGGCCTGGAATGGCGAACCATGGCCAGTGGGAACTGCGACCAGCTGAACCTGTGGACGCTGCAGGTAAACGAACTGGCCCGGCCCAGTAGCAGATTTCCTGATGGGCCACATGCCAAAGGTTGCCTATCCCTTGTTACCCGGGGTTCTTTCAACCCAAAGCTCTTGGTAACTTTTACTCTGTATGAGGTAGTGCAGGAAATAAATCAGGGGAGACATGGCCGTCCAATCGATAGATGGCTGGCACAAACAGGACATCACAAGAGTGCTTTCACTTAAAGCTAAACTTTACTTAGTCTTAAGCACTTATACACATATCTGCAACAGATTAGTAAAACACCCCCCAACACTTGATAATTACCAAAGCTGAGTGTGGCTCTCGAGTGGCACAGCGGCAGCCCGTCTGCCGGTGGGGAACACAAGATGCATCCAGAGGGAGAGTCCAGTCCTGAAGAGTCCCACCACCTCAAACTTGTTCCCCTTATTTATACATTAGTAATAGAATGGCATATCCCTTAAAGCAAACTTGTTAAGTAAGCAGTTTCAATGGTCAAGCAAGAGGTTCCTTCTGATTATCGATTAACCAGGTGTAGATTTTTCCAGAGTTTGCAGCCTTGAGGCCCCAATAGACATTCCTGGGACACATCCTGCTCTTCTAAAATGCATGTGTAACCCTTCTGCCAGGCCAAGTTGATAGCAGCAAGGGCCAGGTTCAGTACACAGGGGTTCCCTCTCATCAAAGCAAATGCAAAACTGGCTCAAGCCCCCACCCAGTGACCTGGGAAAATCTTACACACACACACCCCTGGGCGCCTCAAAGAGGCAATACTTCCCCTCTCACAAGCACAGAGTCTCGGTGTAGCAGAGAATCTTTAATAACATGAGGTAAACGACATCAGCATTAAATTGGGAAAACACCACAGCTGGGGTTCATCAACCAAACCATGAGCAAAGACCCACCCCAGAAAATTGGGTCATGTCCTTTCCCTCGGGTTCTTGAGTCCAACAACCCAAAAGTCCAGCCCCAGAGTTCAAAAGTTCATCTGCAGAGTGTTACTCCCCAGTGTGGGTGAAAATGTGTGTGTGTGGCGGGGGGAGAGGTAAGGGGCACCTTACATGATCTGAAGCTGACTGCCCCACAGCTCCATAGGGCTTCACTCCACTCAGCTCCACCAGCTGACCGACAAACCACTCCATCCCGCAAGCAGCTCCCGCCGGCCCACAAACTGCTCCACCAGCCAGTCCGTGAGCCTCTCCAACCGTCCCACTAACTGCTCCACTCCACTCTGCAATAGATCTTTGGGCTCCCCATTACTTAACACAGTGCTCAGTGATTTCAGTGCTTAGTAATTTTAGCTGTTTAGTGATTTCAGCTTGTAGTAGTGGGAGCCTCAGTGCTGGTACACCATAAGGCCAAAGTGAATTCAGCTCAGCACCTGTAGCTAGACTCTAATAGACTCAAAATTAACTCCAATGTTCCATAGTGGAGAGAGACAGAGATGCAATTGATGTTTCAGGCCCTCACAAAGAGGGCACACACCACCAAGTACTAATACCTGTCTCCAGCCTCTCTCCAGTCACAGAGTTTTGGAACCCATGTCTCTTGCCTAGCAAGTGCTACTTAGTTGATAGCGAGTCCCTCCATCATAACAAAAGGCCAAGTACAGTTCCACAGTCCTTGATTCCCATAATCAGGATAATAACAATTTAATCTTCCTGCCCCAATAACAGAGACACTGGGGATCCCACAGCAGCAAAAGTGACCATTTGGGCAGCTATGGGCTCATTCTAGGCGGGGTGGATGTGCCTATGCAAATGAGATCAGCCCTTGAAGTTCTTTTCCATAACTTGCCACACCTCACCATCAGATGTCAGGGTGGAGCTCATCCTGACTCTGCTTACACATGTATCAGCAACTTCAACACAATTCTTATCAGGAATGACGTGGGGTCAAGCTGCCCTCTCTGTGGCACCCAAACCCCCTTCCCCTCCCCTCCTGCCTTGGTTAAACTGAGACTGCTGAATGGCTAATTTAGAGCCTGCTGACTTGGCTGCTTTTAGCAACAAACCATAGTGGTTTCAGGCACTTTACTTGTTTGCCAAAGTCTCCCCGTACACCCTGACCTATCTAATGAAATCCCATGCTCCTATTCATATCTGATATTTCAGGAGACCAATTTTAGGGTTCCCATCATCCATATGAGGTATTCCAGTGAACCATATTTACATTTCCAGGAGTTAAACAACCATTTGCATCAGTCCCTTTCCCAATAGTTTTGAGACATCAATGAAGTTTAGCTCTTATTGTAAAAAGCACTAAGAAACTATCATCTGTTTGTTTGTGGTTTACCTGTTTATCATAAAATGAATTGGTAAACTATCACAAGATACATATTGCTAAATTTTATAACCTTAGGTCAAGGACATCTCATTCCATAACTTTTGGTCAACCACATAGTACTCATGCTATTTTATGCCAACTGCTACTAGGCTTCACTCTAATCCCTTAACACTTAATACGTACGACCGATAGTCAAGCCTACTTTTAATACCTATATTTTTATTCTTCTTTGTCATGTAGTTACAGCTTCAATAACTTCCATTATTATTTCTATAAGCATGCTTAATGGATACTTATATATTACCTAAAATTATAGACCCTCCAAGATCAAGTTAGGGTCAATGGTATATACTCATGGAGCCTCTATACGTAGTGGAACGACCAAGATATATGCATAGGAAACCTAAGTAATACTGTATGGGTGCATAAGAGGAAAAGTGTGAAACTAAATATAAAGACACTGTAAAAAAAATAGAGGAGGAAAGAGAAATTCTAGTAAAATAGTATATAGATCTTAGAAAGATAAATCATTTGTGCCAGTATAGCTTGTAGTGCCTGTGTTTTATCCCAGGTAGACAGCACAGATTTTCATTTAGCTGCTAGAAAATACATATATTTAATCTACAGATTTTACCAATAATGAATACACTCAGAAATAAGAAAAATATGCTATTTTATTTGTGTAACCTACATTTTGAATAGGAGTACTTGTGGCACCTTAGTCTCTAAGGTGCCACAAGTACTCCTTTTCTTTTTGCGAATACAGACTAACACGGCTGCTACTCTGAAACCTACATTTTGAATGTATATCTTCCTTAGCTCTCTCTGACATTCAAACTAGCCAAGAAAACCACAAATAGAAGACTAATAATATTAAAATTGTATACATTTTGAATGTATATCTTTAAGGCTCTATGACATTCAACCTAGCTAAGAAAACCACAATGACAAACAATATTAAAAGCAATCACAAACTCCACATACACCTAACACAATACATCTCTGCTATATGCTTCCAGTAAGTCACACTTAATAATGAGAGCTATTAAGCCTAAGACCTACAATAATTGTTGGTCTGAAATCAAAATGCACAGTAGGAGAAACATTTCAGAGCTGTGTTTCATAGCTATGGGCTGCAATAGCAAACATGGAGGGAATCGCTCTGTGGGTTAAAAAGTGAATTCCGTTTTCACCCACCAACCACAGAGATCCCTCCAAAACACAGTTGCTTAGGCTAATTAATGGTTGCTGCTGAGGGAAGATGATTAAATTTATCCTAAAGGCAAAAATCAGCCCTGACTCACATCCTGAGAAACCCCAGAGAAGTTGATAGACTTGCACTGGATGTGACTCAGAGCGAAATCAGAGTCTAAATGCATATTGAGTTCTTGAACTTGTGTTGTCAGTATTTTAACTACCTTGATTTGTGTATTCATGCAGTGTGACTTTACTCTTTTAGTACCTTTCATTGAATCACACTTCCTTTCTTCAATATTAAGTAGGAATGATTTATAAGGACACAGCTAATAGATATTCTTAACCCTACTTGAAATCAAATTCAGATTCAGGTCAGAATAATGGAAATGCAACATAACTGGAATGTTTATCATTCTGTGATGGGAGTTGCAGTATAGAAAGGCTTATTCTTGTACACAATGCAAAATGACAATTTCCAGATACCTGCATCTCAGGAATAATTAGCGCTGTCATAATACAATATAGCATGTAGCAACAGACAAGGTCAGTCTCTACAAATATTAGTCAAATTTGGTTCAGACTTTTCAATTTTGTAAAGAGGTCAAGATACTGAGAGATATATGTATTCTCTGTGTTGTCACAATACATTAACAAGAATAAGGAACTATTTCCATTAATGGGAAAATATGAAGAGATAATATTTGACTGACTCAATTGTCTATATTAAAACAGCAGTGTGCCATTTCTGAGTTTTTCCTTATAAACCAAAAAACTGCAACATAATAGACAACCTTAAATCAAACTAGCTAAGTAATTGTCTACATTAAATCAGATGGTCATATATGTACTATTTTAAAAGTTGCTTTATACTTCATATAAAGAGACAATTGATTGTGAATTTAGGTAATAGGGTTTTATTAAACATAATTATTAAAAATAACTATCCTGAATTACTTAATCAGTGTATTGGCTAGATCCTGCTCCTATTCAAGTTAGGGCTCAGAGCTACATTTTCTAAGTGCTTTGGAAGTAGTATCTAAGACCAAATCATCAGATGGTAACTGGCTACACAACGTCAGGCAATTAATAAGCAGGGAGGGAGAAAGAAAAAGTCCCATCCTACTTGACACCCTTTTCAGCATCAAACTGAAAATTCATTCCTCAGAATTCCTGAGTGTGCTGCTTTCTCATGCTCTTCCCCAGCCACATGACCAGTGCATTCAGGTACACATACATCGCTCCCTTCTGCCTCCAGGTGCCTCCACACAGTCCCCTGTTATTTCTATCTTGGACCCTGTGATGGGGTGGCTGCCCCTCACTGGCAGAAAAAGGGATTAAAAGCAGCCCTAGGTAAGCTGTGCCAAAGACAGCCAATTAGAAAGGGGCTGAGAGGAGCAACCAGTCATGGTGTGGCAGGCTCATATAAGAAGGGCTTCAGGGCAGAGTACAGTTCAATAGCTGACTGGAGCTTGAGGGGAGAAGACCAGGCTTGTAGCAGGTGGAAGGATTGCCAGCTCCTGGGACATAGCAGTGCTGCAAGCAGGGATCAGGAGAGCTAGAAAGAGCTCCTGACTGGCTGCTAGGGCCTGCAGGCTGAAGTCCTGATGTAAGGGCAGAAGAGGATGCTGGAACTACATGGGAAGTGGCTCCAGGACAATGGGCTGCAGTTGCTACTGAGGGAGTGGCTGGACAGATATTGCAGGACTCCCGGATGTGGGGAGCACAGAGTATGGCACAGCCGGAAGGCAGTGTCACTGAAGAGGATGCCACAGTCCTGGGAGAGGTGCAGGTCCTGGAACAAAAGTGATGGTGTGGGGCACCCTCAGAAGAGGGCACTCTGGTGAGTAGACCTAATTTCCATGACAGCTGCCAGGAGGCACCAGAGTGATGAGGAAACCCTGTCACAGACTCTTTTATATAAAACCCCATTCCTGAGTCTCTTCTCTCCAAATGCTTCCACCCCTGCCCCATGGATGCCACTGCCACTCTTTCCCTTCCCACTGGGGCCCACAGAAGCTCAGAACTAACTTTATAGTGGCCCAGTAGATGGCAGAGGTACAGAGCTGAACTTCACAACAGCACCATACCAGCAGTGACAAACATGATGTCATGGAACTAAACCCAGTAGCTGAACACCAGAGTGACACCTGGTGGTGCTGACTTCTCTAGATAGTAGTAAACAGGGAGAGGAGAACTAATCCCTAATATCCTTGACTACCACTGAATAATCGAGCCATATCCATGAATGAAGTTTAAAGTGGATGGGAATTATTTTATGACTAATTATGGACCTCAAGGAGCCAGACAATGAATTGTGGGGTTGATCAAACTGCAGACATATTGATTTATGTGTATATGTCTGTCATGTTTCTTTTTTGTTTTTCCCTTTGCTCCCAAATAATAGGTATTTGTGGTTCTATGCTCCCAATAATCCCAAATCCTTGCTCAGAAGAACCATCTGTAAAGGTGACCAGGGTGGTTTTATTTTAATATCCTAGAGCCAGAAGTAGGAGAATGGCTCTTGGTGAGGACTTCAGCCATAGTTTCATTTCTTTCAGAGAAAGATCCTTATACAGATTGAACTGAGCCCTTGTTTCTGCCATTGACACTTAGAAGAAGGGTGACAACAATGGGGGACCCATTTGGGGTTTCCATCAGTCTGAACACATGTCAAGTGGGGGAGTGTGCTGCAGTCTCCTAAAGAGGTTAAGAACTTTGAGTGCTCATCTTGCCTCTTGTGTTGCTTTAGTACTTGATCCCATGAGATCTGACACTCCTTATCTCCCATTGAAGCCAAGTTTAACCATCTGTAATCCTAAATCAGGTTACTTAACCCCTGATTAATTTCTCTGTGGAATTTTTATTAGCATTTTAAAAGATTTTGATCAGTGTGTGATCATTTAATCAATATTATAACCAATTCTCCAGGCTCCTGAATAGCCAATTTCAGTAAGAGTGCATGACAATATAATAATTTTACAATGTTCCAATGAGTTGTGCCTATGCTATTAAATTTTAATTATTGATTTCAAGATGGGTCAGAAAGCTCGGTCCCCTACATTATTCCTAAAGTGACTGCACCTTGCCATATTCGTCCTAATAGCAAACGTAAATAAACTTTTCTGAACTTAGTGGAAATTTAGTTAAGGCAGTCTCCTCTCCATGTCCTCCATTCTCAGATACTATGCCATCCGACTGTTCCTCGACTTCCAACCTGTGGTAGCCAAACAGATGGACAACCCATTCTGCTACCTCCAGCATTAGGCTATTCCCTTCCCCCCACACCTTTTCAGTGATTTTTGTTGTTGTTGGCTATTTCCCATCCAGTCCAATCAGGTTTTGCCTTCTGAAGTTTGTTTTTCCACTCCAATGACAGTCAAGCACTGAGCAGCAGAGCTGGTTGGAATGTTTTTGTCAAAACAGTTTTCCATCAGAACATGCCATTTTGACTAAACCGATTGTTTGGGTAAAATCTATATTAATTTTAATGAAATATCCTGGTGGAGGTGATACCCTTGTTTCAGAGGGCTTTTTTTAAAAAAAATCTTTCAAAATGTACTGTTTAGAAAAGTTTTGTTTTTCATTTTTATATTATTTTTATTTTTCTGCATTATTCCATGACGCCTCATGAAAATAAGTGGAATAATTTTTGAACATGCTCAAATCCTAACAGCTACTATCTAGGTCAATGAGTCTAGTTAAGGAGTGAAGCAATACCCATGGTAAATAAGGATGCCAGATATTGACCCTTTAGACTTGATAATTTAAATGATCTTAAATTCTTAAATAATTGTTGCCTGATTGCCTACAGAGTAACTTTAGAACCAGTATCTAAGTAATTGCAGAGGATACCTTAAACGTGGAAGGCACTATAAAAATATTTTCTCTTCTCTGGGGATACACCTTGGCTACCACTGTCTCATTCTCATCAACTATACAGTGTCAGTCCTCTAGCCAAACCATTCAGCATGACAGCAGGAGCAATAGTGAAGAGGCTTTCACCCTGCTATTTGCCAAAATAGGCTGACTGGAGGAAAACCATTAAAATTGCATGGCAATCTTGATGATATTAACATGTAAATAATAAACTGTTCTGGCTTCCTTGCAGCAATGTAATACAAACCTGACTTCTTCTGTTTGAGTCATATTAAGAACAGTATTTTTCCTTTGCTATAATAAAATTGTATCTGAAGCCTTAAGGCTGTAACAATCCATTGCTCTGACACAGATTGATTTATTGCCGTTCTTTAAAGCATGACTTAAATGCAATGATTAACATTATCCATATACTATACCACATGATAATGTTATTTACAGACCTTATCATTTATCTAATAGGGACTTTTTGTCACTACTAGCATCAAACACAGTCATCACCAGCAACTTAATGTATAAATTACCCTTTAACGTTTAACTAGAATGTCATTTGTTTGGACACTTTGTCTTTGTATGAATTTTCTTGCCTCTGAAAGCCACCAAATCAACAGCCCTCGAAAATCAATTTCCTCATTTGTCCATATATAAAACATGGGCAAACTGCAGTGCAAGTATTTCTCAGCTCTAACCCAGAGATTTACACAGGTGAGATTGAGATTAGAATGGACTAAATCCAAAAAGGGGACTTACACTAAGCTTTGTGGTATCTAACTTGAGCTGCTGTAATGAAATCCACAGCCCTGAATTAGGTTCCCAGGCTCCCCATATAATGCTTAGGGAGAGCTAGGCCTCTAAGAACAGATGTACAAAAGCCAGCAATCTGAGCAGGGAGATATTCAGTAGGAAGTTCTGGGGACAGAGGTGTGGCCTAAACCTCCCCAGTTAAAGAGAGTTAGGTGCCTCCATCTGGGTGTCTCTTGGGAGTCAGTCATGAACCATCTCACAGAATTAGGCATATAAGCACTTTTTCCACAAAAATAAAAAATGTCAGGAGCTCACAACCTTTAGCCCAGTGGTCCAAACACTCACCCAAGATGTGGAATACTGAGGTTCAAAACTACCACCTCAGCGGAGAGTGATCTGAGAATTAGGAAATGGCCTATTCTGGAGGGCGCTGAGGCTTTTAAACTATTTGTATAAATAATTTGGAGCATAGACCAGAACATGGGTATCCCACATCCTAGGTGGATGCCAAAGCACCAGGCTACAGTCAACCTCATCCAGCCAATTTCACTGTGGGCCCCATAGGCAGGGGAATGCCTAGTTTGAGGATCTTTCTAGGGCTTAGGTATGAGCTAGGCATTAAGTCTGGGTGGCTGTATGCATACTCAGCAACAATTTTAGGTACCTAAGGGACTTTATTAGTGGAAACCTTAGGTCCCTGGGGACTTTTGGATCCCACAGGGTTAGGTATCCTGCATCTTGGAATTGGGTTAGACTAGTGGCCCCTTGTGGGCCCTTCTAACCCTATTATTCTAGGTAGCAGATGAGCAGGGCTTTTAAGGATCTAAATTTTGTACTTGGCCATCCAAAGTGGTGTTTAGGACCTACAGCCCTTTGTGGATCTAGCCCAATTTTCCCTGGATGTCGATGAACTTTGTTACCTTTGCAGAAAAGTTACTTTACCAAAATGAAGAGTTGGCAGTGTCAGGCATTGTCAACATTGGTACCTGTAACCTCATGACTGGTGAAAAAATAACAACCTTACCTGTGCTTCTTGGTGTCAACAGATTAAGTCATAAACTTACTGAACCTACTTATTATCCCTAGAGTAATTTTTATAAACGTCAGCGCCATAGTGGATGTGTTCATTTTTCTGACATACAGCTACATTATGCCATTCTGGCACTGCCCTATGTTGGGACCACACCAATCCACAGAGAGCTCAGTGAATTCATCTTTCTGAGCTTTATCTTATTTCCCATGAGGTTAGCCAACTTCTGTCTGATGCTTAGGAGGGCTAGAGCTAGACTCCAGCTCTTTCCTGTCCTCATGCACTCTGTGGAAACAAGAACAGAGCAGCCACTGCACTCCAAAAGCAGAGGTTGCAATTAACAATCTGGCCATCCTTTTTTTGTTTCTAACCCTTACATGGGCTGCACTAGAGGAGGAGATGTTCTTATGCCTTTCTTCCATTCCACGCCTAGGGCCAGGCAGAATTTGCCCCATAAATAATAGCTGACTTTTGTTTTGTTTATTTACAGTATTGTTAGTGTCATTTCTTTTTCTCAATCAAGTCTAGATATATTTTCATATATTTCCAAATAAATAAATAACATCTGACTTTGACTGGAATTGATCCCTGGCTCTACTTAATGAGTACTATCAGTAGATATTGGCCAACACATTAATAAAATAAGCCAGTTTCATTAAACATGCAGTGAATGTAAAGCTGTGTGAAGGATCTACATTATGAAAGATGATATGAGTGCTGCTTTTTGGGGTAGGGACTTTTTGGTCACCATACATCACTTAGCACAGTAAGATCCTAGCCCGTGCCTGGGGTTCCTAGTTGCTACTGGAATACCAATAAATAATAATCATAACTATTATATTTCTATTAATCCACAGAGTATAATCTGGGAAATTCTCAGCTGTTTTCCCCTAGTGTAAGCATTGAGAAAATCACCACAACCATCTACTAGACGGTCATGCTTATTATCATTTACATTTTCAGTTCTTTCTATATATTTCCCATTACCAAGAACAGCTTGGAACTTCCTCACATCTGTCTTATCATCTGGAGCTCAGCCTCTGCTGATTAGTTGAGAACAATTATTGTAATTAACTGGGGCACTCTTTACAATGGATTATTAGTTTCTCTGAGGTGCTGCAATATATCGCTTGACATTAAAATGAGTTTTATAATGTCTCCCCTTGAGAGAAAAATGAAGGTAGTGACATTCTTCCACACACTAGGGTTAAGGCCTAGGGGACAAACTCCCTCCAAGTTTTAAAGTGCTTATATACCAACGCTAGAAGTCTAAATAATAAAATGGGTGAACTAGAGTTCCTCGTACTAAATGAGGATATTGATATAACAGGCATCACAGAAACTTGGTGGAATGAGGATAATCAGTGGGATACTGTAAACTGGGGTACAAAATATATTGGAAGGACAGAACAGGTCTGGCTGGTGAGGGAGTGGCATATGTGAAAGAAAGCATAGAATCAAATGAAGCAAAAATTGTAAATGAATCAAACTGTAACATAGAATCTCTATGGATAGCAATTCCATGCTCTAATAATACAAATATAGTGGTAGGAATATATTACCGACTACCTGAAAAGGATGGTGATAGTAACTGTGAAATGCTCAGGGAGATTAGAGAGGCTATTAAAATAAAAAACTCAATAATAATAATAATGGAGGAGTTCAATTATCCCCATATTGACTGGGTACATATCACCTTAGGGTAGGATGCAGAGATAAAGTTTCTTGATACTTTAAAGGACTGCTTCTTGGAGCAGCTGGTCCTGGAACCCACCAGAGGAGAGGCAATTCTTGATTTAGTCCTAAGTGGAGCACAGGATCTGGTCCAAGAGGTGAATATAGCTGGACCGCTTGGTTATAGTGACCATAATATAATTAAATTTAATATCCCTGTGGCAGGAAAAACACCACAGTGACCCAACACTGTAGCATTTAATTTCAGAAAGGGGAACCACAAAAAAATGAGGAGGTTAGTTAAACAGAAATTAAAGGGTACAATGCCAAAAGTAAAATCTCTGCAAGCTTCATGGAAATGTTTTAATAGAGGGTCAATTTAAATGTATACTCAAATTAAATTTAAACATAGTAAGAGAACTGAGAGCCACTGTGGCTAAACAACAAAGTAAAAGAAGCAGTGAGAGGCAAAAAAGCATCCTTTAAAAAGTGGAAGTGAAATCCTAGTGAGGAAAAAAGAAAGGAGCATAAACATTGACAAATGAAGTGTAAAAATACAATTAGGAAGGCCAAAAAAGAATTTGAGGAACAGTTAGAAAAGACACAAAGCAATAGCAATTTTTTGTTAAGTGCATCAGAAGCAGGAAGACTGCTAAACAACCAGTGGGGCCACTGGACGATCAAGGTGCTAAAGGAGCACTGAAGGATAATCAAGCCATTTTGGAGAAACTAAATGAATTCTTTGCATTGGTCTTCACCACTGAGGATGTAAGGGAGATTCCCAACACTGAGCCATGCTTTTTAGGTAACAGATCTGAGACACTGTCCCAAATTGAGATATCATTAGATGAGGTTTTGGAACAAATTGATAAATTAAACAGCAATAAATCACCAGGACCGGATGGTATTCACTCAAGAGTTCTGAAGGAACTCAAATGTGAAATTGCAGAACTACTAACTGTAGTCTATAACCTATCATTTAAATCAGTTTCTGTACCAGGTCACTGGAGGATCGCTAATGGGACAATTTTTAAAAAGGGCTCCAGAGGTGATCCTGGCAATTAGAGGCCTATAAGCTTGACTTCAGTACCGGGCAAACTGGTTGAAACTATAATAAAGAATAATATTATCAGACATATAGATGAACATAATTTGTTGAGGAAGAGCCAACGTGGTTTTCATAAAGGAAATTATGCCTCACCAACTGACTAGAATTCTTTGAGGGGGTCACAAGCATGTGGATCAAAGGGATCCAGTGGATATAATGTACTTAGATTTTCAGAAAGCATTTGACAAGGTCCTTCACCAAAGGCTCTTATGCAAAGTAAGCTGTCACAGGATAAGAGGGAAGGTGCTCGCATGGATTGGTAGCTGGTTAAAAGATAGGGAAAAAAGGGTATGTTTTCAGAATGGAAAGAGGTAAACTGGTGTCCCACAGACGTATGTTCTGGGACCAGTCCTATTCCACATATTCATAAATGATCTGGAAAAAGGAGTAAACAGTGAGATGGCAAAATTTGTAGATGATACAATATTACTAAAGATAGTTAAGACCCAGGCAGACTGCAAAGAGCAACAGAAGGATCTCAAAACTAGGTGACTGGGCAACAAAATGGCAGATGAAATTCAATGTTGATAAATACAAAGTGATGCACATTGGAAAGCATAATCCCAACTATACATATAAAATGATGGGGTCTAAATTAACTGTTACCACTCAAGAAAGAGATCTTGGGGTCATTGTGGATAGTTCTCTGAAAACATCCACTCAATGTGCAACGGCAGTCAAAAAAACGAACAGAATGCTGGGAATAATTAAGAAAGGGATAGATAATAGGACATAAAATATCATGTTGCTTCTATATAAATCCATGGTATGCCCACATCTTGAATACTGTGTGCAGATGTGGTTGCCTCATCTCAAAAAAGATATATTGGAATTGGAAAATGTTCGGAAAAGGGCAACAAAAATTATTAGGGGTATGGAACGGCTTCCGTATGAGAAGAGATTAATAAGACTGGGGCTTTTCAGCTTGGAAAAGAGACAGCTAAGGAGCGATATGATTGAGGTCTATAAAATCATGACTGGTATAGAGAAAGTAGATAAGGAAGTGTTATTTACTCCTTCTCATAACACAAGAACTAGGGGTCACCAAATGAAATTAATAAGCAGCAGGTTTAAAACAAATAAAAGGAAGTATTTCTGCACACAGTCAACCTGTGGAACTCCTTGCCGGAGGATGTTGTGAAGGCCAAGACCATAACAGGGTTCAAAAAGGAATGAGATAAATTCATGGAGGATAGGTCCATCAATGGCTATTCGCCAGGATGGCAGGAATGGTGTCCCTAGCCTCTGTTTGCTAGAAGCTGGGAATGAGCAACAGGGGATGGATCACTTGATGATTACCTGTTCTATTCATTCCCTCTGGGGCACCTGACACTGGCCACTGTCGGAAGACAGGATACTGGGGTAGATGGACCTTTGGTCTGACACATGAGGGCCATTCTTATGTTCTTATGAGAATTTATTCCAACTGAAGAACTGCCCCAATAGTGACCATATTCTTAAGTTTTAAGGACTTATTTTCAATTGAATAAACAATACATAAGAAAGAGCTAATAGAAATAGCCATGTGAGAGAGATGAGTATTTGTTTCCTTTTAAACATTATCTTTGCCTCATAAAAATGGCAGTTACCATTGCTGTCAGGCTTCTAGAAAGGTGCACTGCACTACTACAATTTTTGCTTGCCCATAGCATTCACAATGGCCTAAGAACTGTACAAGCACAAAAAGGGGACTATAGTGTAGTCATAGGAATAGGCAAAGAGGTATGGTTTCTTTCTCTTAATTGGAAAAAAGTGCATCCGAAAACTAAAGAAATTGGTATAGGCCCCTCAAATGATCACCCTGTAAGCCTATGAACATTGCATATTGTACAGAGCAACTAAAAGTTGGGAAAACTTCAAAAATTGTAGAAATTACCCAATTATGTTTTTTTTCCAACTTTACATAAAAATGTATATATAGAAAAAATTAGTAAAATGCCACAGCAAAATATCTGTACTTACAGTCTTGTTTTTTAGTCATAATGCACCAATTTAAGGGTGGGAAAAATCTATTATTGAATACAAACTTTGTGTGTGCAAATATGTATATTTTAATTATAATATGAAAATTATTGAGGTTGAGTTAGCCATTTAATTCAATTACCAATGGGGTTATATAAGTAGTAGATATCTCAAAGCAGAAACAATCCTGTCTCTTGTCTTTTCTGCACAGTAAAATGGAAGATCGTTTGAGAATCACAGCTGTAATGGACTCCCTGCAAAAAACCCCACACCCTACATTAAGAAATTGTCACATTCTGTACTAGCCAACTGCATCATCAACCACATGTGGCTATGACAAAGCCATGAATAAATATGGAAAGGTAACCACAGAAGTGGTAAGACTGTACTAAGGGTGCATGTCTCAGGAATCGTGTTGTTTTTCAAAGTTCTGAAGGTCTCCCTATTATTCACCCTTTTAGTATTGCTTGAATGGTGGTCATACTTACATTTTATTTAATTTTAAGGGTGTCACATTCTTGGAGTGCAATCCAGACTAGTGAGAGGTCTAGCTGTTTTTGAGGTTGGGAACTACAGCAGCAAACACCATGCAGCTCACACCCTGGGTGTGTGTAGCTGCAGCCTATCAGTGACACAGCAGCCACATTCTGGCTTCCACCAGCCTCGGTTACCACTTGCAGGGTACCCCAACATACTCCCAGTCCCAATTTCCCCCCCAAAAAACATTGTTCTGTGCTGTCCATCCCTCTCCTGGCCAGTTCCAATATTAGAGGTCCATTGCCCTTCTAAAGGGTCAATATTCAATAATTTGTTAACTGTTACCTAAAAGTTCGGTTTAAACACAATGCTGGATTCATTATGATTAAAGAATAAAACAAGTTTCTTTAACTACAAAGAGATGGGTTAAGTGAGTACAAGTATAAGGCATCAAAGTCAGAAATGGTTACAAGAGAAATAAAGATAAAATGTTTCCTGGTAGCTGAAATTTAACAAACTAGACTTGGTTCAAGGAAAAATCCTTACCACAGGTTCCCAACAAAATTGCTGATCAAATTTTCATGTCAGGATCCCTCCTGAAGTCCAAAGTCTGGTTCCTTTGTCTTCTTAGCTAAAAAGGAGAGAAAGACAGAGTATCTGGGGTGTTTTTGCCCCTAATTATATCTAACAAGGCATATTTTGTACAGAAATGTTTACAGTAGTGTGTAGGGTGTGAATACGGGGGGTTCATTCAGTCACAAAAGGATTTTATTGGTTTGAATAATGTTTCCTACAGTTAAATGGAAACAGGAATATCAATCAAAGATGAAGGAACTTTTTAAGTGTAATTTTCTAAGCCTCCAGAGGCTTGGTTTTGGCATTCAGTAGCTGTTGCAGAAAGGCCAGAAGAAGTGTTCCATTTAGAAATTTCAGCTTTGGATTGTGACAGATTTAACAGACTTATTCTGACTCACCAAGGAAAAACTCCTAAATATTCATGCTTTAATCTCACTCATTCTGCACACAGATTTAATGTGGAATACTGGCAACAAATGGGATGCTTTTAAAACTTCACTGACCAATCAGAACATTTAGTGATGAGACCAGGTTCCTGGGAATGGAGTGACAGTTATGAGATTCATATATTTTTGTGGACTGATCAATTATAACTTGCTCCAGAAAGGCCAGAATCCTGTATGAATTGGATCTGGTTTGGGGATTCATCACCTCCTTAATATATTTGGCAATACACAGTGTTTATTTGAGCCTCTAACGGGGTCAGCACCCACCTCTCGCGAGCACCCACTTTTCTCTGGCTGATAAACCTGAAGTCAGCCTTTTTTAGGGACAGCACCCACCTCTCATGGGCAGCCGTCTTTGGTTGACTGGGTGTGAGTCTGCTTTTGGTTTTAGTTCTTATATCAGGGTGACACCCACCTTTCAGAGCACCCCCCCCAGCTGATGGTTCTCTTTGTGGGTCTTCAGCAACTCAGCCCTCCAGCTGAGCTGCATACACTGGTCCTTCTTCCAGGGGATACAATCCAAGTTCTTATCTCAGCCCTGGTATGGGGCCATATCTCTAAGGTTTCTCCCAGACGAACTACCCAACCGGGGCCCATCTTGGTACCCACAACTATGGTTTTTCAGCAGGACTCCCTAGGCTCAGTCTTCAACCAGACCAGCAGGGCCCAACTCAGTACCCTCACTGGCCTGGCCAGGTTCTGTGCTCAGTCCCCCTGGGCTTCAGCCTGCCCACACTGACCAAACACTGGTGCCCTTGCTCTTCCTGACAGCCAAGTACCCAGTCTTCAGTGGCCTTCCCTGGAATTCAATCCTATCTGCAGTGATATGTCTGTGGTATTGCTGCTCAGTCAGTCAGTCAGTCAGTCAGTCAGTCATTGAGCTCCACACAGCAACTGAAGGCTCTGCTGCTTGCCTTTTATTTGGTCCTTCTGTACCCTTTTTGGTTGTTCCAGAAGCCCCTCTGATTGGCTTCTCTTCTGCAACCACTCTAGGCTGCCTGGAGGACTTCTTGCTCCTCTATTCTGGAACTGTATGATCCTAATGGGATCCGGGAAGTGGGTGGGCAAAGAAAGCTCAAAGTGTTAGCTGGTAAGACTAAGACAAGCAAGTTTAAAATATTTATTTTGATTTTGGTTGGCTTTTTAGTTTTTTGAGGTATTTTTTTAATCTACTAATTTGTTTAACATTTGCAACTTAATTTAAAACAAAGTTAAACTTTGTGAAACCGCTGAGATACCCAAAGGGATAACAAACTTACTTAAGACTGCTAGGAGATATTGGCTGTCACCAAAGAGTACCTGTTAGCTTTGTAACCTTGAATGAAAGATTTGAATGAATTTTTAGTAGAATTTTGTAAAAGCTAATTTATTTTACACATAAATTTTACATTTTTTAAATAGTTTTTTTAATTGTAGCCCCTTACTATGCTGTAAACAGTTTATTATGAGAGACCAAATAAATATTTTAAACTTGCTTGTCTTAGTCTTACCAGCTAACACTTTGACATTTTTAAACACTTTAACACTTTTTAAAATTATTACAATTTCTACAATGGTTTTACAATATCAAAGGTGTGGGTTTTTTCTGTAAATTGCAAGATATGAGTAGATGACATTTAAGTTGCTTACATTTTTAAATGGCAATTTTATTTTTCTATTTAAGTTTTGAATAAGGGTTTTTTTTTAACAGGTAAGAACATTTTTGGTCTGTGCTTTAATAATAATTTTAGCAATGTTTTGATTTATTGCCATTTTTCCTTCCTTATTTTATTTTGTATTTGAGATTTTAAGCTTACTGTTACATTTAGCTTTTTTTTTGACAGGCAGTTTTAGCTGTGATTTTATTTATTTATTTATTTAATTGATTTAGCATTAAAATTCATTATGCCCCTTTTCTATGTCCAGCTTACATCCTTACTAGTAGGGAAGGAGTTAAGCTATACAGACATCCAATTTAAATTAGGGCTGTTGATTAATCACAGTTAACTCACATAATTAACTCAAAAAATTAATCGTGATTAATTGCAGTTTTAATCATACTGTTAAACAGTAGAATACCAATTGAAATGTTTCTGATGTTTTTCTACATTTCTAAGTATATTGATTTCAATTATAACACAATATACAAAGTTGACAGTGCTCACTTTATATTATTGTTATTACAAATATTTGCACTATAAAAATAGCAAACAAAAGAAATAGTATTTTTCAATTCACTTCATACAAGTACTGTAGTGCAATCTCCTTATTGTGTAAATGCAACTTACAAATTTAGATTTTTTTTTTATGTAACTGCACTCAAAAATAAAACATTGTAAAACTTTAGAGCCTGCAAGTCCACTCAGTCCTACTTCTTGTTTGGCCAATCGCTAAAACAAGCAAGTTTGTTTATAATTTCAGGAGATAATGCTGCCAGCTTCTTATTTATAACGTCACCTGACAGTGAGAACAGGTGTTCGCATGGCACTTTTGTAGCCACCATTGCTAGGTATTTACGTGCCAGATATGCTAAACATGCATATGCCCCTTTATGCTTCAGTCACCATTCTAGAGGACATGCTTCCATGCTGATGACACTTGTTAAAAAAATAATACACTAATTAAATTTGTGACTGAACTCCATGGGGCAGAATTGATACTATATGATTCTATGAATATATCCCAAACTATTTAAATAAATGGTAGTCTATTGTTTAACTGTACAATTAATCACAATTAATTTTTAATCGCTTGACAGCCCTAATTTAAATTAGATTGTTTTTGTACCTGCAGCAGCCAGCAAAATCAATCATTTACTGGGAGGAGCCATTTCCTTCAGAATGGCTGTAAAGGCTTCTGGGGGCCAGCAAGGAAGCATACCAGCATACCAGAGGTGTTTGTTCCCACCTGACTTCCCTTTGCAAAATGTGTTTGCTCACTATGGATTTAACAGGCATGAACGCATTAAGTCATACTGTCATAACTAGGTTTCATTACCAAACCAAGCATTGGTTTTTTTTAAACACCTTGAAGTCCTCTCTAACACTTTAACACTGCATAGCTCAGAAGAGATTAAATACTTGGGTGTAGTGGAAGTAATAATTTATGCAAAAGTTCCTTTTAACTGCACACATCTTTTCTTAAATACTCACTTCCATTTGTTATAGTTTAATAAGACACTTCTAAAATCCTTACAGCTACTAAATTCTGGGACCATAACTCTATTTCATTTCCCAGAGTAACACATTTTTAGCTGACTTCTTTTGGTGGCTCTAAGCTTACTTTTGTCTGGGTTTTTTTGCACTTAAAAAAAAAAAACTTAATACACTTTGCCTGGAGATCTGTACTCACTAAATACAGTCCTTGAAGGACAGCTTTTTACTTTGGATTTATACAAATACATAATAGACATTGTGTTCTGCCTGAACTTTCTGTTATCTTTTCCATTTACTTTGTTTTCTCCTTATGCTTTTTTGCATTTATCCCTCAAGGTGGCACATTTCATTTCTAAAGTTTTAGCCATCATAAATAATCCTTGAAAACTGCTGCCTAGATCTGGGCTTTCTTTGCCTTAGGGTAAATAATTGTAGGTAATTTTTTTTTTGCATGGATGCCAGTGGGTCCTAGTTTTTCAACATTTCAGTGGCATTTAACAGACCTTTTCTGTGCTCTGTCAATTATTTGTTTATTTATGGCATTTAATACCATTCTCTGCAGTTCCTTTTTGCCCTGGTACCAGCCTCCTCATTATACTTTTCTAGGATACATAGCATCCACCCTTAGATTTAACCCACTTTTCCAGTGTGATACTAACTTCCTCATATTTAAACCCTTACATCCTTCCAATGCCATTTCCCCTAATGCTAGGTTGCAACCCATAAACTAAGGAATGTAAATATTGCCTGTTCCACATGAGCAGATGGGAGTCATGGCACTACTATGTTGGAGTTCCCCTGAGACTTTTTCTACTTGGTTCACCAAGAACTTAGTTCAATTTTGGCCTTGTCACTTAGGTTCCTTTATTTGGCATGCAACAAAGCTACTCTGAGTTGACCAAACTCAAGCTTGATGAATGGAGGGGGAGAGAAAAGGACATACCATACATCCATTGTTACACAGCAAACTTCTTCCTTTATATGAATTTACACAATGTATAATAAATGCTATGTAATGTATCACGTTTTGGGATTGGCTTGGTCACTTTGTAGGAACTAATCCCTGTACAGCACGCACTATCTATGCACAATTTACTCTTTACCTCATCTTACATTTCAGGCTTATCTTGTCAATTGTGAATGGTTCCCCAGGTATTCCCCCTTATCTTAGCTTCTTAGCTAGTACAGACATTCTGTTTCCAGTCTGCTGATCCATTTACCTCCCTAATCCTGTTTCCCAAGAAATGAGGCCTCACCCATGTCCAATTATTCATGAGAAGATAGGCCTACACAACAATTTATATTTACCTTAATTTGGGGGAGGGCTGTGAAGGATATCGTACAGCAGTACTTTTTAATATGATAGATATGATTGTAATTAGTGTGCCAGTAACAGGACACTATCTCTTCAAGGGACGCTATACCTTGGTCCTGGTTAAACATAGCACAAGCAAATTCTGGAAGATGTAGTTCCCAGAGGCATCCTGGAAATTGTAGGTTGAAACAAGGCATGCTGGGAAAGAGTGTCAAAGAATATAAGGAATAGCCTTACCTCAGAATAGAAAGAAATCAGACTTGTGGGTCTCTCTACACAGGATGTAGATTGGGGGACAGGCAAAACTTGGAATGGCTCTTTCTGTTGAAAAGGTATGGAAGGAAGCCTGAGAAACACAAGGGAGAAGTAGGCTTCAAGAAGCAGGGGAGGAAGGAATGATCTGAAGGGAGGGGTAAGTGCTCAGTGCAGTAGAAGACTGCCTGTGAGCCAGCAACTGAGATGACAATTTTGGCTTGTAATGAAAGCAGAAGTACTATTTGACCTGGCACAAAAGAAGCTGTGTGGTCTTGAGCCCTGTGTGTACTCACTCTTGTTTAGGGGGGCTTCCACAGAGGGTGGAAGGAAATGGATTGTGGCCTGCAGAGGGCAGAGAACTATGCCTTGTTCTATTTGGACTTTTCAGTACTCTGGAAAGTACGTTATGGCTTGACTAGAGGACTAAACTGTATGAAATTGCCCAACTATCCAAGGATGAAAGGGAACTGAGGCACAGCTGCATCTCAATACAGGAAAGGTAAGATCTGTGACAGGGCTACATCTGAATTTTCAGCAATCTGAAATATCTATATGTCAGGACATACAGTGTTAGATTTAAAATATAAACAAAATTAGAGGTGAGCCATTTTGGGAAAGATGGTGAGATAAATGCATAAAACACAGAATCATATAATCACAGATATGTAGGGCTGGAAGGGACCTCAAAGTCATCAGGACCAAGTAAACCTACAACATCTCTGACAGGTGTTATTCCAACCTGTTTTTTAAAAAAACCCCTCCAGTGATGGGGATTCCACAACCTCTCTTGGAAGCATATTCCCATGCTTATCTACCCTAATATTTAGAAAGTTTTCCTAATATTTAATGTAAATCTCCTTTGCTGCAGATTAAGTACATTACTTCTTGTCCTACCTTCAATCAACATGAACAACAATTTACCACAGTCCTCTTTAGTACAGTCCTTAACATATTTGAAGACTTTTTTAACAGTTTTCCCCTCAGTCTTCTTTTCCCAAGACTAAACATGCCCATTCCCCCTCACCCTCCATACACACCCTCTCAAGCTTTCCTCGTTGGTTACTGTTTTTAAAAAAAAAACATTTTGACCATTTTTGTTTTCTGCTGGATTCTCCCCAATTTATTCACATCTTTCTCAAAGGCTAGTGCCCAGAATTGGACACATTATTCCAACTGAGGACTCACCAGTGCTGAGCACAGCAGGACAATTACCTCCCATCTCTTACATCTGACACTTCTGTTATTATACCCCAAAATGATATTAGCCCTTTTTTGCAACTACATCACTTTGTTGTTTCATATTCCAATTTGTGATCCACTGTAATACCCAGATCCTATTCATTAGTACTACCACCTAGGCAGTTACTCATCATTTTGTAGTTGTGCATTTGATTTTCCTTCCTAAGTGTAGTGTTTTGCACTTGCCTTTATTGAATTTCATCTTGTTGAATTCAGACCAATTCTCCAATTTGTCAAGGTCCTTTTGAATTCTAATTTTGTCCTCCAAAATGTTTGCAGTCCTTCCCAGCTTGGTGTCATCTGCAAATTTTATAATCATACTCTCCACTCCATTATCCAACTCATCAATGAATATATTGAATAGTACTGGACCCAGGACTACTTCTGTAGGTCCCATTTGATATGTTCCCCCAGTTTAACAGCACACCATTGATAACTACTCTTTGAGTGCAGTCTTTCAACGAGTTATGCAACCACCTTATAGTAATTTCATCTCAACTGCATTTCTCTAGTTTGCTTATGAGAATGTCTTTTCAAAACTTTCACCAAAATCAAGGGGTATATCATGTTTACTGCTTTCCTCCACATCCACTAGGACAATAACCCTGTCAAAAAAGAAATTAGGAAACATTATATGTAAAGTTTTAAAATTCTACTCTATAAGACATGTTCCAAGTCAAAGGAAACAGTTCTAACCAGTCCCCCCAGAGACAAAAGACTATCCAGCACTTCAGTCAGATCCAGCACAACCAAATGGTCTATCACATGATTAAGTAGCAGGAAGAAGAGTGTGATGGAGAAATTTACATCTTGTCAATGGAACAGCTGGGTTATTCCTGTGTAAACTAGCTGTCACCTGAACCCCCACTGGAGATGATTCTCAAACAAGAGGAAAATATATAAAAATAGCCTTTCTCCTTCATTTCTCTCTGCCCAAGACATCCACAATGCCTGAAGAACAAGAAAAGGAGCATTGGACTGGGGGACGCTTCAGGCTGAATGACATCCAACCATCGTATGGGTCACTGTTGGAGTATTTGAACAAGTGATTTAACCATGTAAGGTTCTGAATCACTTGAGATATCCAATCTCCTTTCTGAAAATGACAAGACATTCCATTTATTCTGATCACAGTACCACAGGTAGTGACAATAGGTGAAATACAGATTCAAGTCTCTTCATTGAGTCCCCAGTCCTTACTACATATGACTTCACAAAAAGAAAAGGAGTATTAGTGGCACCTTAGAGACTAACAAATTTATTAGAGCATAAGCTTTCGTGAGCTACAGCTCACTTCATCGGATGCTCACGAAAGCTTATGCTCTAATAAATTTGTTAGTCTCTAAGGTGCCACAAGTACTCCTTTTCTTTTTGCGAATACAGACTAACACGGCTGCTACTCTGAGACATATGACTTGTGTCTCAAATTCTTCACAAAGAACAGATTTTTACATTTCTCTCAAACTCAAAAATTTCACAAATTCCTCATGTGACTGAATACTTATCAACCTTACCTAATGGATATAAGATTAAAGTCCATTTACTATTATTACTTATTGAACAGTGCTAGAGATTTACAGTGAACATCCATGCTCTGGTGAGCTTACAGACTCGGCTAAATAGCATACAGAAAACTTTGGGTTAAAGTTTAGGTGCAAACAGTGCCAGTGAGAAAATTACCTTCAAAAACTAAGGGAAAGTAAAGATTTAAACAAGTGGATTCTATGCATCCTATCATTTTTGTTATCGTACTTCCTCCCACCTACACAAATTAATTTTTTTCTTGTATGGTTATATCTTGTTTATTAGACTGTAAGCAATTTGCAAAAGGAACTGTCATTGTCTAATAATAGATGTTTTGTCAAAACAACAAACAAACATATTAAACCCACATGGAGCCTCCTATAACCAGGGGTTCACTGGAATTTATTAGGGACTTTGGCATGTGACTACTACTGTGATGGGCACTATAGCAAACCTGCCAATGAACTGTGAATTAGATTCAATCATATTATACACCTGCTCAGATGTAATGAGGAGAAAAATGTCCTTATGCGACATGCAAGGTTCCACACCTCAGATATACAGAGTGAAGCTGCTGCTGTATACACATTACTCTCCCCCCCTCCCGCCCCCATACACACACACACCAACTTAGAGCAGAAGAATGTGAAAGATGGGGAGTGGGCAGTGCCTTGGCTCCAACAGCTGAACCAGCAAGGGGATACTGGCTCTTATTATTCTTCCTATTTTTCCTTTTCATCAGGTTAGTTTGCAGTTTTGCCTTCAATATTGTTTCCTTGAGAAACTGCCAGCTCTTCTGAACTCCTTTATCCCTTAGATTTTATTCCCATGAGTCCTTACCTACTAGAGCTCCGAGTTTGTTAAAGTCTTTTTTGCTGAAGTCTATTGTCCTTATTCTGGTACTCTCGCTTCTTTCTTTTCCTTGGGCTCATGAAAACAATGAGATTAAATTCAAAGACAAGTGCAAAGTATAATGCATAACTACACAAAATGGGGAATAACTAGCTAGGTGTTAGTACTGCTGAAAAGGATCTAGGGGTTATAGTGGATAACAAATAGAATATAAGACAATGTGATGCATTTGCAAAAAAGGCTGATATCATTCTGGAGTGTATTAACAGGAATGTCATATGGAAGATATGTGAGGTACCTTTCCCACTGTGCTTGGAACTGGTGATGCCTCATCCGGAATACTGTGTCGAATTCTGGGTACCACACTTTAAGGAAAATGTGCAGAAATTGTGGAGTCCAGAGGAGAGCAAGAAAAATGATAAAAGGTTTAGAAAACCTAACCTATGAGGAAAGGTTAATAAAACTGAGTATATTTCATCTTGAGAAAAAAGACGGAGTTGGACCCTGTTAAGTCTTCAAATATGTTAAGGCTATTCTGAAGAGGATGGTAATCAATTGTCCTTTCATGTCCATTGAAGGTAGAACAAGAAGTAATGGGCTTAATCTGCAGCAAGGGACTCTTAGGCTAGATATTAGGGAAAAAACGTTCTAACTATGTGAGTAGTTAAGCTCTGGAATACGCTTCCAAGGGAGGTTGTGGAATCTCTGTCACTGGAGGTTTTCAAAAACAGGTGAGACATGCCAGGGATTGTCTAGGTTTACTTGGTCCTGTCTCAGTTCAGGGGGCTGGACTTGATGACTTCTCAAGGTCCCTTCCACGTCTACATATCTGTCATTCTATGAGATATTACTAGAGTTGGTGTGACCAGACCGGTACAGACTGATCACCATTGTATATCCCTCTAATTTTCTCTTTAGTATGCTTGTAGTATTTTCCTGCTTCCTTAGCTGTGTGGTTGGGATGATTATTATAATACCTTGAATTTAGCACATGGAATCACTTGTGATATGGGTAATTACCTCAGTTTTACAGGTTGGGAAACAAAGGCAGAGCTGCCTCATTACAATGAAGATCAGAGAGGAAAATTCCACTCTTTCTGTACATATTTTCGTCTAGTAATAAATATCATGTTTAGTCTTATGCTTTCTTAATACAGATTAGCCTTCAGATATCTTCACAGAATTCCCAGTGAAATCTATATTGATTGGTTATGCATAGGGGAAGGCAGAATTTAGCCCATAATTAATAACTGGTCTATCTAAAAAAGGCACAAGGCATTAAGAGTGTCTGGATGAATATAATAATAAATCATAATAAATTATAATAAATAAATAAATAAATAATGTTGATAATAAACAGAATTTTGGCACAACAACCAAAAATGTTAAAAATACACAGTGGATGAATACCACAGACTTTGGGGAGAGGAGGTTATATTTGGGTGAGAAAGCATACTTTTTAATCTGAATGAAAATTTCACTACAGCTATTTTAAATATATAACCACTTTAAAACTCATCAGAATGCTAACTTAATAACTAGATGATGAGATTTCTGAGCAGAGCATATTGCTTATAGCAGCACTTCTATTTCTGCTATACCTAACAGTTGCAGGCGTATATATTTTAAATGCTTTCTTCAGTTCTTTATTTTCATTGACTCTCTCATCGCTATTTATTTTTGGACTTGATAGTAGCCCAAATTAATGGTCTCTGCTTCAAATATCTCTGACATTTATGCCTCTGCTCCTGCTCTGTTCTAAGGTCTTGCTTTCCACAATAAATTTCCTCTAAAAGGCATGCATTGTTTCCCCTTCTTGCTGTTCACTTGGCATGTCATAGATTGCCAATCAGTGATTGTTTTTTCTTAGTACTGTTATCACATTGCATAGTCTTGGTTCTGAATGGATATTCCCTCTTTTAGGTGCTCAGACACTGTATCTGCCTTGCTTGTTTGTAAATACTAGCTGGCATGATTGATGCATATCCCTCTTCTGCTTGAAATGCAAAAGCAATAACAAAAGAATTGTGTACTGGTCGATCCTGCAAGGTACTGATCAGCCGCTGAGCAGTACTGAGCTGTCTCTACTTCCTTTAAAATTAATACATGCAACTTGAGGATGCAATCTGAACACTCAATTCCTAAATAAAGGAAAACGTAATTTTGAAAACTAAAGCTTCCAAAATGAAGCAATGTATTCCAACAAAAACAAACAAAAACCCTGAGTCTTTTTATTTCTCTGATTAAAGCTTACAATAATTATCCAACTTCAGTTTAATGTGTATTACACTCTATCCATAGTATCAGCCAATCTATCCTTCTTAAAAGCCACCTTCAAGAAGGGAATCCTTTGAAGTGCTGCAGATTTTTCTAGTCTCAGCAGACTAACATTCTTTTTTATGGCCTCGCGATAAAGGATCAAGCAATATTTTCCTATTTGTCTCATTGAGGCCGTGCTTTCTCTACACCACGCCCGAAGAAGCAATGAGATAACAGTTTTGGCCATATGTGATTGGTGAAAGCTGATACCAACACTCTTGAGGATGCTGTACTTGAAAGTTTGTTCTGATAAAAGACAAAGGGACCACAGGTTCAATTTTATGCTCAAAGGCACAAAAAGAGAATGACTCTTGATCAGCTTCACTTGTTCGCTTTGGACAGTGTGCACTGAAGCTGAAAGAGTTGCCTGTGTGGTTAAGCTGGATAAGAAGATGAGCGACACAAAGAAAATGAGGGGCACAGAGAAAAACAGATGGGAAATATATGAATACTCCAACGAGAAACTGCTGAGCTTGAATTAATATGCAAACTAGATACCATTAACTTGGGTTTGAATAGAGACTGGGAGTGGCTGAGTCATTACACATATCGAATCTATTTCCCTAAATTAAGTATCCTCACACCTTCTAGTCAACTCTAAATTGGCCATCTTGATTATCACTACAGAAGTTTTTTTCTCCTGCTGATAATAGCTCATCTTAACTAATTAGCTTCTTACAGTTTGTCTGGCAACTTCCACCTTCTTTGTATGTGTGTGTATATATATATCGCCTTACTGTATGTTCCATTCAATGCATCCAATGAAGTGGGCTGTAGCCCATGAAAGCTTATGCTCTAATAAATTTGTTTGTCTCTAAGGTGCCACAAGTCCTCCTGTTCTTTTTGTCGATACAGACTAACATGGCTGCTACTCTGAAACTTGTTAGTAGTGGGAATCATAGGATTCGAACAAAGGACGTTTTTATATGCTCAACTAACATCCACCAGAAATATTTCATAGGTGCATTCCATAGGCTAAAATGACATCTCCCTGTGCTGGTAATGCTCTGTCTGCTAAAACAGACTCATCCTCATAGAGTGGAGGGGATATTACTGCCACCACGTTCTGCATGCATTCTACCCAGAGCATCTTTATTCCTTCTCCAGTGCCACAGAAACTGTGCTGGTGGGAGCTGCCTCAGAGAAAGCTGAACCTGATCCTTCCAACTGCACAGCTTAGTGGTTTAAGGCTCACTGGAGCCATAGTTGGGAATCTCAACAGGGTCACTTCAGTTCCATTCAGTTTACTGTCTGGTGCTTTTGCATGAGACCTCACTAAAAACAGAGCTTCCGTCTTGTCTTGTGCACACTAAAGATCTTATGTCCTTTTCAGTAATAGGGGGTTGCTTCAGTCTCCTTGACCAATAATTTTCTTCCTCTTCCTCCTCAACTCTTGTACATTGGACTGGCTTCCTGCTGGTTGCTGGCCATTGGGGATTATCTTTCCTTTTAAAAATGACTATGTACCTACTGTATTTTGTAAAGATTTTTCAGATCCCACAAATATAAGATAAAGCAATGTAATATTTATTTCTTGCATTTTGCATATATATTGATTTTTTTTCCCTGTAGCATTTTCTCTGTCTCAATAAACATTACTGTAGATTAACTTCAGGACAGAGATAATGAGTGCACAGAGACAGTAAGATCTTTGATTAAGCTTGGAGTTTTGAGAAACATTAGGAAGAGAATCTGATAAACAATGTTGGAAATATTAGACCTTCATTAAGGAACATCACTTAGTGCCATTCTTCTGTAAGCAGAAGCTGGTTACTACTTTGTATGAAGATTCATCCATGACTTTGGTGTACTTTCTGCTATTCTCTCTCCCGCTGATTAATGTTCTCTTGCTATGTTGTGTTTTTCCTTCCCTTTAACTGTTGCCCTGACAACCTTCTTTCCCCACTAAATTAGATAGTATTAGCACCTTGCATATGCTTTCAAATACAAAGGAACAGGCATCCCAAAGGTTAGTCAGTTTTAAAAGACTAAAAGCCAAAGGGAGACAGAATGTACTCCTTTGTAGAAAATTCTAGTATATATGGTTTCCATTTCTGTTTAATAGCAGGTTTAGGGTAGATTTTAAAGCTGATTTAGATATTTGAGATAGTGGAAGTTGCTTGGTTAAATCCTCATGCAATATTTAGAAAAAAAAGTCCTTTAATATTTATGTCACATTCAGCTTAGCTTGAATGCCGTAACACTGATTAATTCAAAATGCAACACAATGGAATTTAATATATTCCTTTTGTGTGTGTTTATAAAGCTTACTTATGCATTAATAAAAATGTAAAATAAACAGTGATTGACTGAGTCTATGAAAAATTACTTTTGCCTGAACATATAATGGCTTTTAAAGAATTGTCACTACTTATATTGCTATTGTGTATTTTTACATTTGGGACTCTTATCTTAAAACTGCTTCAGTTGAGCTCTTATGGTACAGGATGGGACACAAGCATTCCTAGCAGTCACCTTCCTCCAATACACTTTTTATATTCCATTATTCTCAGGCTTTGCATTTCGGTTCATAAGTTGATAATGAACTGACATTCATGGTATTAACCTTAGTGGGAGATTTGTGTAGAAATATGCAAGGCAGATCAGCATTAGCCCTACCTCCCCATAGTAGAAGTTCTAAGTGTAGGATGAACAAATAAATTGCTATAGAATTGCAGTGGTCATGGATGACTGCTCAGATTTTTCTGCTATTTTAGACTGACTGTCCTACATTATGGGTTCTATTACAGCTTTACAATCCTATACTAGAAGTAGTTGAGGAATGGGAAATGGAGCACCAGTTGTAGGGTTAGCATGGTGATATTATGCCTGTAGAAACCATTTACAGACACAATGCCTCCACAAGTGCTGGTGGAAGCACAAATACTTGAGGCACTTACTACAGCTGATGAAGCAATGTCTATTAAGGTGATGAAGAACCTGGGCAAACAGAGTTAGAGGAATAACATGCACTCTCCCCCTCCGCTCCAGCACTACTCTGTAGAAACCATTTGGTATGTAGAAAGGGCCTGGACATTGACTAAAGGTCATATTTTTTTAAAGGTTTGATTTCAAAGGGTGTTGGGTTCTCTTGAAAATGCAGCTAGGGGTGTATGTGCCATTTTAGGCCTAAATATATTTTAAAACCTAAATCCCTGAACGAAGCAAGTATCCCCTCTAGGCTTGAACACTACAGGCAGCTTTGGCCTTTTGTACTCACCAGTTCTTGGCAGCCAAATTATGGCTGTCTTCTCTGCTGATATGAAATTTAGTATTGCCTTTCTACCTAATAGGTATGTATAATAAAATCCATATTTTTCCAGTGAAAGGAATGTCACCAGTGTTTCCAATAATGTATTGATACAAAATCAAAGCTGATCTAAAACACAAACCACTTTCACAAAAGACTATCTTTTTGTTTAAAAAAATCCAAACTTTTTGACACTCTTTAATTTTAATACTTGTATATTTATTTTACACCAGATAATGAAGTATTTTCCCAGGTTAACTATATTGTCATCCTAATTAAATCTGATTTTTGTTGTGGACCAATTGATGTGTCAGTTCTATGGGTCAGATCAACAGTGTTAAAATAATTTAACTCCCTGAGCTGCTATACCATCCCCCCAACTATCAAGTATGAGTGCTAAACAGTCCATCTGGCTGAAAAAGACTTTTGACTCCCTTAGAAAAGACTTGCTTTTCCCAACTTCAAACATTACTATTAAGTTATTGCTATAGTATCTCAGCCTGATGATTTATAAAGAACACACTGTCCCAACAGGTTTAGTATTGAGTACTGTGCCCTTAGCTTTCCTCAGTTTGGCTGAAGTCAATTTCTATCTCTATACCTGGGCACACATTACCATTTTCAATATCTGCAGCTAAAACACTATGCGATGAACAAGTTGAGAACTGAGCATTTCCAGTCTCCTAAAAGTGTTTGAAAATTTATTGCCTCACCCATCTTGTTTAAAATCTTTCACTTTCGTCCCTCAGGCAGCAGCCAAAGCTGAAAATGATAAGAAATCTAACAACTCTACTCTGTGTGGATGAACACAATTTCTGTTCCCTCTTCCATCTAATAATGTTTCCAGATCAGTAAAACATGTATAGGTATTAAAATTGTTTATTCAGCTAGCTTCAATTTTTAACTTATTAGAAATTCGGGGTACGGTATGGAGAGCATTAATTTCTCTGAATTTTAAACTATAATGTACATGAAACATAGGAATTACCATGTCAGATCAGACTAGATATCCATCTACTTTGGTTTTCAAATGCCAACAGTGGTAGTGTTGCCAATTCACACAATTACCACAAGTAAGGTAATATTTGGGTTGGTTTTTAAATTTCACATGACATGATGCCCATCTTCAAATGTGTGATTTTTTAATTAATTAATTTATTTATTTTGCTTTCCTTATTTAGTTCCAAAGGCTACTGAGTCCCATTACTTTTCAGTAGGTCTGAAGCCAGGCCACCATTAGAAAATGGCTGCCACTTTGTGGTCAGGTAGGAGACAGGGGAGCAGAACAGAGTCTAAGTAGGTGGAATGGGATGGGTGATGGAGTGCACATTCAGGAGAAAGTGCAGGAGAAGTAGTAGAGGGTGTAAAAGAATGTAAAGCTCACGGAAGAAGACTGAGCAGGCCCAAGGGAATGTGTGGGATAGGGAGCAATGAAGGGGAATGGGGGGCATGCAAGGAGCTGGAGGGACACTGAGGGCGTGCAGAGGATAGCCATAAGGAAGGAGGATGGAGAAGGATAGAATGGCAGCTCCTCAACTCCTGAGGTTAAGGCAGGGTAAGTAAAGTCCCTCCTCCCCTATTCAAATAGCCAGTGGTGAGGCTCTCATTTTCCCCTGTGCATTTAAGGTTGAATTTAGAACCTGATATGATACCACATGTGTTGGAGGTGGGATGGGATGGGATGGGGTGGGGTAGTGGGACCTTCCTGATAAAAGCACAAAAAACAGAAGGCAAACTAAAAGCCACCATGCATTTTTTGTAAAAGCCATGAGACTTTTTAAAGGCAATATCATAATGGAGGGGGAGAGGGTTTGGACTCATCCTTTTTATTGGCATTTTTGGGAGAACTGCAATAGTCAGTCCCAGAACTTTCATAGAAAGGTGCAAGAGTACCAGAGATGAGCAATTCTGAAAGCTGTACCATTTTGTTTGCTCCCATAGAGTTCATTTAAACCTGAAACAAAACACCAACATATCTTGTGCAGATGGCTAGCATCACTTTGGGGGAGTTCTCAAATAACAAGGTAAATATTGTTAGAGTGTCTTGATTAAGAGAAGGGTGGGGGGGATAGAAACATATGAGAAAATTTAAGAATAACCTAAAATTTTACTGTACATGAATCTTGTTATATAAAATTAACATTCATCTTTTAGTGCTAAAAAATCCTTTAAAGGACTAAAAGTCCCTTCAACCGTCTACTAAGCTGTCAGCCAGTAATGAGAGTGCAAATGTGGTATGCAGTACAAATTACTTAAGTGGAACCTTTCATCTGCCCATAGTTGTGATACATCAGCTCCCAGTGAAGGCAGAACACTGAAAACAACTGTAACAATCCAAAAAATTACTATCACAGTAGGTAATGCTGAGCAATTACCAGGAGAGATGAGAAAAAATTGATCTCTAGCTATAAACCTCTATGTTGTCATATTTCTTGCTGTTTGAGGGAAGAGAGTTGGGAAGCAACTGCTAGCCCTGCAGTAGATGGGTGAACTAGGCAGTTTATGTCTGTTCATCTTACAACTACATTCACTCTCACTGGATGTTTATTTTTCAGACTGAATCATATACAACCCTCCTATATATAAACTTCTGGGAAAGGTAAAAACATTTACCCCAAATTCTGTACCTTAGTGCTTGTGGAGATAAGGTTATATCCTCATTTCAGGGAACAGAGAGATGTTTATGGTTCAGGTGGATGAGTGGGTCTGTGAAGAACATGGAGATAGTGCTGCGAAAAAAAATTTGGCCAATACTTTTTGGATTAAAAAAAATGCAGATTTGGTGACACTAAAGCATTTCAAGAATTCATGTCTGTTTTGCTGAATCACTCATGCTGGGGCAAAAAGCCAAAATAGTTTTTTTTTTCAATTGGAAACAACTTTGCTTTGACATTTCCTTTAATTTTGTTTAAAAAAATAAAAACATTAATGGTCAATGAAAACAATGCTTTAAGTTGCAGGTTGATTACTTTTTTCCCCAAAATTGCAAATGAACGAAAAAAGTTATTAACACACTTCTTCTTGGATATATTGTATTGTGGGCTTTTCCTCCAAAGCCCCCTATTATCAATTGCATTGTTCTAGCCTCCATTTACCTCTATCATCATGGCCCCGTCATAAAAATAAAGGGAAGGGTAACCACCTTTCTGAATACAGTGCTATAAAATCCCTCCTGGCCAGAGGCAAAACCCTTTCACCTGTAAAGGGTTAAGAAGCTAAAATAAACTCACTGCACCTGACCAAAATGACTAATGAATAGACAAGATACTTTCAAAGCTGAGGGGGTGGAGAACAAAGGGTCTGTCTGTCTGTCTGTGTGCTGCTTTTGCCGAGAACAGATCAGGAATGCAGTCTCAGAAATTCTGTTAAGTTAGTAAGTAACCTAGCTAGAAATGCATTGGATTTCCCTTTGTTAAATGGCTGGTAAAATAAGCTGTTATGAATGGAATGTATATTCCTGTTTTTGTGTCTTTTTGTAACTTAAGGTTTTGCCTAAAGGGATTCTCTATGTTTTGAATCTGATTACCCTGTAAGGTATTTACCCTCCTGTCATAAATATAAAGGGAAGGTTAAACACCTTTAAAATCCCTCCTGGCCAGAGGAAAAAACCCTTGCACCTGTAAAGGGTTAAGAAGCTAGGATAACCTCGCTGGCACCTGACCACAATGACCAATGAGGAGACAAGATACTTTCAAAGCTGGAGGGAGAGAGAAACAAAGGGTCTGTCTGGCTGTGTGATGCTTGTACCAGGGACAGAACAGGAATGGAGTCTTACAATTTAGTAAGTAATCTAGCTAGATATGCGTTAGATTATGATTTCTTTAAATGGCTGAGAAATTAGACTGTGCTGAATAGAATGGATATTCTTGTCTTTGTGTCTTTCTTGTAACTTAAGGTTTTTCCTAGAGGGATTCTCTATGTTTTGAATCTAATTACCCTATAAGGTATTTACCATCCTGATTTTACAGAGGTGATTCTTTTTAACTTTTCTTATATTAAAATTCTTCTTGTAAGAAATTGAATGCTTTTTTCATTGTTCTTAAGATCCAAGGGTTTGGGTCTTTGGTCACCTATGCAAATAGTTGAGGATTTTTATCAAGCCTTCCCCAGACAGGAGGCATGCAAGGTTTTGGTTAGGATTTTGGGGGGAAAGACGTTCCCAAACAACGCTTTCTCAAATATAAACCCGGACGTTTGGTGGTGGCAATGCAAGTCCAAGGGCAAAGAGTAAAATAGTTTGTACCTTGGGGAAGTTTTAACCTAAGCTGGTAAAAGTAAGCTTAGGAGGTTTTCATGAAGGTCCCCACATCTGTACCCTAGAGTTCAGAGTGGGGAAGCAACTTTGACACCTCCTGATTTTGCAGAGGTGATTCTTTTAACTTTTCTTTAATTAAAATTCTTCTTTTAAGAACCTGATTGATTTTTCATTGTTCTTGAGATCCAAGGGTTTGGATCTGTGTTCACATGTACAAATTGGTGAGGATTTTTATCAAGCCTTCCCCAGGAAAGGGGGTGTAGGGCTTGGGGGGGTATTTTGGGGGGTGGACATCTCCAAGTGGGCTCTTTCCCTCTTCTTTGTTTAACACACTTGGTGGTGGCAGCATAGGGTTCACGGACAAGGCAAAGTTTGTAACTTGAGGAAGTTTTTAACTTAAACTGGTAAGAATATGCTTAGGAGGTCTTTCATGCAGGTCCCCACATCTGTACCCTAGAGTTCAGAGAGGGGAATGAACCTTGACAGCCCCACAGGGAGTCATGTGGATCTTAGATGTTCATTCCCACCCTTGCAGCCATGTTTCATTCTAGCCCTCAGATTAAGAAAGAAGGGTGAAATCCTGGCTCACTGAAGTCAATGGAGTTTTGCCATTGATAGGGCCAGAATTTCACTCCAGATGTTCAAAGGGGGTAACTCCACATCTAACTTCAGTGCAAATTTTTTTTTCATAGGAATCTGCCTGATCCCCAGGGAAGCATGCCACTGAGGTATGGTTTCATAAGTCAAGAGTTACAGGAAAACAAATGCATCACCACGTGACAGACATGAGAGCCTTCCAGATATACCAGCTAGCACTGAATAGTGAAACAAAAATGAAGCTTCATTATTTATATTATCTTTCATACAAACTGAATTCTAAAGCCCTTTCTGGGGTTAAATACTATAGTTAGTGGTAATCTCTCTCACCAGCTGAAATCTATTCTTTTAGAAGCCATAGGATCAGAAGAGATCCTCTTAATAGAAGGGTCTAGCAATGGCAGTGTTAGATTGTGTGACGTGACAGAGGGAGCCAGTGTTCTAACGACCCAGAGCTGCCAAGTGCTGAACATTGTAGACTGACCAAGCAAAGTACTTAATATGCTTTAAGTTGAGCACTGTCAATGGGACTGTTCTTGTGCTTAAAGGTAGACACATTAAGTGTTTTGTTGTATTGGGCTAGAGGTCTCAGCAACTTGGAGGATAGAGGTGAAAAAGAGGAGTGAGCCCAAAGAAGTTGGGCCTGATTTTTCTACTACCTTATATAGCCATTTACATGGTGGAATGCCAGCATTCTGTACCCACTCTTCCCCGAATGGCTACACCAGTGCCAGGCAATGAAAGAGAGGCCTAAGGATAGGTGAGAGGAAGACTAGAATTCCATCAAACATGCAGTGAGGGGTAGAAGCCAATAGCCATGCATTAGCCTTGAAGCTTGAAAATCAGTTTATTGATTTGGAGGCCAAGAATCCTCATATTCCAAAATAAGAAAAATGTTCAGTCATGTGCGAATGGATGTGGTATAAAGTATAGTGAGGGAACCAACCATCAACCAAAGGGCCTTAGCTAAAGACAAGGTAAACATCATCCAGTGCACAAAACCTCAGAAGAAAAGCCCCACAGAAGTCAGTACATACTGCACCATAAGTGACTGGAGTTGTCTGGGACATTTTCCATGAAACCCTTTTTGTCAGAAAAGTGGATTCATCAAAACCAGACCTTTGGATCTGGAAAAGAGGTTTGTGGGGAAGAGAGACTCCCACACCACCCCCTGAAGAGCCAACAGCCTCTGGTTGTTATAATATTTATGGGGGCAACACAAGTCCAATTTTCTGCTCTAGACCACATTCTGATCCTGGGTCTCCACCACCCCGGGTGATTGTCCTAACCACCTGGTGATTCAGAGGGGTCTCTAGTTTTTCCACTGAAAATCTTCACGAGGTCTTGGTTTCACCTTAGTATAGGATGGGAAAATCATTTCCCACCCAGCTCTAAGAGTGACTTTACATCTCAGCAAATTGCTATGCAATAATAGCTTTAAGCGTCTATACAGCTCAGATAAAACCAATTGCAAGTGTGCTCTGGAAAAAAATATTCCTTTTGAGTAAGAATTACAATGGAAAATACAGGAAACCCATGAGAATGTATGCAGGCTTTAGGAGCAGATAAAAAAAGATGGATTGTGTGAAAATGGGAACCACTGGACCTGAACCCAGGGTCCTGACAGTGACAGAGGGTTCATCACTGGGTCAGCGGGGACTCCCATCTAAACATACTGACCTCACTCGGGTGGGAGGTACCACTCGCACACCCTCCCTGGCTCACTTCATACCATGTTTCCATAGTAGTCCATTGAGCATCAGGGTTTCTGGGCTCCTCAGCGCAGGTGATTCCCAGCTGCTCCTTCAGCCACAGTCCTCCAATCTGGCTCTCAAGGGCTCCAGTTCCTAAAGGCAAAGGCTGTGATGGCTCTGCAGCTGGAACCTCCGCCCAAGGTCCTTCCCCTCCAGCGGTCAGCCCAGAATGAGTTGGGCTGCTCCCTTTTGTACTGAGGCAGTAGTTGGAACATGCGCAGCAGAGTGTTTTGTCCAGTGTGGGGTATACACACCCTGTCACAGAGTTGTCATGATAGTTCTCTGAAAACATTCACTCAATGTGCAGCAGCAGTCAAAAAAGTGAACCGAATGTTGGGAATCATTAAGAAAGGGATAGATACTAAGACAGAAAGTATCATATTGCCGCTATATATGCAGCAATTGACCATATGAAGATCATTCTAGTCCTGCCAGCATGGTAAAAGGTCTGTTGGAAGTTGACATCTTGGACACCACCATCTTTGGCAAAGTTGAGGAAGTGTCTGGCACATCTCATCTCATTAGTTGTTCATCTTCAGTTTACTGAAATCACCTGGCAGATGATAGAATTGTTCCCAGGACAAGGTCAATGTAGACCTTGATGTCTTTCTTCAAAGCCTTTTCTGCTTCCAATAGTGGTTGCTTAATCAGGTCTCAGAATATGATGTCTGTTGTTATAAGTATGTTCCCTGGTATGTGTTCCATTTTGAAAGAAATTTGCATCGGCCTTAGCTTAAATCTCTGAATCCTAGCTGGAAGGTCATCCAGTGGTTTTGACCCAATAATGCTCCTTAGGGTTTGTGGTCTGCTGTATGTTAAAATTTAAGCTGAATAGATACACAGTGAGCCATTCACAAGCCCAAGTGATTGCTAGAGTTTCCTTTTTCACTGGTGCATACTGCTGCTTGGTTTCCATGAGGCTTCTTGACATGAATGCAACAGGTCTGTGGGTCTACTTCTGGCTGCTTTTGTGTGAGCATTGCTTTTAGTCTATACGAGGATGTGTCCACTGCTACTGTCAGTGAATATTTTACCAAGTGTTGTACCAAAACAGGTGGAGATGTTTGTAGTTCTTTTATTGTATAAAACTTGTTTTGTTGCATGCACCCTCCTCTTCCCCCTCCCTCCCCCCACCTACCCCCCTCCTCCCCCGTCCATGCATTGTGACCATTGAGAAGATTTCTTTAAGGTTGTGCTAGATGACCTGAATTTGGTAATAATTTCCCCAAATGATTTGCCATGCCCAGAAATCTTTTTACAACAGAAACATCTTGTGATTGGATAAGGTGACTAATGCCTTCAGTTTGTTTGAATCTGACTGAATTCCCGGTTTGCTAATTGCATGTCCTACAAATTTTATTTAGTCTTTTCTGAATCCACATTTCTCATTCAGAGTGAGTCTGGCTTGTTGGAAGCATCTACAAATTGTCTGTAGTTGCTCATCATGTTCATTTTCTGCCATAAGCCAACACATCATCTGCATGGGAAAGGATGCCAGACAAACCTGACACAATCTGAGAGATTCTCATTTGAAATTGATCTGGTATTGAAGATAAGCTGAATGGAAGATGACTGAAACAGTACTTCCAAAATGGGTGATGAATGCAGTTAAAGGTATAGATTTTTTAGCAAGGGGGATTTGACACAAGCTTGCTGTAGCATCTAACTTTGAAAACCATTTGGCCTCTGATAGCTTAATAACGTTTGATGAACTGCAGGAAGCAGGCTTTATTAAGCTTTATGTAAGGTCCACATAAACACAGATTTTGCCTTTGGACTTAAGTATTAAACAATCCCCCCCACACCAGTCAGTGAGTTCTTCTATCTGGGAAATGACTCACTAACTTTCATTCTCTATTTTTTTCTTTGACTTTCCTAGTAAAAATATAGAAATGTGGCGTGGGAGCTGTTTAGAACAAAGGGAGTCACTGATGGTACCTGTTTTATTTTGTACTCCCCTGAGAGCCTTCCTAGCCTTGTGAAAATGTGTGGATTACATCTCCAGTATAGTTTGCTTTTTGTATTCCAGTTTCTGTACTAGGTGTAGTCTTTGTATTTCTGGAAATCCTAGTAGGGAAGTTGTTAAACCTTATATTACATAATTTGTTGAATAACTTTCCCATCCTTTCTCCAGCTTTCCTAGGAAATTATCACAAACATCCAGTGTCGTTACTAATGCCAAATAGAAATTTAGTTGATTTCCATCCTGGGATTGATGGTAATCTCTTTATTATTTTTATAGGTTGTTTTTTTTTGTGGGGGGGGGAATTGCAGAATTACTTTTCAATTTTAAATTTAAGGTTTTGATTGTACTTAGATTCAAACTGCACTAGTAAAAATCTGAGCTGTTTCGCATTGTTCCTGGCACCTCGTATGAAATTTGGTCTTTTCATATATAATATTTGTCTGCCTATGAAATGGACATTAAAAGCTTCTTTCATTTTGGAATATCTCCCCCTAAACACTTACCAGTTAGGGAATGGCACATAGGATGTCAGCCTCAGCCTCACCCTGTGATTAATTTGAACAAAAATATTGTCAAGCTTGCAATGAACAAAGGTATTAGCAATGTTAGGCCTCAAACTTCCAGATGCTTCAAAAAGTAAGCCTTGCAAAATTAAACTTAAATTTGTGGTCAGAATGTGTTGCAACCAGATAATACTTTGTGCTGACTCCTACGTAGTAAAGATAAGTTATGCCTCCAGGGATAACTTATCAAACCCGCATTAACCACATTTAAGACAATTGGCTACAAGAAGATAAATAAGTATAACTTATACAATTAAAGCAACTATGCTAATCATACTGACGATTTGGCCCACCCTGATTGGTTGGTCTGTTTTAAAACACGGCCTACAGATAAGATAAAAAGTGTAAGACACAAGACTGAGTGTGTGTGTTTCGGTCAGAAGGAAAACCTGTCCCACACCCCCTGAACCGAAGGGACGTGCACTTCTTGACTATCTGAACCTGTCCAGTGAGAAAAACGGCTGACTGAAGGGTAACGTATTATCAGACAAATGCAGGGTAAGATTAAGGAATAAAGAAGTCTGGTTGCTCGAGCTGAATTGTCTCTGCCCCCACAAGCCTTCTGCCCAGGGCAAGTGGAGGATCTGCACCGTAGTTCCTCACAACTGCCTACCTGGCTCTTACCATCAGATCCATGGGCCAACACAAAATTTGTATCCGCATCTGCACTGCTATCTGCAGAAACGGTCCACAGATATAAAGCAGATACCCATAGATTTTCAGGGCTCTAATAGATACCAAATTCTCAGCTGGTATAAAATGATATAGCTCTGTTGAAGTCAATTCAAATAAGCTGAGAAACTGTCCCCTACATACTATAGAAACTAATGAGTGATAAGAAAAGGAGTACTTGTGGCACCTTAGAGACTAACAAATTTATTAGAGCATAAGCTTTCGTGAGTTACAGCTCACTTCGTCGGATGCATCCGATGAAGTGAGCTGTAGCTCACGAAAGCTTATGCTCTAATAAATTTTAGTCTCTAAGGTGCCACAAGTACTCCTTTTCTTTTTGCGAATACAGACTAACACAGCTGCTACTCTGAAACCTGTAATGAGTGATAGTTTATCATCCATGGCATCTAGCGTGGAATGACAGAGAACATGGCAACATTACACAAAAATTTAGGATTGAAAGTGAAGCAGTGAATACTATATCTAATTTTAACTTCAGGGGGCTACTGTGTACTGCAAAAAATTCCATTATGTCTTATGATCAAATGGCCAAGATCACTTTTTTTTTAATTTAGAAGACACCAGGTCTATCATCTTACTTGACGGGGTCCTGCCATATTTTTAGAACAGACTGAGAGGGCAGATTGAAGAATTTATTTGTATTGTGCCATAGATTTGCAGGTAATTTGTAGCCAACACAAGTCTTGAAGAATTTATAACTAGAGCTGTGTGGATAACCTTTTTCTTGTTATAGTAGTCAAACTGAAATTCATTTTATCTCTAACAAAATTTCACTAGACCAGGAACAAAATCTTAAATTTTGTTTTTATGTTTTTTAAATAAAATTGAAGAAATATTCTAAAATTAAAAGTCATATGAAAAGTCAAAATGTGTGAAAAATGTCAAAATGAAAAAATTCAATTTCACTGGAATTTTGAGGGAGGGTTTGACCAAAGCAATTTGACAAATTCAACATGAACTGGTGAAATGTTCAATTAATCCAAATCTGAATTATTCAGTGGGAATATTTGTTGTCCAAAATATTTTGCCTAGCTCCATTTGTAACCTAATTTATACAGATAACAAAAAAATCCCCCAAAACATAAGAACAATAGCAAAGAAACCACCACCATCATTATTGAGGGGAAATGTATGCATGGGGTTAAGGGAATACCACTGCTGACAGAGTTTTGCAAAGAAAAACCCATCCCTCCATCCTTATAATGCTACTTGTTATCTACAGAGGGTTTGAATAACTATTTAAATGATCAGGAGTAAAAAGTGCTGGATGAAGACCAGTGGTGGAAACATAGGGCTAGTTCCTGAGATAGTGTAAAGCAACATAGCTGACTTCAATATGCCAGATTATGATAGCTGCGGATCTGCCTCTGAGCTTCCTGAGGAGTTTGCACATGGGAAGAGAAGTGTCATCACAGGCATATCAACAGCTGGATACCTGGTTAACTGACATAATTTGCCGAGCAACCTTTTGCAGTCTCTCATTGAAGTACTGACCAACTTTAGTTAACTGGTGAGATTCAATGAGATCTCAGTTTAATGGGATTTTGCAAATTGTTGAGGGAGGAAAAACTATTTTAGACTTCTTGAGGAATAACCAGCAAATATTTTTCAGACTACCAATTTTTCCATTTCATTCCTAGTATTTTTTGGCCAAGTATGTCAAAATATCTATATCTGACATGTCAGTTTTGGTATAAGCTGCTTATTCTTCTTAATGTTCTGAAATTTTACAACTCTTAAATTCTGTCATGAATATATCTTCCACATTGACTTTTAAGTAGGCATAACTACCTTTATTTTCAAAATTATGTAAGTGCAGTCTTCATTTCAGGTATGAATTATGGCTTCAATCAAGGTAATTACTTTCCATGTTAAATCTACATCTGTGACCTGAATATTATTTGATTGGAATGACATGCCACAGTGATACTTCTGAAAAGATGTAAAAATATAAATTTAACACTTGTGAAACATCTGTTTCACAGATATTTTTATCTCAGCTAAGCAAAAAACAACTTTATATGATTTTTTTTGACCATATATAGCTTTCTTTTGGATGAAGTGAGGGTAAAGGGAAGTAGCTAGATATGTATGCCATAAAGCTTTCTCTGTTAATTTTTGATATTACTTTGAAAACAAAACAAAATCATTCCTTAGAAGTGAAAATAATACAACACAAGTCAAAAGAGCACAAAAACTTGTTTGATGCCTTTCACAATCCTTTAGCAAAAACTATAAATTTAAGAAGCTATGGAAAAATGGGCTGACAGAAAATTCTTTTGAAAACTTTATTGGCTGCCTGATGTTCTGTGAATGGACATTGAAAATTACATTCTTTAAGGACAAAAACTGTACACTGTGCAAGGGATGGGTGGAAAACTTCACTACATGATTTACAGTATCAGTCACTTGCCATTCTTTCAATGGCACAAAATAAAATGGGACTGCTAGGTTTACAGTTAGATATTTTTTCTCTGAAAATACCTCTAAAACTAAAAAGAAAAGGGGTACTTGTGGCACCTTAGAGACTAACAAATTTATTTGAGCATAAGCTTTCGTGAGCTACAGCTCACTTTATCCAATGCATTGAGTGGAAAATACAGTGGGGAGATTTATATACACACACAGAGAACATGAAACAATGGGTTTTATCATACACACTGTAAGGAGAGTGATCACTTAAGATGAGCTATTACCAGTGGGGGGGGGGGGGTGGGAGGAAAACCTTTATGGTGATAATCAAGGTGGGCCATTTCCAGCAGTTAACAAGAACGTCTGAGGAACAGTGAGGGGTGGGAGAAATAACATGGGGAAATAGTTTTACTTTGTGTAATGACCCATCCACTCCCAGTCTCTATTCAAGCCTAAGTTAATTGTATCCAGTTTGCAAATTAATTCCAATTCAGCAGTCTCTCCTTGGAGTCTGTTTTTGAAGTTTTTTTGTTGAAGGATTACCACTCTCAGGTCTGTAATCGAGTGACCGGAGAGATGGAAGTGTTCTCTGACTGGTTTTTGAATGTTATAATTCTTGATATCTGATTTGTGTTCATTTATTCTTTTACGTAGAGACTGTCCAGTTTGACCAATGTACATGGCAGAGGGGCATTGCTGGCACATGATGGCATATCTCACACTGGTAGATGCGCAGGTGAATGAGCCTCTGATAGTGTGGCTGATGGGATTAGGCCCTATGATGGTATCCCCTGAATAGATATGTGGACAGAGTTGGCAACGGGCTTTGTTGCAAGGACAGGTTCCTGGGTTAGTGGTTCTGTTGTGTGGTGTGTGGTTGCTGGTGAGTATTTGCTTCAGATTGGGGGGCTGTCTGTAAGTAAGGACTGGCCTGTCTCCCAAGATCTGTGAGAGTGATTGGTCGTCCTACAGGATAGGTTGTAGATCCTTGATGATGCATTGGAGAGGTTTTAGTTGGGGGCTGAAGGTGACGTCTAGTGGCGTTCTGTTATTTTCATTGTTGGGCCTGTCCTGTAGTAGGTGACTTCTGGGTACTCTTCTGGCTCTGTCAATCTGTTTCTTCACTTCAGCAGGTGGGTATTGTAGTTGCAAGAATGCATGATAGAAATCTTGTAGGTGTTTGTCTCCGTCTGAGGGGTTGGAGCAAATGCAGTTATATCGTAGAGCTTGGCTGTAGATAATGGATCGTGTGGTGTGATCTGGATGAAAGCTAAAGACATGTAGGTAGGAATAGCGGTCAGTAGGTTTCCAGTATAGGGTGGTGTTTATGTAACCATCGCTTATTAGCACCATAGTGTCCAGGAAGTGGATCTCTTGTGTGGACTGGTCCAGGCTGAAGTTGATGGTGGGACGGAAATTGTTGAAATCCTGGTGGAATTCCTCTAGGGCTTCTTTTCCATGGGTCCAGATGATGAAGATGTCATCAAGGTAGCGCAAGTAGAGTAGGGTCATTAGGGGACAAAAGCTGAGGAAGCGTTGTTCTAAGTCAGCCATAAAAATGTTGGCAAACTGTGGGGCCATGTGGGTACCCATCGCAATGCCACTGATTTGAAGATATACATTGTCCCCAAATGTGAAATAGTTATGGGTGAGGACAAAGTCACAAAATTCAGCTACCAGGTTAGCCGTGACATTATCGGGGACACTGTTCCTTGCGGCTTGTAGTCCATCTTATTGTGGAATGTTGGTGTAGAGGGCTTCTACATCCATAGTGGCTAGGATGGTGTTTTTAGGAAGATCACCGATGGATTGTAGTTTCCTCAGGAAGTCAGTAGTGTCTCGAAGATAGCTGGGCATGCTGGTAGCGTAGGGCCTGAGGAGGGAGTTTACATAGCCAGACAATCCTGCTGTCACGATGCCAATGCCTGAGATGATGGGGTATCCTGGATTTCCAGGTTTGTGGATCTTGGGTAGCAGATAGAATACCCCAGGTCGGGGTTCCAAGGGTGTGTCTGTGCGGATTTGTTCTTGTGCTTTTTCAGTGAGTTTCTTGAGCAAATGGTGTAGTTTCTTTTGGTAACCCTCAGTGGGATCAGAGGGTAATGGCTTGTAGAAAGTGGTGTTGGAGAGCTGCCTAGTAGCCTCTTGTTCATATTCCAAACTTTTCATGATGACTGACTAGGTTAACCTTCACATACCTAGTGAAAAAAATGGTGAACTTTTGTAAATTCTATTAACAAAGAAAAAAGAGGGAGAAAAATGGAGAAATGTTATTTTGTAGCCAGACTCCATGACTCTTTCTTGTTTTAAGATCATAGTTTAGCCTCAGTGGTTATGTGTATGTTTTGGGCTGGAGGTATAATTTTCAGCTTGAGAAGACATACAGTACCTGCACTAATAAAAAAAGAAAGTGAAGCCACTGCACTGCTAGGGGCTAGCCACCCCCAGTACATACCCATGAAGAGCTCCTCCCACTGCTCTTGCCACCACAGCTACACTTCTTTTTTAGCACGCTAGCTCAAACTGGCACAAATATGGGGTTTGCACCGTTTATGCTGGGCCTAAATTGGGTGTGCATGCTGCCTGCAATGAATGTTGGGAAATGATAGATATGGACCAAAGTGTGGGAAATACTAGACTTCCACAAAACCTTACTGTTTCATGGTGCATGAGTAGGGCCCTACCAAATTCAGGGTCCATTCTGGTCAATTTCATGGCCACAGGATTTTCAAATTGGTCAATTTCATGATTTCAGATGTTTACACCTGAAATTTCAGCGTGTTGTAACTCTGAGGGTCCCAACCCAAAATGGGATTGTGGGGAGGTTGCAAAGTTGTTGTTGGGCAATCCCAGGATTGCCACCCTCATTTCTGTTCTGCCTAGGCAGCAGCCTCCCAGGTACCTGCAATTAGAGGACATTCCCAATGGTGCAGATGTAGGATCTCCTCTATGCTGCTAGGAGCGCCCCAGCCAGGGGCTCCTAGCTACTAGTCCAGGCCAGTGACAGATTACGGCAGGGGCCCCCAGCCAATTTTGGGTCCCTCTGGAAAAATGGGTGCCCCAGGCCCAGAAAAAGCCCCAGGGTGGAAACCCAGACTGGGTCACCCTAATTCCCAGCAGCAGCTCTGGGTGCAGAAGCTGGGCACCCTGAGCCCCAGCTGGAGCAGATGGGGCAGACGCCCCGAGCCTGGGCTGCCCTGGCTGTAGCTGACAGGAGCAGAAGCGTCCAGCCCTGGCCGGAGCCACAGGGGATTTGGGGGAGCCAGAAGTCCCGATCCTGGGCTGCCCCAGCTGGGTGGGAGGTTGGAAGCCCCCAGCCTGGGCTGCCCCAAGGCCTGGCTGAAGCAGAGCGGAGGCCCCGAGCTCCAGCTGCCCAACTGCAGCCAGTTGGCGTGGAAGCCCTGAGCCCCTGGAGCCACCAGGGGAGGAAGCCCAAACTTGGTACCTGAAACCGTGGCAGGAGTTGTGAGGTGGGGGCCGGCTGCGGGGATTGGCTTGACTGGAGCAGCGGGGGGGTGCCCTGGAGTGACCCGGCTGGAGCGACAGGTTACAGAAGCCAAGAGCCTGGGCTGTCTCGGCTGTGGGAGGCAGTGGAAGGCCCCAGCCCAGCTGCCCCAAGCCCTGGCTGAAGCAGGAGGGAGGCCCTGATCCTGGGCTGCCCCGGCTGCAGCTGCCAGGAGCAAAAGCCCCCAGCAGAAGTTTCTGGGGGTGGGAGACAGAAGCTGAGAGCCCAGCTCTGGGCTGCTGCAACACAGAAGTGAGAGTGTACCATGCTCATCTCTGTGCTGCCTCTGGAGGTGGGTCTGGTCTCATCTCCCTACCAAGAGCAGCCCTGCTAGAGAAAGACAACTCCTGTCCCTCCACAGTGTGTCTGGACTAACAGCTAGGAGCCCCAGGGTCCCAGCAGCAAGGGAGATCAGATTTCACAGGGAAGGGCTGATTTCACCTTGCCTGACATGTTTTTCAGGGCTGTGAAATTGGTAAGCCCTATGCATGAGGTGGTGTGAACATCTTCAGAATTTGAACATTCACCTCCCAAGTTTCACTTTGAGTTTTGATTTCAAATGAAACAAAAATTAACCAGAACTGCTGATTTTCACTGGGTAGTATATTGAATACCGTTCAAACCCCAAATCTTGCAATATTGTGGAATGTAACACCAGAAACTGGCCCAAGCTTGCAAACTTACTGTTGAAGCTGGTCTGAAATTTGAGTTGGGAAGAGTTATACTCAGGATCTTTTTACAAAACTCTGGGGCATATTTAATCTTTTTCAGTTCCTTGCCATAATCCATATGATGCATGTCTAGTTGCAGATGGAAACTTTGCCACAACATTAGCCATTCTTCTTTTGCAATATTGTGGTGGCATTTTGGTAAAAAAATCTCGCCAATAATATACAAATTCGCAATGCCGAATGGTTCAGACGAAACTAGGTAAAATCAGAGAGCTGGATCCTCAGCTGGACTATTGCTTTACTGATGCCAATGGAATGTATACCTATTTTCACCAGCTGAGGAACTGGCTCAAATTAATGTGGCTGACACCCCTCAACAGTCATGCAAAGTACATACTTAAAGACCAAGCATGTTCAATGCATCTCCATTAGTCAACTAATATATCAGGTCATAGTTAATTGAGAGAGCTACTTGATGAAAGCAACATTGCTCTTGAAAGAGCTAATAATGAAAAGGTAGAAGCAGCAGCATCTTTTGTAACTTTTACATTTTTGTTCCATGTTTACATTTGCATTTGATTTTCAATTCTATCATGTACATGATTTGCAAGGTTTGAAAACCATGAATTGATCTGAATTAATTTACCCGGGTGGGGCATATCAAAAGTTCTTTAATACAATTATGCACATAACCAAGGTAAATTAGTAACACTGAAATGGGTACATCTGGCTTTTGTTCAGCCACAGTTAGGAGGCCCCTATCAAAACCTCATTAGGTCTGTCAAACTACAAGCACAATAGAATAAGTTTTGTGTATATTAGTGAGACATGAACACTTAGGTCCTCAAGTTTGGAATTTACTTTTCTCCTAGGTCTGAAATCTGTTGATTTCCAGTACATGTTACATGACTTATCTCTCTTTTTTGTTCAGCTTTTGGTGGGGGAAAGGTAATGAGAACTAGTATTGTTTGGAGTTTGGATTTCAAGTATCTGGCTTGTTTTCTAATCTCCTGGTTCAGGGGAAGGTGTTGGCTTTATGTACCTGTGCTTTTAAATATTAATTGTAAAGCAAATAAAATGGGTGGGTAAACAGAAAAACCCTGCAACAATCCTCACCGAGCAGGTAGGGAACTTGAGGTTTTGGCTTCAACAGAGTCATGCACTGAGTCAGTGTCAGAATTAGAAACCTGGACCTCTGATTCCTAGTTCTGTGCTACAACCTTTAGAGCCAGAAAACAGTCTTTCCCTCATGCCAAAAATGTCAAAATTTGAAAAAACTCCCATCCTGGTTTCAGGAGAACAGAAATGGAATTTTTCAGCTTGCTCCCATGGAGACATTCTACTTATCAATCCTCCGGGAGTTGGATCCTAGAATCTCGGGGCAGCCCAAATCCTAGATCCAAGGGTGGCAGGCAGCAGCCAAGGGGATGGAAGTATAAGAAGTTGGGTGTACAAGCACTTCAGGAAAGTTTCCTAGAAGCTGATATATTCAGCATTATCAGCCCTCCTTTTTCTCTCACAGCCCACCCCAGAAGGCTTCAGAATGTCATAGATGGTTAGTGAGAAAGAAGAGAGAACATCCTTTATGGATTTTGGAGATAAGTAGGAGAGTCTGCCAAGGAAGAATGGGGGAGAGGAAATAGGAGTGTTACCTCTGTATCTGACTTTTCACAACTTCCTGCATATACATCAAATTAATACACTTTCAGCAAAGTGTCCCTGGGACTGACTCCCAGTTCTTGGGCTGACAAAAGTGACAGTTTGGGATAAAGTGCCTGAGAAACGCCATCTCGAATGGTGAAGACTTATAGATAAATACCTCACTCAAATGTCTTTAGTATGATGGTAATCCCAAATGACAGGTACAAGACACCTGGCAGACTGAAGACATCTTTTTCTTGAACAACTGATCTTGCATAATAGGACCTCAGTGTATCTCTTTCTCTAAAGTCTGGATTGCAGCATGACATCATTTCTAACTCCAAATTGTCAATGACAGAATAATAAACAATTGCAGACAGTGGGAACTGTATATACAAACTTCTCTTCTCTGTTGAGAAATCTTCACAAACGCCTTCAAACTCCAGCAACTAAGAGAGTTGCCTCTTTGCATGAAAGGTCCAGCCTTGAAGCACAGCAGACAATAGTGCAGTAGAGAACACTGGCTTTGGAGAGGAGGAGCTGGCATTCAGAAATCTTGCCTTTGCTGTCAAATAGTGTAACAACTCTAGTCCCAGAGATAGGATTGCCTTGTGGTTGCATGGTGAATGATGACAATGTGACTGTCCCCAACTATTGTAGATACCAGCATTTGATTTTTCATTTCATTTTAAAAGACTGGCTCTAAGACAGCATCAAAGAATGCTAATTGGCCTAATTTTCTAAAAGAAAAAGAAGCAGGCAGGTAAAAAGTAGCCAGACCAAGAAATTGTGTGATATGGAGGAATTGCAACGTTTGGATCTGCTCCATAGCACTGGTGAGTTGGAGATGACATATTCACATTATGTTACATTACATTCCTATCTGAAGGAATTGAGAAAGGAACCACAGATCTATTGCCTAAATGAATGGTCCTGACTTTTTGCACTGTTTCTTTTCTGGGACAGACTCTAGTAATTTTAGACAGTAATCATAAATTACAAGAAGGGGCATTTTTGAGGATCTTAGTAAAACAATGGCTTTTTATTTCTTGAAAAGTATGTGACGAACCACAAATTGGCTGATTAAGAGCCATGAGGCTTTGGGATCACAAAGAAATACACATTTTGGTAAACCTGTGGATAAAAGTAAAATAAACTTAATGATCAAATAAGAGCAGACGTGAATTCCTTATGGAAGTAATGCATTTGTTTTTATTAGAATAAGAGCAGAGATGCATCCAAGGGGAATCTGAAGATTCATTGTGGGGATATAGTGCCAATCTCAATTCTCTTTCACTTTTCTTTCATTCTTTTTCCCATGTGAATTTGATGTGATTTGTTGTTGTTCAAAAACAGCCAGTTTGGAATTCTTCTTATTCCACTCTTTGCAAGGAAGGCAGTGAATGAAGGTTTTCCTTAACTGCTGAGGTTGTCTACATCTGTTTATCTGTCAGCATTTTGGGCATGCATTTGAATTGCTTCTCTCTTCCTTATCCACTAACTATTAATTTTCTAAAATTTCTACTTATTCAAGCAAAAGATAAATTAAACACAAAAAACCATGTGAATGAAATGCTAAGAAGTTCCATATGAAGGGAGGTTGGAAAATGTGTTTGTTTTTCTGAGAGAAGACAAGCAAGAAGGGATATGATAAAGATATACAAAATAATGAATGGCATAGAGAAGATAGATTGGGCAATATTTATTCATTGTTTCTCATAACACTAGAAAACAATGGGACATTCCCTGAGATTGGTAGGAAGAAAGTGTAGGCTATAGCTGCCTTCTGCAGGGTTTCTTTCACCTTTCTCTAAAGCAGCAAGTACTGGCAACTGTCTGAGACTGGACAAGGGGCTATATGGATCATTGGTCTGATACATAGACTACATCTGCCAACTGAAAAATGCTGAAGCTTAATTTATTTTTAATGCTGCAGAATGTTCCATAGCAAAATCTGTGGGGAGACCTTAAATAAATGAGATCCATTCTCTCTTCAGGTTCACAATTTTCTCTTGCCCTTCATGCTGCCTTTTGGGTTTTGTTTCTGGAGGATTTTGCTTTTGTTTGTATGTGTTAATGAGGCATTTACATCTCTGTCATGTAAACTGTCCCCTATCGATTCTATGGATAGGAGAGCTATGAGACTGTACATTGTGATATTATAAAGGGGATGAGGTTTCACTGAGCTCTGCAATTAAAAACAAACAAAAACACTAATCTTAGCATGGTCAGAAATTATTTTTTCCTGTTGACAGTAACTTTATTATACACTCAGTTTTGTTCAAACTTGGCATCAGACAAATTTAATTAAAAAATTAACTGCATGTCAAATTTCAAAGTTCATTTTTTTGAATATTCAGTGTGTATTGGGGAGCAGGGGGAAGTATGGCAATAATGGTGTGAAAAGTGCATTTTATACAGTCTTGCATAATTCGAGAACCATTTTGTCTTCTTTTCTTTTTGTTTGTTTTTTTGTTGAGACAAAAAAAAAGCTGAAGCTAAGCATGGAAAATTTGAGCCCAGAAATTTCTGGAAAAGTTTTGAGTGAATGAAGATGGAGTATAACTGAAACTGTTCTACAACCATAACTACAGTATTTGTTGCCAAAAGAATGACATCATGCTAGGCCACATGCTTAGTGGCATGGAATGCCTTAAAGTAAAAACACATTGTAAAATGGAGAGTGGGGAGGAGGAGAACTGCAGAAGGTGGTGTTATGGTCAGCATGTGAAACATTTTGTCAGGCACAAATCTTCTAAGTTGTTGTTTTTTATTGTAAGCTCATTCAGGCAGGGATTGTCTCCTCTTATATGTTTGTACAGTGCCTAATACAATGGGGACCAGACTGGATGTGGCTTTTAGGGATTACCACAACATTAATGCTTAATAGCCCAGATGTCTAAGCATGTAAAGTACTAAGCACTAAGATAATATCTTTTTAGTAGCGTCAAAGAAAAAGGCGGGCAAAAATAACACATGCACAAAGCCCATAGACCCCAGTTCATTTGATAAATCATCCCATGAAAACCTTTCCTACCTTCATTCTGTCCCTCCTCTTCCCCATAACTCTACTGTTCTGACCTTTTCTGCCCTCTCCTCCCATCAACATGGCTCACCAATCTATTTCTCTGCTTCCCTACGGCTCCCCCTGTGACACTGCACACCACATTTTTCACAGTGATAGTATGATATGATTACAACATAATTATAATTATTTTATGCAAGATAAGTCAGGAAATGTCATTGAAAAGATTATGATTTGCTGAATATGATTATACTATTTCAATGCATGTATATTTTTGTATCTGCAGTTATGAATATTGACTATGTATCTATATTTCAAATGTAGTTACATCTGGGTAATGCCCACTAGATAAGATGTTTTCAGTCTAGATAGCTGGGTGAGAAGGGCCTATTCAGGGCAATGACCCATTAGGAAAAAACAATAGGCCTTAGGAGAAGCTTATCTCCCACCTAGGGAGCCTTCCTGAGAATACTACAAATAGCCTCTGAGTAATGGTTGCTATGACTCTACAAAGACATGTAATATCATCACATGTCTCTAGATTCCATCTTGGGATGTCAGTCTTTTTCCACAGACTGGTCTGGGAACCAAGCATTGGGAACAAAGGGTTCCCGCCATATGCAAAAGCTATATCAGGGAGGGAGTGATATCATCTAGTGTTCTTTGCTCCCCGCACAAGAAGACTACTAAAAACATGTGAGGAACAAAGACTGAACTGGGGAAAATGCTGGACCCAGGCTAAAGGGATTAGAATACCTGGGGATTTCAGGCTGTAGGCAAGGGCAGCTTGCCCCTTAAGGATCTGCAGCCTGCTTGTATCATCTGTTAGGATGAGAAACTGCTATTCATACAGAGTCTATTTAGCATATTAAGTTTAGTTTGCATTTTTTTGTTTATTTACTAGGTAATCTGCTTTGATCTGTTTGCTATCCCTTATAATCGCTAAAATCTATCTTTTTTAGTTAATAAACTTATTTTTGCTTTATTTAAACCATGTGTGGGAATCATAACTCAGGGGCAAAAAGCTGTTGCATATTGTTCTCCACATTGAGGGAGGGGATGAAATTTATGAGCTTACGCTGTACAGTTTCCTGTGCAGCGCAAGACGGTGTGTGTGCCTGAGGAGCTGGTAGTTGCCCTAGCTATAGCCTTCCCTTGCAGCGGCTTGTCAGAGAGCCTGCATCTAACTGCAGCTGGGTGTGTTCCTACCTATATGTATGCTGGTGAAACTGCAGGTTGGAGAGGGCTTCCCAGAAAATCCATTTGATGGTGTTATATTAAAAAAAACCCTCAATTTGTTAGACATTTTGATGATATATGAGGCAAATGATATCTCTTGTTTCACAAACCCCCAAAACTCTTTTGGTGCATTATTTTTGAAAGACAAAAACCATTGAAAATATGATTATAAAACAAAGGCCAAAACATTGGTATAATCATATCAGAGTTGCTTATTCCAAATAAAAGCAAAATGATGCTGCAATACCTGAGTAATTAATTTGGTGTTTAACTGACCCTAATACCTTTTGAGCTACTTTTTTCACTCCACTAAATCTACAACAGGTATGCAGATAAAACCAGTGTTAAGGTTGTCATCATCATAGTTTGAGAATATCTAAAGAAAGAAGAGGCAGAGCCTATCATGAAGAAGAGCCTATTCTTTATTTAAATTTGTATACATATTTGGGGGCCAAGAGATGCCCAAAGACCTTGGAAGTATAGTACTTTCATTTTCCCCATTGATTAATATTGAGGGATCTAACTGTTCCAATTACCTTTTGTTTTTAGTGATTGTGTTTGCTATACAAAAAACATCAGATAGGATGATAAAATCAATGCAGAAAGATTGACTTCATCATAGTTTGAGTATATGTTATTGTAGTGAGGCAGAGTGGCATCCCTCCGGACTGGAGAGCGAGGGAGCACTACACTCCTCTGGGTGGGTGGAACCGAACCCACCCCTCCCCCCGCTCCAGAAGTACCAGGGTGGGGCAGGAAGTATAAAAGGAAGGCTCTGCAGCTCTGCTGAGCTGAAGCCAGAGGACAAGATGGATGCCTCTGCCTTGCTGAGCACCTAAGAGTGGAACCAGTGCTGTGACGCACCCTGCCCCCAGAATAGACGAACCCAGATGAGGAGTTGCTGGGACTACGGTCATCTGTATACCCCGAGGAGCCCAAGGACCTGTGGAGGCCAGAGGTACCAAATACCAGGGAGGTAAGAAGTAGGGGCAGCCAACAGGGCTGACCACATCTAAGTCAGTGTGTTGCGGCTGGATTCCCGCCAACCCAGTGGCATACCCCTCTGCCACTGTTAGGGCCCTGGGCTGGGATGCGGTAGAGTAGGGCGAGCCTACATCCCCTTGCCACCCCAATCCCAGGTTGGGCGACCTCCCCTCCTTAGGCCAGGAAGCCTGTGCTCCATCAAAACCCCTGCCAGCACCTTAGACATTCTGTTGGGTGATGAAAACCCTTTCAGAGCCCCTAGACTATGTGGGCGCTCTTCCTTACCTGAACCACTGAGACTATGTTTGTTGGCTACCTGAGCCCACAAGCCCAGGCTAAAGCCTGCCTGCTGCTCTGCCCCACCCCAAAGGGCTAGAGCTTATTGATTAGGTGTATTTTCTGGCTGGGTGGCTTAGGATACAGCCTGCTACCAGCCCTCCAGTCCCACTGAAGGGCTAGGGCCCTAGACTGTTAATTGTGGTCAGCCCCACTGATCGACTGTGAGCTTGGGACTACGCTTGGCACTGCTCTGCCCAGGGGCAAGAGCCCCAGACTACTGTTGTCTTCTTGAGCTCTAGACTGCTTACAGCTTGGCCCCAACAGGGCAACTTGAGCCTGAAGACTAAACCCAAATACAATGAGGCAGAGTGGCCTCCCTCCCCACTGAACAATGAGGGAGCACTGCAGTTATTTATGGAGACTCACAGGTTTGGCATAAAAAACGTATTTACATTTTGTGTGCATTGGGATCAGATAGCTCCCAAAAGTTTAGGAGGGTTAAATGGCTGACAATAACTTAAATGACATCTCTATATACAGCAATTCATGTGGGAGTACTTAATTAAGTCATAATTACAAAAAATATCCTTGTCAGGCACTACAGGACTATAGGGAAACTAAATGACATGTAGAGGAGAATCTCATTATCAAAGATCTGTTCTATATAAATTAAAATTGACTTATTCCAAATAGGCTAGATTAATTGAAAAGCTTTTCTTTATGAATTGACAAAGTAGTTCAAGCATACCATAAAAATAGAGATTCAGGAATATTTTAATTAAAATATGAAACAGGTACTTGATTAAGGGATAAAATCCATGGTTGATGGGAGACCCTAAGATGACCTCTAAAATTCTGAAAAACAAATAACATTTTTTTTCTTTTTTTGTCACTCAGTTTCCTCTTCAGGCTTATGGAAGGATTCTTTCCACAGTATCCTGAGCAGAAGAGATAGATAAGGTATCTTAGGCTTTGTCTACGCCGGCACTTTTGTTGTTAAAACTTTTGTCACTCTGGGGTGTGAAAAAACACACCCTGAGCGACAAAAGTTTTATGATAAAAAGTGACGGTGTGGACAGTGCTTCGTCCTGGCAATGAAGCTGTGTGCTTGTACTGCACCTAGCTCAATGCTCATGAGAGCCTTCTGTGTGATAGAGTAATATAAGCAATAACAGACAATGAAGCCTGGTACTTTACATACTCAAACATAGGATTAATATTAATTATAATTAATTATAAAATTATTAAGCTGCATTGTCAGTCTGCAGTATAAGCTCCTGTTCAACAAACATGTGAAATGAAGGAATTTTTGTGAAGACATTTTGTGATTTTTTTTTTTGTGAAGTAATTTCAGGAAATGCTTTGCACCTCCCAGGTATGGCTTCTTTGTGCAATTTCTAAGGAAAACTGTTCCACAGAATGAGGATCGATGCTGTTACACAAAATGCCGTGTTGCCACCTCTTGTGACAAAATCATGAATCTCAAATATTTTAATGTGTTTTTTCCCCTTAAAATCCCAGTTGCTGAAATCATGCTATTGCGTGAAAATCTCAGCTTACTTTTTATTTAGATGAAAATTCTTAGCCCTCATGGTTGCAGAGAAAAGCCTGAAAATTAGAATCTAGTGTGCCCTCAAGTTCCAAAATAGAAGATAAATAAAAAAAACACTCAACATTTACTATCTTTAAAAAACAAAACAAACAAATAAAAACATAATGATTTTTAAGCCAATTTCATGATTTTTCAGGGATTGGCTCACTATTTTTGAACTTTTGGGGTTGGTAATACTGTGTCATGATCTTCATAGATGTCACAGATTCCATGGCCAAAAGGATCACCTCCTGTATAACACAGGTCATAAAACTTCCCTAAAATAACTCCTAGAGCATATCTTTAGAAAAAAAAACTTGCAACTTCAAGCAGAAGTGGAATAGAATAATAACAATCCATAGCGCATGATCTCACCCTTTGTTTTTCGATGGCCTGATACTATGTTGTACAGAGCTTTGTAAACTTCTTTGACATCAATTTTTGAGGGTATCTCAGCACTTTACAGGATTATTCTAGGAGTGAGGAGAAGAGTGGTTGTACTATTCTATGGGATGGTCCCCTTCCTGTTCCTGAACCCACTGGAGAACACTCACTGGGATCTATAAATGTGAAGAAAAAGGATGCAGTGTATCAGAGAGAAAGCATACTATCCATTGTGCATAACCCTCTCAGAGGTTGATGAGCCAAGCTTTGTTTATCTGAACTTTCAAAACCAATGACAGTCCCCCATAATCCATTCCTACACAATCCACCACCCCAGAACAGACATTTGGCAGAACCCTCCCTCAAACTCTTCCCCACCCCCCCTAACCTGTTGTTGTCTTGCAGTGGATGGATTGGTGGCCTGCTACCCTTGTCAGTGTCTTTGCCAGATCATAGAGCAAAAAGGATAGGAGATAGGTGATATAGCTCCAAAAATGCACAGGTTGAAATGCTCCTGCCAAAACACCAATCAGGCAACAAAACCTAGGCAACACAGCTCAATTTGGAAATTGAATTAACATAGAAATAAACATTGCATTTTCACGGACATCCAGGCAGTTTACATTTTGGAAGACGTAATTAAATTAATAGGAAAATACATTTGTGTCACAGAAGCTTACAGAACGCCAAAGAGAATCTGATGGATTGCCCCCAGGGTGCCACCTGGAACTGGGGTACCACTGAGCCATCTGACCTACCAGCCTGGCTCCCTCTCACACTTTGCTGCTGTGACAAGCTGCAAAGTCCTCCAAGCTTGTACTTTCACCAGCATTCACACAGGTAGGGATACACCCAGCTGCAGTTACACACAGGCTCTCTAACCACCAGACTCCCAGCCTAGGACCCCAGAGCAGTACCATCCTGCCCTGGTCAAATCTAGCCAGTAGATGGGTTTAATACCCTGTCCAATCTCTCAATGTGAAGAGGACCATGCACACTTGTGGTAACCAAGCTGAGATTTTCTCCAGACACCTTAGTCAAACATTCACTGGTTTGAATTAAAACATAAAATAAGTTTATTAACTACAAAAAGATAGATTGTAAGTGATTGTAAATGATAGCAAAGAGATCAAAGCAGATTACCTAGGAAATAAACAAAATTGCAAACTGATCTTAACATACTAGATAGGTAGGATATAAATTAACAAATTCTCACTCTGAGTGAGTGATAAACCGGCTGGCAGATTCTTAAGGCACAAGCTGCCTTTGTTTTGCAGCTTGGGTTTCCCAGGTTTTCATACACAGGCTAGAAATCTCTTTAGCTTGGGACCATCACTTCCCCCAGTTCAGTCTTTGTTCCTCAGGTGTTTCCAGGTGTGTTGTTGTAGGGAGAGTGTGGTACCATCATGATGTAATTTCCCCCTTTTATATCTTCTTCCCATTTGCTGGAAAGCTCTTTTGCTGTGATCTCGGTTAAACAGTTCCCATTGTGTAGTGTTATCTCTGAGAGGTTTCTATTGTACATAGTTCCGGGGGTAATGCTTGTGCTTGTGTGCATTTTCTCAATAAATCATTAACATTGTTTGGCCTTTTTACTGTTGTACCTGAGAGGCTGCTTGTGGGTGTTTTCAACCTCACAACATGTTTCAGTAACACTTACATAGCCAAACATCATAACATCACATATGACGACAGCACATACAATCCAACAAGATAATAATGTCTAGCCGATCAAGACTTTTAGAATGATACCTCACAAGGCAGACTTTGTGCAAAGTATATCCTAACTATATGATAGTGGTGAATAAAGGGATGCCAGAGTGTCACAGAAAAAGTTTTTTTGTTTTGAATGTGGCATATTTTACACAAATTTGCAACTGGGATAGGAAACTCTAAGATACATGAGTGCCAATGAACGAAGTAGGCCTTTGCCTCTTCTGTAACAAGACGTACTAAACAAATCTGTTATAAGTTTTATGAACTTGCTATTGATATGCATAGTATATTAATACATGACCTCATATGTGGTAAAGAGTTTTAAAAAGCAAGTTTTCTGCATTTGTCTCCATGAAATCCATGACCTCATTATCAGAAAGTAATGTGAAAAAAAATCCAAAAGGAAAAACTGGTTTCTCAGTGGGGTATTGATTTGTCTCACTAGATTGTAAATGAGGTCATGTTGCTCAACATACATGTTGAATGGAGCATGTAGATAACAAGGAAGTTAATTTAGAAGGAATTATTTCTCAGTTGGAGTACAATTTGCAGATTGGAACAAAAATAGGGTGGGCCCGCCTGCTTTAAAACACAACTGTACAAGTTGTCTTTGTAATGTTACAAACCACTACTACTGCTATGCATAGGTGTTGCCTTAGGAGTTGGAAGGAATTATCTTTCTTTGGGCTTGTCCACACCTGCAGCACTGCAGCAGTGGAGCTGTACCAATGCTACCTAAGCCAATAGGAGTTCAGTTGGTATAACTGTGTCACTCAGGGATCCACACCTTTGAAGCGACATAGTTATATACCGACATAAGTCTGTGGTGTAAGCCAAGCTTTAGGCTCCTTAGATGGTGACACTGACATTACTTCATTATTTTCAATTGATTTATACTTGCTGAGAATCTGGCCCTCAATTCATACAGTTTTGCAATATGCTTCTTTATATCACTTCTTCGTCAACTGTCCTGGCACCATGTACGTTTTGCAAGCATTACACTTCACAGTTTACTTGTCTAATTAAAATCAAGGAGGTACAGGAAAGCTGACAAACAGTTTGTAAAATCCGACATGCTATTACTGAATGTAAAAATGTTTTCTCGTCTCATTCTTCCTTTCAACTGCCTGCTTCTTATTGGACTAGGTCAGTGATCGACCACCTTTGGCACACAGCAGTGCCTTGTACGATGGAGAACACATTGGGCAGGATTTCACCTATGGCACTCAATTATGCTTCAATCTGTTGTAATACAAAGAACTGAGTGCATTCTCATTGCCCAAACTGAATTGATGTAAGGTTGGGTTTTTTTTTTGCACCCACACTAGCTATTCTGGACCATGAGGATAACTTCCTAAGTCAAGGGGGCCTGTGAGACTGCCCTGCTGACAGCCCCCTCTTATAAACAAAAGAGGCTGAAGTTTGAGGTGGCTCTGCAGCTCACAACTGATCAGTATCATGTGGAGAGAGAGAGAGAGAGAGAGAGTGGCAGCCTTTCCAAAAAGGCCTCCTAGAGGAATGGAATTGGCCCTCTTATCCAAGAGAAGCTCTTGTATCTCTGAGGGATTTTTGCTAAAGGAGCCTGACACAAAGTTATTCATCTAAGTTGTTTAGACAGGCAGAGACTTAAGGCTAAAGGTGAAAATAGCACGTGCCTTGGTTCTGACTTGCATTCCTACAGACCATGCATATTCTGCATATCTCCATTTCCCTAATTTCATCAAGTCTCATCCATCTTCTTGAATTTGCAGTTGTCTTATGGATCGTCTGGGTAGGACCATATTTATGTTATAAATTGATATTGCAGCAACTTTAGAGATTGACAGATTGTGGGTTGGTTTGAAGCTAGATTGGCTTGTAAATTGTTCAGTTCAGACATATATGGTACCTAATTATAATCTTTAAATGGAAGATAATGGCCCATGGCAGACAATGAAATATATATTATTTAGAAAAAAAAATCTGCCTGTCTATATCATAATTTTCCTTCTTTTATTAAAGTTAAAGGGGAAACTAAAGGCCTGAATCATTATTGCATTAATCCAGTGACACACTATTGAAATGGAAAGAGATATGCCAGTGTGAAAAAGGAGTAAACAACAGTCAATTAGGCCCTTGATCTGAGTTTGTTCCTTATTTCCCTACTTAGAGTCCTACATTCTTTGCCCTCATCTACACTGTGGGGAGGGGGGAAGGGGTTGATCAAAGTTACGCAACTTCAGCTACGTGAATAACGTAGCTGAAGTTGATGTTCTTAGATCGATTGACTGTGATGTCTTCACCATAGTGAGTCGACTGCTGATGCTTCCCCATCAACTCTTCCTGTGCCTCTTGCAGTGCTGGAGTACAGGAGTCGACGGGAGAGCGCTCGGGTATCAATTTATCGCATCTAGACTAGACATGATAAATCGATCCCCACTGGATCGATCGCTGCCTGCCGATCCGGCGGGTAGTGAAGACATACCCTTTTTTTTGACACAGTATCTAGAAATGTGTGAAGTTTTGTAAGAAAATCTGAAATAGTTCTAAATTGAAGAATTTTTCACAAACACAAAACCAAACCCACTTCCACACAAAGCTTCATTAATTTATGTCACTCTTTTTAGAAGAAAAGGGGCAATTCTTCAGTGCAGGTAGCCCAGTTCAATGGCCCTGAGCAAAAAATGGATGCAATTGGAGCCAATTTTAAGCAAAAAATAGACTTTGCACTTAAAAGTATAAAGCTTGATGTTTCTGCATATATTTAATACAGAAATAACAAAGCATACTATTTCCATATTAAAATTAACTTTCATAGTTGTTATTATTTGTATTACTATGACCTTAAAGTCTATGAGTGCCTAGGATCCCAAATCAACCCTACTGTGCTAGGTGCTGTAAAAACACAGAACAAAAAGACTGGTTCTGTCTCTCACAAAGAGCTTACAGTCCAAGTACAAGATTGCTAAAAGGGGTGTAACACACCAGCAGAGTGAACAGTGTGATGGCAGCAAATGTTTGTTAGGGTTTTTTTTTTTTTGCAGTTGGTGGTTGGTTGGGTGTTTTTTGGGTGGATTTTGGGATTTTTTGCGTGGGATTAGTTAGAAGTGGATCAGCTAATTGGAATGAAAAGGGACACGATGAGGAATGGGGAGGGTACACAGGGCGGGTGTGGAGTGAAGCTGAGGTGAAGAGATTGTGAGGAAGGACAAACAGCCAATCACTACAGGGCAGAGAAAGAAATAACATTCTACAGTTTTTCTTGGAATGTCCAGAGGTCCAAGGTCCCTGTTTTTGCTGCTTCTGTGCCTCCTGGATGCAGTCTCTGGCAAGCTGCTCTCCGCAGTTTTCCTCCAAGGCCAAGGGAATGGCTAGGTGGTGGGAAATGCCCGAGTCCATATACCCCTAATACTGGTGACTGGTTTGCTTCTCGCATAAGCATCTCAGTGTTTTCTCTCAAGCTGACCCTTCTGGATGGCATTAAACTTCCTGAAAAAATAATGCAGCCACTATTTTATCCTTCTGAAAATCTCTCTAAAGGTTCCTTTTTTCTGTGATGCCTTCTGATCGCTGACAACAGATTATGTCAAGGCAGTAAGAAATGACTTTTGTTAGTACAACTAGTCTAAGCAAACATATGCTCATGTTATTGTTACATTACTCACAACTACACTGCCTGTTTGTTTGTTTCATCCACCCGCTTGTCTTGTCATTATTCCAGAGTTCATCAGGACAGGGACTCTCTCTCTCTGCTGCATGTGTGTGTAGTGCCCAGCATAATGGGAAACAGATGCCTCTAGTGGAAGCTTTAAGCCTCCCAGGCTTCGGCCAAGGTGTGAAAAAGAAACAGCATCTGACTGGGGGAAAAGATGTCAGTTCTCAGAGTGGTAGCTGTGTTAGTCCCTATCAGCAAAAACAATGAGGAGTCCTTGTGGCACCTTAGAGATTAGCAACTTTATTTGGGCATAAGCTTTTGTGGGCTAAAACCCACTTCATCAGATGCATGGAGTGAAAAATACAGTAAGCAGTATATATATATTACAGCACATGAAAAGATGGGAGTTGCCTTACCAAGTTGGGGGTCAGTGCTAATGAGGCCAAATCAATTAAGGTTGAAGTGGCCTGTTCTCAACAGTTGATGAGAAGGGGTGAATATTAACAGAGGGAAAATTACCTTTGTAGTGCTAACGAGACCAATGCAATCAAGGTGGATGTCACTCATTCCCAGCAGTTGACAAGAGGTGTGAGTATCAGCAGAGGGAAAATTACTTTTTGTAGTGACCCATCCACTCCCAGTCTTTATTCAGGCCTACCTTGATGGTGCCCAGTTTGCAAATTAATTCCAGTTCTGCAGTTTCTCGTTGAAATCTGTTTTTGAAGTTTTTTTGTTGAAGAATTAGAATCATAGAATCATAGAATATCAGGGTTGGAAGGGACCCCAGAAGGTCATCTAGTCCAACCCCCTGCTCAAAGCAGGACCAAGTCCCAGTTAAATCATCCCAGCCAGGGCTTTGTCAAGCCTGACCTTAAAAACCTCTAAGGAAGGAGATTCTACCACCTCCCTAGGTAACGCATTCCAGTGTTTCACCACCCTCTTAGTGAAAAAGTTTTTCCTAATATCCAATCTAAACCTCCCCCATTGCAACTTGAGACCATTACTCCTCGTTCTGTCATCTGCTACCATTGAGAACAGTCTAGAGCCATCCTCTTTGAAACCCCCTTTCAGGTAGTTGAAAGCAGCTATCAAATCCCCCCTCATTCTTCTCTTCTGCAGACTAAACAATCCCAGCTCCCTCAGCCTCTCCTCATAAGTCATGTGCTCTAGACCCCTAATCATTTTTGTTGCCCTTCGTTGTACTCTTTCCAATTTATCCACATCCTTCCTGTAGTGTGGGGCCCAAAACTGGACACAGTACTCCAGATGAGGCCTCACCAGTGTCGAATAGAGGGGAACGATCACGTCCCTCGATCTGCTCGCTATGCCCCTACTTATACAACCCAAAATGCCATTGGCCTTCTTGGCAACAAGGGCACACTGCTGACTCATATCCAGCTTCTCGTCCACTGTCACCCCTAGGTCCTTTTCCGCAGAACTGCTGCCGAGCCATTCGGTCCCTAGTCTGTAGCGGTGCATTGGATTCTTCCATCCTAAGTGCAGGACCCTGCATTTATCCTTATTGAACCTCATTAGATTTCTTTTGGCCCAATCCTCCAATTTGTCTAGGTCCTTCTGTATCCTATCCCTCCCCTCCAGCGTATCTACCACTCCTCCCAGTTTAGTATCATCCGCAAATTTGCTGAGAGTGCAATCCACACCATCCTCCAGATCATTTATGAAGATATTGAACAAAACGGGCCCCAGGACCGACCCCTGGGGCACTCCACTTGACACCGGCTGCCAACTAGACATGGAGCCATTGATCACTACCCGTTGAGCCCGACAATCTAGCCAGCTTTCTACCCACCTTATAGTGCATTCATCCAGCCCATACTTCCTTAACTTGCTGACAAGAATGCTGTGGGAGACCGTGTCAAAAGCTTTGCTAAAGTCAAGAAACAATACATCCACTGCTTTCCCTTCATCCACAGAACCAGTAATCTCATCATAAAAGGCGATTAGATTAGTCAGGCATGACCTTCCCTTGGTGAATCCATGCTGACTGTTCCTGATCACTTTCCTCTCCTCTAAGTGCTTCAGGATTGATTCTTTGAGGACCTGCTCCATGATTTTTCCAGGGACTGAGGTGAGGCTGACCGGCCTGTAGTTCCCAGGATCCTCCTTCTTCCCTTTTTTAAAGATGGGCACTACATTAGCCTTTTTCCAGTCATCCGGGACTTCCCCCGTTCGCCACGAGTTTTCAAAGATAATGGCCAAGGGCTCTGCAATCACAGCCGCCAATTCCTTCAGCACTCTCGGATGCAATTCGTCCGGCCCCATGGACTTGTGCACGTCCAGCTTTTCTAAATAGTCCCTAACCACCTCTATCTCTACAGAGGGCTGGCCATCTCTTCCCCATTTTGTGTTGCCCAGCACAGCAGTCTGGGAGCTGACCTTGTTAGTGAAAACAGAGGCAAAAAAAGCATTGAGTACATTAGCTTTTTCCACATCCTCTGTCACTAGCTTGCCTCCCTCATTCAGTAAGGGGCCCACACCTTCCTTGGCTTTCTTCTTGTTGCCAACATACCTGAAGAAACCCTTCTTGTTACTCTTGACATCTCTTGCTAGCTGCAGCTCCAGGTGCGATTTGGCCCTCCTGATATCTTTCCTACATGCCCGAGCAATATTTTTATACTCTTCCCTGGTCATATGTCCAACCTTCCACTTCTTGTAAGCTTCTTTTTTATGTTTAAGATCCGCTAGGATTTCACCATTAAGCCAAGCTGGTCGCCTGCCATATTTACTATTCTTTCGACTCATCGGGATGGTTTGTCCCTGTAACCTCAACAGGGATTCCTTGAAATACAGCCAGCTCTCCTGGACTCCCTTCCCTTTCATGTTAGTCCCCCAGGGGATCCTGGCCATCTGTTCCCTGAGGGAGTCAAAGTCTGCTTTCCTGAAGTCCAGGGTCCGTATCCTGCTGCTTACCTTTCTTCCCTGCGTCAGGATCCTGAACTCAACCAACTCATGGTCACTGCCTCCCAGATTCCCATCCACTTTTGCTTCCCCCACTAATTCTACCTGGTTTGTGAGCAGCAGGTCAAGAAAAGCGCTCCCCCTAGTTGGCTCCCCTAGCACTTGCACCAGGAAATTGTCCCCTACGCTTTCCAAAAACTTCCTGGATTGTCTATGCACCGCTGTATTGCTCTCCCAGCAGATATCAGGAAAATTAAAGTCACCCATGAGAATCAGGGCATGCGATCTAGTAGCTTCCGTGAGTTGCCGGAAGAAAGCCTCATCCACCTCATCCCCCTGGTCCGGTGGTCTATAGCAGACTCCCACCATGACATCACTCTTGTTGCACACACTTCTAAACTTAATCCAGAGACACTCGGGTTTTTCCACAGTTTCGTACCGGAGCTCTGAGCAGTCATACTGCTCCCTTACATACAGTGCTACTCCCCCACCTTTTCTGCCCTGCCTGTCCTTCCTGAACAGTTTATAACCATCCATGACTGTACTCCAGTCATGTGAGTTATCCCACCAAGTCTCTGTTATTCCAATCACGTCATAATTCCTTGACATCACCAGGACCTCCAGTTCTCCCTGCTTGTTTCCAAGGCTTTGTGCATTTGTATATAAGCACTTGAGATAACCTGTTGATCGCCCCTCATTCCCAGTATGAGGCAGGAGCCCTCCCCTCACAGACCTTCCTGCCTGTGCTTCCTCCCGGTATCCCGCTTTCCCACTTACCTCAGGGCTTTGGTCTCCTTCCCCCGGTGAACCTAGTTTAAAGCCCTCCTCACTAGGTTAGCCAGCCTGCTGGCAAAGATGTTCTTCCCTCTCTTCGTAAGATGGAGCCCGTCTCTGCCCAGCACTCCTCCTTCATGGAACACCATCCCATGGTCAAAGAATCCAAAGCCTTCTCTCCGACACCACCTGCGTAGCCATTCGTTGACCTCCACGATTCGACGGTCCCTACCCAGGCCTTTTCCTTCCACGGGGAGGATGGACGAGAACACCACTTGCGCCTCCAACTCCTTTATCCTTCTTCCCAGAGCGACGTAGTCCGCAGTGATCCGCTCAAGGTCATTCTTGGCAGTATCATTGGTGCCCACGTGGAGAAGCAGGAAGGGGTAGCGATCCGAGGGCTTGATGAGTCTCGGCAGTCTCTCCGTCACATCACGAATCTTAGCCCCTGGCAAGCAGCAGACTTCTCGGTTTTCCCGGTCAGGGCGGCAGATAGATGACTCAGTCCCCCAGAGGAGAGAGTCCCCGACCACCACCACCCGCCTTCTCCTCTTGGGAGTGGTGGTCGTGGAACCCCCAACCTCAGGACATCGCATCTCATGCCTCCCAACCAGCGGAGTCTCCTTCCGCTTTCTCCCCCCAGACATATCATCTGGTCCACTCTCCGCATTGGTACCTGTGGAGAGAACATGAAAGCGGTTAGTTACCTGTGTCTGTGTTACTGGAACCCGGACATTCCGCTTACCTCTTCTGGAGGTCACATGTTGCCAAGCTTCTTCACTGGCCTCTTGGCTCCTCTGTGCAACCTGCTCTACATCTTTAGAGCTTTGTGCCCCTAGAAGGCTATCCTGAGTTTGGTCCAGAAAATCCTCAGTCTCTCGTATACAACGCAGGGTCGTTACCTGTTGCTCCAGACCTTCAATCTTCTCTTCCAATATGGAGACCAGCTTGCACTTTGTACAGACAAAGTCGCTTCTGTCCTGTGGAAGAAAGACAAACATGGCACATCCAGTGCAGGTCACAACAGCTGAATCCCCCCCTTCCATATCACCTACCTACTACGGAGCTTCCTCAGAGACGTTGGCAAGATGTAAGCCTCACTGGGCTCACTCCAGGCGAACTCCCAGGCAAACTCCTGCTGTGAGCTGCTCTGCTGTCCCCGCTGCTCCGCTGCCGCTCAGCTGGTTCGCGAGGCTCTGGCTATTTTTAAACAGCCAGGCTTCCCTGACGCAAACACACAGACACCCTAATGCCCGCCCCCTGCAGGCTAGCAGCCAATCAGACACTCACTCAGGCTCCCTCCCAGCAAACACACGCTCGGATACTTCCTCAGCAAGCAAACACACACACTCGGATACTTACCAGTCCCAGGCAAACTCCTGCTGTGAGCTGCTCTGCTGTCCCCGCTGCTCCGCTGGTTCGCTGCCGCTCCGCTGGTTCGCGAGGCTCTGGCTATTTTTGCCTCTTTTAAGTCTGTTATTGAGTGTCCAGGGAGATTGAAGTGCTCTCCTACTGTTTTTTCAGTGTTGGCCTCATTAGCACTGACCCCCCACTTGGTAAGGCAACTCCCATCTTTTCATGTGCTGTAATATATATATACTGCTTACTGTATTTTTCACTCCATGCATCTTATGAAGTGGGTTTTAGCCCACAAAAGCTTACACCCAAAAAAAGTTGTTAGTCTCTAAAGTGCCACAAGGACCCTCTTTGTTTTTGTCAGTTCTTATTTCTCCTCTCTTCCAAAGGAAGATCTGTCTCTCCAGCGGTTCCCTCTCTCCCCCAGGAGGAAAAAGGAAGGAACCTCTTCTCTATGAATCTAGCTAAGATTCTCATACTGTTTTCATTACCATGATAGCTGATGACTTTTCACCACCTCCTTCTTTCCTCCATGGGGAGGCATTTTAATAATTTAATAATTAACAGTTTTCACAAAAGCTCTTTTGAAATGTCTTAATCATCCCAAGTGCAGGAAATGGCCTTGGTATTTCAAACCTTTCCAGGGAAGAGTCCCCCAGAAACAGCCATCGCCCATCACCAATTTTGAATTCATACAGATTCTCCTATCTGGTCAATTGTTCCGCACTCCTGGAAATGGGGTGGGAAGCTCCAGGAATGTGGTGGCACTATGCAGTTCCGTTCACTACAAACATATTCATATATTGCTGTTTTGCTTGCCGATGGGCATACTTGGGGTCTGAAACTCTTGTCTCCATTAGTTACCATTCTCTTCTCTTTGTTGAATCTCATCACCACAACATATTTCAATACCAAATCATCACACAACATCCAGCCCTGTGATAATTTCTAGCAAAATTGTCCTGTTCCCTCCTCCTATCTTCAGCTACTTTAATCACCAGACTTAGCCACTTTTATGATCTGGCTCATGTTAATTTCCCTGGTAACCAACTATGAGACCACAAACAGGAGATTATTATTTTACAAAGTGATCGTCAGCAGGAGGAAATGAACTTTTAGAAACAAAGATTGTATTTTCATGTAAATAGCTTTATTGCAAAATGGGAATCAAGAAATTGAAGTCGAAACAGAATTGCCCCTAAAAACTATCTCTGCTTTTCAAAGTGTTCCATGATGCATCATTAGATGTTTAAAACTGGGTTTGAAAGGGTAGTAGAACAGACATACTACCAGGTATTGAGGTTTAAATTAGGAAGTTCGCACCTGACAGTGAAAGTGCTCATTAATGTTAAATATGAAAATGACTGGGAACTAGAGAGCAGATATTCTGGTATAGCTGGCAAAAAGGTCAGCTCTGTCTACAAAATGTCTCAGGGATACAGGTATACACAACAATTTGCAAGTATTGCACATGTCTCATATTTTGAAATTTCCTAACATCTTTCCCAATAAGTTTTAGAGGCTTCTGGGATACTGAACTCTGAAATTAACATGTTCTCCCCAGGGGAGTTATAAATAGTAGCTCTGAAGTCACTCCAATCCCCAGAGCATGAATTTTCTGCTGTCCCTTGAATTTGAGAAGTGTTGGTAATTTAACAGGAAAGCTACAGAAAGTTAATTCCAAACAAAAAATAAGATTTTTATATATAAATTAAGATCTTCAGTGTCCATGACTGAAATAAATGCTTCAAACTTCTTGTTCTCTATTACTAGGAGTTATTAGTTACTCATTATAATTCAGTTTTCATTTAGAAAATTTAAAAGCTAAAGCTGTAAACATCTCTGAGACCTTATTAAACCCGTACAATGGTATTCAGCTGTGTGTGCACGACTTACAATATAAATCACCAAATTAGGAAACCAGTCCTATTGCAGGTATGCATGTCAACTTGTGTCTTCTATGCAATATTACATTACTGTAAAGCAGGGATTGACAATGTTTGGCATGCGGCCCACCAGGCTAAGCTCCTGGCGGGTTAGGCCAGTTTGTTTACCTGCCACCTCTGCAGGTTCAGCCGATCATGGCTTCCCATTGCCTGGACTAGTGAACCGCAGCCAGTGGGAGCCGCAATCAGCTGAACCTGCGAACGTGGCAGGTAAACAAACTGGCCCGACCCGCCAGGGTCTTACCCTGGTGGGCTGCGTGCCAAAGGTTGCCAATCCCTGCTGTAAAGGGTCTTGGCAAGACCTGCTCCAGTTATGGCTATGTACGTCTCAATTCTAATTCCTTGTTTTCTGTTGGTCAAAATTTTCTGAAACTTACCAGTTTTGATCTGAATTCATCTAGCTTGGACTCTGCATGGAGGTGAACTTTTGGAGAAAGAGTGAGCAAAAATGATTCAGCCATTTTTTGTGTGAAAGGAGAATAGAAAAATACACTTTACTCATTATAGGAAAAAAAGTACATCTTTTTTGTCTTGTTTTAACAGATCTACAGCTAAAATTACTGGGAGATGAAAGGTGAAATCGGGCTCGGAATTCTCACTGAGAACTGGTATATTTCCTTGTTTTGTGGGACATTGGATTCTTTTTGACTGAGTTATCAACATTCTAACATTGCATACTGAGCAAACACAGTTGACATTTGTTAAACTGATAGTGGCAGGTTTGCATCAGTGCAGACACAGTTGTCACCTGTCTCTAGAGCAAACTGGGTGCTAGTGTAAGCCAGGCTAGGGCAGAAAATTTGCATCTTGAATTCAGTAGCCGCAGTGGGATTTTGCAGGGGTGCAGAACAGCTGGGTGTTCAAATGTCCTGCCCACCCCTCCTTCAGACTGTGCATGTCATGTCCTCTGTCACCAGGGCTCTGGAAGACACAGTATAGGTATATACACCAGGCATAGGGTCCACACCTGAGGTGGGGAAATTCTCAGGTGGCTTTTACTACTGCCATGTGGCCTCTTTGCACCGGGGCATAAAGGGGCTATAGGGCAACAATGAATTGGCCACACAAGTTCTAAGGCCAGGGAATCATCGACTCCAACCTAGCATCAGGAACTGTTTGTGCAGTAAACAGGACTCCACGCAGTAGTTAGTTCGTGGTGCAGGATAGAGGCCTCCATATTGACCTTTTCAGTCTCTCTTCATTATGGAAGCTAAGTGTGTAAGGTACATGTTATCTCTACCAATACACAAACAAAGTGTTTTTTTCTGAAGTACTCTCACTTAATCATCTCCTTTTAAGAAGGCGCTTTCCTCAACAAACCAATGTAATTATTGCATAGTATTAACATGGCAAAGAAAAGCTTGTTGACAGATGGCCACTTTTATGATCTGGCTCATGTTAATTTCCCTGGTAACCAACTATGAGACCACAAACAGGAGATTATTATTTTACAAAGTGATCGTCAGCAGGAGGAAATGAACTTTTAGAAACAAAGATTGTATTTTCATGTAAATAGCTTTATTGCAAAATGGGAATCAAGAAATTGAAGTCGAAACAGAATTGCCCCTAAAAACTATCTCTGCTTTTCAAAGTGTTCCATGATGCATCATTAGATGTTTAAAACTGGGTTTGAAAGGGTAGTAGAACAGACATACTACCAGGTATTGAGGTTTAAATTAGGAAGTTCGCACCTGACAGTGAAAGTGCTCATTAATGTTAAATATGAAAATGACTGGGAACTAGAGAGCAGATATTCTGGTATAGCTGGCAAAAAGGTCAGCTCTGTCTACAAAATGTCTCAGGGATACAGGTATACACAACAATTTGCAAGTATTGCACATGTCTCATATTTTGAAATTTCCTAACATCTTTCCCAATAAGTTTTAGAGGCTTCTGGGATACTGAACTCTGAAATTAACATGTTCTCCCCAGGGGAGTTATAAATAGTAGCTCTGAAGTCACTCCAATCCCCAGAGCATGAATTTTCTGCTGTCCCTTGAATTTGAGAAGTGTTGGTAATTTAACAGGAAAGCTACAGAAAGTTAATTCCAAACAAAAAATAAGATTTTTATATATAAATTAAGATCTTCAGTGTCCATGACTGAAATAAATGCTTCAAACTTCTTGTTCTCTATTACTAGGAGTTATTAGTTACTCATTATAATTCAGTTTTCATTTAGAAAATTTAAAAGCTAAAGCTGTAAACATCTCTGAGACCTTATTAAACCCGTACAATGGTATTCAGCTGTGTGTGCACGACTTACAATATAAATCACCAAATTAGGAAACCAGTCCTATTGCAGGTATGCATGTCAACTTGTGTCTTCTATGCAATATTACATTACTGTAAAGCAGGGATTGACAATGTTTGGCATGCGGCCCACCAGGCTAAGCTCCTGGCGGGTTAGGCCAGTTTGTTTACCTGCCACCTCTGCAGGTTCAGCCGATCATGGCTTCCCATTGCCTGGACTAGTGAACCGCAGCCAGTGGGAGCCGCAATCAGCTGAACCTGCGAACGTGGCAGGTAAACAAACTGGCCCGACCCGCCAGGGTCTTACCCTGGTGGGCTGCGTGCCAAAGGTTGCCAATCCCTGCTGTAAAGGGTCTTGGCAAGACCTGCTCCAGTTATGGCTATGTACGTCTCAATTCTAATTCCTTGTTTTCTGTTGGTCAAAATTTTCTGAAACTTACCAGTTTTGATCTGAATTCATCTAGCTTGGACTCTGCATGGAGGTGAACTTTTGGAGAAAGAGTGAGCAAAAATGATTCAGCCATTTTTTGTGTGAAAGGAGAATAGAAAAATACACTTTACTCATTATAGGAAAAAAAGTACATCTTTTTTGTCTTGTTTTAACAGATCTACAGCTAAAATTACTGGGAGATGAAAGGTGAAATCGGGCTCGGAATTCTCACTGAGAACTGGTATATTTCCTTGTTTTGTGGGACATTGGATTCTTTTTGACTGAGTTATCAACATTCTAACATTGCATACTGAGCAAACACAGTTGACATTTGTTAAACTGATAGTGGCAGGTTTGCATCAGTGCAGACACAGTTGTCACCTGTCTCTAGAGCAAACTGGGTGCTAGTGTAAGCCAGGCTAGGGCAGAAAATTTGCATCTTGAATTCAGTAGCCGCAGTGGGATTTTGCAGGGGTGCAGAACAGCTGGGTGTTCAAATGTCCTGCCCACCCCTCCTTCAGACTGTGCATGTCATGTCCTCTGTCACCAGGGCTCTGGAAGACACAGTATAGGTATATACACCAGGCATAGGGTCCACACCTGAGGTGGGGAAATTCTCAGGTGGCTTTTACTACTGCCATGTGGCCTCTTTGCACCGGGGCATAAAGGGGCTATAGGGCAACAATGAATTGGCCACACAAGTTCTAAGGCCAGGGAATCATCGACTCCAACCTAGCATCAGGAACTGTTTGTGCAGTAAACAGGACTCCACGCAGTAGTTAGTTCGTGGTGCAGGATAGAGGCCTCCATATTGACCTTTTCAGTCTCTCTTCATTATGGAAGCTAAGTGTGTAAGGTACATGTTATCTCTACCAATACACAAACAAAGTGTTTTTTTCTGAAGTACTCTCACTTAATCATCTCCTTTTAAGAAGGCGCTTTCCTCAACAAACCAATGTAATTATTGCATAGTATTAACATGGCAAAGAAAAGCTTGTTGACAGATGCATGTTGGTGCTGATTTTCAATTTCACTCCAATAAAATTTCAAATAGAATTGGAGTATCACATTGCATTGTAGATATTTATTTCAGCTTTGTATTCACTCTAAACAAGATAAAAAACTTTATTTCAGCTTTCTGAAGCATGGCTGTCCAGAATGTAATTTGCTTGTTAATGGAGAGGCCTCAGGCATCAGAGCATGGATATGCTCTTGACAATTCCTGTAACCAAAGATGAATGAATGTATGAGGAAGACCTCATTTTCCCCAAGGAAGACACACATTCCATAGGTCAGGCTGATGGGACTAGGTTTGTTGGATTTTAACTTGCCTCATTTTCTTTGTTCCCAAAGGCTTTCATTAATTGCTATTTCAGAGCTACATCACTATATTGCTGGGGAATATGTGGTTGATGGTGCTTGGCAGAAGCATATATTGCATACTACCTCCAACTGAGGTGTCACATCCAAAGTGCCCTTAGGCTCTATTAAGCCATTTAAAACCAGAGAAGGAAAGAGACTAAGAATATGAATGTCCTCAGCATGACAAACCTCATACATATGCACATCGTGACCTGTGACACATACAGTACTTTACATGAACAGTCTTATCTCTAGCCAATTCCCAGTAACAGTGCTTTACAGTAGTTACCTTTGCTCCCATCAGACGATCCCCAAAATATTCATACGTGTCTGTGAATCACAATTTATAATGCAGCTTTCCTAATAGCTCAAGTATGCTGTTATTGTGGTGCACCTTACAGGTACATGAGATATGGGGAAGGCAATGTTATCTAGAGCATAAAGCTCTGGATCAGGAAACCTGGGTTCTTTTCTTAGTTTGGCCACTGACCTGTTGTGTGATCTTGGATTTAAGCTCCTTATGTCTCTTTCCCTCCCACAATTTGGCTTATCTATTTAGATTGGGTATTCTCCAGGGCAGGGACAGTCTTTCACCCCATGTTTGTGCATTGTATCTCAACTGGGATGCTACCATAATACAAATAAATAATAATGTATATAGCATAAACTTTGGGTATTGTTTAGACTGTTGCTGCAGTCATTACTCAAGTTACTCTATTTCCTTTCCCCATCAGACACTGTAGTTTACTTATGCTTAAATATATATATAAATTCACTTTAACATCAGGTTGGCAGAAAAGAGGGTTATTTATTTTTGGATGCCTCAATGTGATTTTCAGTTTTATGGCTGATGTGGATTATTGCAGGTAGCATTAGGCGAGAGGATTTGTACTGAAAGAAAAGCTAGCAAAACTTTGTTTTTTGAGGCAGAAAAAAATCACTTCTCACTTGGTGCAGTATTAAAAGTATTTTCTGTAAATTTACCTTTTCCTACATTTTTTTGTTCTGTTGTGAGGGAAAAATGTGAAGTTGACAAAATGGTGGCACATTCAGTAAACATGGTGCTGGGAGGAGGGAATAGGGGAATGCCTGTCACAATAACGTGCAGAATGTATTAACTTTTGTATAATGCTTCACTTTTACTGAGAAATGTTCATAATCAAAATCTCCCGAATGCTTCTGTATGGACTTATGAATATTCCTGTGTCATTGGATACTATGAAAGGGTGGAACTAAAATAGGGAATATACTGAGTGTTTACTTGCAAGTGAAATCTGCTTTAGACATTTGCTTTATTCGTTATGACAGCTTCAATACCGTGGCCAGCAATGGATGTAAATGATCACAGCTTCATTGTACTTGACAGTTCTCACACAGGGCTTGATCCTAAACTCACTGATATCAATGGGAGTCCTAAACTACAGTGGGGGTTGGATCACACTCATAAGTAATTCTGAGTCACGTATTTGATTCCAGCTGTCAAGGCTAATTCCCCACTCTGGTATTTTGAGTGCAGAAGGTCGGGGCCCTCAAGGATTCTAAAAATTAATACTGGCCACTCCAGGCTTGTATTAAACTTCCAAGGTTACAGCTTTCCTCTGACCTTGGATTGGTTGATGGTGCCACCATCCAAGTGCAGAACCCCTTTGAGAGCCCAGGAAGACGCAAGTGGGAGTTCCTTCCTGTGAGGTCTTTTCAAGCCCTTTCACCCCCAATCTGGGAAAGAGCTCAGGGGAAAAAAATAAAAAGAAACCAGCTGTTGCCACCAGCTAATTAAACAACATGTGGACAAACCTCTTAAGACACAAAAATCCAATTCTGTTCTTAAAGGTAAATTTTATTTTAGAAAAAGAAAATATATCTGGGAACACAGACTATTGCTAGATTTTAAAAGAGCAACTACAAGGATTAAGCAACAAAAATAGATTTCTTGAGGTCCAGCTTAAAGGTTACAAGCAAAACAAAAGCACCTGGGATTAGCACAGAGGAATCCACAGGCCATAAAGAAATAAAAGGGATAAACCTAATCGTGTCTTCCTAGACATTTCCTGATCAAGTTACATATCTGGGATTTTAAATGAATAGTTTCTAGGTATGATACTGATGATGTTTTCAGACCTGGCCCAAGCTTCTTATAGTATAACTGCTGCTTGTCTGCCTCTCCCCGGGAGAACAACAATGGATAGACAAAAGGGGATTCTTTTCTCCATTTTAAAAAAATTCTAGCATTCCCATTTCAGAGTAGCAGCCGTGTTAGTCTGTATTCGCAAAAAGAAAAGGAGTACTTGTGGCACCTTAGAGACTAACAAATTTGTTAGTCTCTAAGGTGCCACAAGTACTCCTTTTCTTTTAGCATTCCCATTGGCTCTTTTGGCCAGGTGTTCACTCACTTCCTTTTACCTATGCATAGCAGTGAGACTTTTTAACCCTTTACAGGTAGAGCAATTAAAGAACAGCTACTAAGAGGGATTTTATAGCTACTGGCTAGCTGGGTGTCCATAAAAGGGAGCTCCTCCCCTCTTCACACCAGCCCAGGTTGGAAATGATCAAAATTCCCTGTCATTTGTCTTTGGCAGTGGCCTATATGAAATGTGTTGGTGGTTTCAGTCTCATTCATCCTGGATAGGATACATAATCCTGCTACAAATGAAAAACTATTGCTCTTCAGAGTAGAATCAAGTGTTCACTTCACTTTATGAAGTTTGTTATTTTTTATAGTCAATCAATGATGGAAGGAATGAGGAGGCTAAAGTTCTCTCACTTTTAGAGATGTTCCATTCAGTTCATGTTTGAATCACATTTGAAGGGTCTGTATGTAAGTTACCTTTAGATTAGGGAACTCTAGCGTCTCGATAGTACTAATTAATAACAGTTCACATGTCTGATAGATGTGGCTATTGCCATTAGCGCATACAAAAAATCCACACCTCTTCAGCAAGATCCAACTTTCAGTGTTATTATAGTATTAATTTTTAATTAGAGAGAGACCTGTGTTCAATAAAAGGAATGATATCATCTTCATCAATCTCTTTATTCAAAAACACATGACGTTCACCTCTGCATAGAGGTATATTTTGACTTTATGTGTAGATTTTCAACCTGCTAGTAACACTGCTTATGTTTCCTAATTGATAGAAAAAATGAAATTAAGTAGCTTCTCCACAATAGAAAACATTATAGAAGTGGCAGGCAGATTATATTAATATCACATGCACATGCAATTACTTGTGCCTCTTTAAAGATGGGGAAGCAAGGGGGATCTCATTCCTCTGTTTTGCCACTAACATTTCATCAATACAAGATCAAACACATTCTTGCTGCAACATATAACTGTGCATGAGGAACTACATTATTTCTTAAATAACACAGCACTGAAACTAAAGTGGTTTTTTATATATATATATATATCTAATCACCTACCAAATAAACATTTTTGGGTAAGTTTTATTTTTTGTTTTGTTTTATTTTTGTTTTTTGGCTAAAACCCAATAAATAGAACAGATTTTTATTTCTATAAATTGAAGACAACCATTCTTAATGCAATCAGTATAGAGGACAAATTTATTTTGCTTTTGTAAATTGATACCTCTATTAACATGTGAAATCACTTAAATGGTCGTAATTGAGAAAAATGGCTGATGGACTTTTGGTGACATCTGATGAAAAGGTGAGATTTAATTTTCTCTGTGTGCAGTGGTCCATACCAAATGACTGAACCAAATGTTAAGATTCTAGCTCAATAATAATACAGAGATTAATAGTCAAATGGTCAGCAAGTGACCTATTACAAATTTCTAATATACATTATTATGATTTTATTATGATTAATTAGTTAAGGTTTGAAAAGGTATTTGAACCGATAAAGTATCATAGAAACTCTAAGCATTACACTCAATACGCAAACATCTATAGACAGTTTTTAAAACTTCATTTAACACTTTTTTATTTTTCCTTTAGAATACATTTGAAGATCTAAATGCTTCACAGTGAGAGAAAAAGCAGAAGATTTAACTGTCAGGTTTATGGGAGAAGAAAATTCCATTTTAGTCACTGAAGTTTGCTAGGTATACTTTGTGAGTAAAACAGTGAAAACTACTTCCTGATTTAAAAAAAAATATAAAGAAACTTCCTTCAAATTTTTTCAGATGACTGGAAAACTTTAAAAATGACAAAAAGAAAAGGAGTACTTGTGGCACCTTAGAGACTAACAAATTTATTTGAGCAGAAGCTTTTGTGAGCTACAGCTCACTTCATCGAATACAACGAATACAGACTAACACGGCTGCTACTCTGAAACCTTTAAAAATGACACAAAGGTTGTAAAATGGCAGTGAAATTGAATTTAAATTGGAATAATTTTGCACAGTAATCAAACATTTTTAATTATGTTGTGAAACACAGGAGTTTCACACTTTGTCAGTAAAGGCTTCCTGATCAACCATGTGCTACTACAAAACATCAAAAAGCAATTTACTGTTATTTTAACATGGGCCAATCTCCTGTAATCTGATCCACATGATCAAATCTGTTTGCCTGTGCAGTCTCATTGGGCTAGATCCAAAAAAGAATTTAGGCATTGCAATGCTCAGTTTTGCTGCACTTTTAGGTGCCTTGCCACCCATTGTAATCCACAGCCCTAAACTAGGCACCTAGGCTCCCTATACAATGCATGGAGAGACTCAGGCATCTAAGAATGGTATTCAAAAAAGCCAGCATGCTGAGCAGAGTGCCGACTAAACTTGCCAATAGGAAATGCCCAGGAGAGGGGTGTAGCCTAAGCCTCCACCCCTCAAAGTGAATTAGGTTCATGTTTCCACTTGGAATTAATAACCATGAAACTTCTGCTGGAGTAAGGCGCTTAAGCCTGGTCAGCTATTTTTCAAGAAAAAAATGGAGGAGGAGGAGACATTTATAATTTTTAGCCCAGTGGTTAGAACTCACCCAGGATATGGGAGACTCAGGTTCAGTTCCTCCCTTCTGCAGAGTTGGGATTTGAACTTGGGTCTTTATTCCTCCTAGGTGAGTACTTGGTTATGGGATATTCTGGGACCAGTCTCTCAATCTCTCCCATTGAAGTTGTTTCTGTATACATAAATTAAATATTTATTTGAGCAGGAGGAGTAGAACTTGTTTCTCCTGCATCCTCAGTGAGTACTCTAATCACTGGGCTATGGAGTCATTCTCACATGCTCTGGCCCAATTACTGTTTCACTTATACACAGTAGAAATGCTTCCACAGGAGAGATTAAGAGGCCTGCTCTAGAAAAACCCATAGCTCAGTAGTTAGGGAACCTGAAAGAGATAGAGTCAGGAGGGGGCTCTGCCCAGTAAGAGAAGCAGATGGGGACTAATCACCTACTTCCCTATCCATCTCACTCATCCTCAGCACAGGAGAAGTGGTTGGGCCATGCTGAAGGGATGGGGTTAGAAGGAGGGATAGAGGGGGGCTGTACTCACAATATGCAGCCCTCCACCCCCAGAGACCTGTTGCTACAGTGTTCCAGAGTAGCAGCCGTGTTAGTCTGTATTCGCAAAAAAGAAAAGGAGTACTTGTGGCACCTTAGAGACTAACAAATTTATTTGAGCATAAGCTTTTGTGAGCTACAGCTCACTTCATCGGATGCATTTGGTGGAAAATACAGTGGGGAGATTTATATACACACACAGAGAACATGAAACAATGAGTTTTAAGATACTCACCAGCAACCCACACCACACAACAGAACCACTAACCCAGGAACCTGTCCTTGCAACAAAGCCCGTTGCCAAATCTGTCCACATATCTATTCAGGGGACACCATCATAGGGCCTAATCACATCAGCCACACTATCAGAGGCTCGTTCACCTGCCATCTACCAATGTGATATATGCCATCATGTGCCAGCAATGCCCCTCTGCCATGTACATTGGTCAAACTGGACAGTCTCTACGTAAAAGAATAAATAGACACAAATCAGACGTCAAGAATTATAACATTCAAAAACTAGTCGGAGAACACTTCAATCTCTCCGGTCACACGATTACAGACCTGAGAGTGGCTATCCTTCAACAAAAAAACTTCAAAAACAGACTCCAACGAGAGACTGCTGAATTGGAATTAATTTGCAAACTGGATACAATTAATTTAGGCTTGAATAGAGACTGGGAGTGGATGAGTCATTACATAAAGTAAAACTATTTCCCCATGTTATTTCTCCCCCCACCCCACCCCCACTGTTCCTCAGACGTTCTTGTTAACTGCTGGAAATGGCCCACCTTGATTATCACTACAAAAGGTTTTCCTCCTTCCCCCCTTCCTTCCTGCTGGTAATAGCTCATCTTAAGTGATCACTCTCCTTACAGTGTGTATGATAAAACCCATTGTTTCATGTTCTCTGTGTGTGTATATAAATCTCCCCACTGTACTTTTCACTGAATGCATCTGATGAAGTGAGCTGTAGCTCACAAAAGCTTCTGCTCAAATAAATTTGTTAGTCTCTAAGGTGCCACAAGTACTCCTTTTCTTTGTTGCTACAGTGGTATGTGCTGCTAGGGCCAACCTCCCTGCTCTTCTTGCTGTGGCAGCCATCAAACCTGAGGTGTCAATCCTTAACCAGGACCTCCTCAGGACCTGGAAGTTAATCTCAGTGACTAAGTCTGGGGCAGCCGCCAAGGGCAAGAAGCTCCTTGCAGAATCCCTGCTATGCAACCCCAATCTTTGTGTGCAGGTGGTGGAATCCCCCTCAGTGCACTGGAGGATGGTCCTGGCTGGTTCCACAATGATCGTAGACTCCCTGGACTATGATTGGGGAAATGGGGGGGACCCCTTGTCACTCAGTTAGCGCATGGGGCTTTCAATCCCTTTTTTAACAACAACAAAACTTCAAAAACAGACTTCAATTAGAAACTGCAGAATTGGAATTAATTTGCAAACTGGACACCATTAAATTAGGCTTGAATAAAGACTGGATGGGTCATTACACAAAGTAAAAACTCTTTCCTCATGCTAATTTTTCCCCTACTGTTACTCATACCTTCTTGTCAACTGTTTGAAATAGGCCATCCTGATTATCATTACAAAAGGTTTTTTTCTCCTGCTGATAATAGCCCACCTTAATTAATTGGTCTCATTACAGTTGGTATGACAACACCCATTTTTTTCATGTTCTCTGTGTATGTATATCTTCCTACTGTATTTTCCACTCCATGCATCTGATGAAGTGGGTTTTAGCCCATGAAAGCTTATGTCCGAATAAATTTGTTAGTCTCTAAGATGCCACAAGTACTCCTTAGGTTTTTTTACTAGTATTAGTATTTACTATATTTATTACCAGGAGAGCGGTGAGCAAGTGGATGGCGAACGGCCTGCCGGTAAGAGTGGCAAGCAGGTGGCCAGTGAGATGAGGGAGCAGTGGGACCGGTGAGACTGGTAAGTGGGTGACTGGCAACCAGGTGGCCGGCAAGATGATAGCATGAAATTTTTCCACATTATTGGGTGAGGGCTTGAGATGGTTCTTTGTTATATTGTTGAAAAGGAATCCTCTTGATATTGAACCCGGCCCTTCTTGCTGCCCACTCCAACTGACAGAAGGGTTGCATTTTGGGTGGCTCGTCCGAGGTCAAAAATGTAACCCCGCCTGCTCACCCGCTCTCACCAGCCACTCCTGCCAGCCACCCATCAGTCACCTTCTGCTGCAACCTGACTCTCTGCTGTGAACTCTGCAGGTCAGTCTCTTACTGATTTTTAGCTCTTAGCAGACTGGGCAGAAACATGGTCCCACCACAACTGATTTCAGCTCTGAATGAGCATTTAAAATAACAAAGAGGCTCCTAATGAAGCCTATTTAGCTCTATCTTGAACAGTGGGGAGGAATAGGTTAAATCAGACTAGGGACCCTTAGGAATAGTCCATATCTCATGGCTGGGACACCTGTCCCCACCCCTCTTACTTTCACAGGAACTGGCATTCAAGTCCCTGGCTTAACGAGGTCCTCTCAGCTGAGGGAGACCCCCCCTCATTTGGGACAGGTTAATCACAGTTCTGGTCCCCTTTTTTCATACAATAATGACAACAACTTTGGTAACTGCATTTCACTACCCCTGCACTCAGTACTAAAGTGATTTGTATCCCAATGCCAACCAAAGTTGATTACTTTGAGCATCACCGCTGAATATCAAAGCACAGTAGGTGAGTTCATGTAAATACAGTTTGCTCATGAAGTCACTCCCCCTCCCAGCTAATTGTCAGGAGAGAATTCATTCAAACGCTGCTTACACACATTTAATTTGGACTGTCTTAGACTTTTCAATTTCTTCTTTGCTCTGGAAGTGCTAGTGCTTTCATCCACCTATACAGTGGTTCTCGAAGAATTGCTACAGCAGCACCAGTGTCTGTTTTATACTTTCCCTAGGTAATCATAGTAATCTATGGTGCTTATTTGTGTACATATCCTGGAACCATAGGAGATGATATCTCACTGTCTTTTAGATTGTCTCAAAAACAGCTTCCAACAGCGTGATGACCCTTCCTGGACAAAGCTATTTGGAGTGAGGTGATTTGCCACACCACACACTTTCATGCTTTTGTTGTATTCCTTTTCTTTACTTCATGTTAACATAACCCCCTCTGGATCCTTTTGTGTTTGTGCTGGTCTGGATGAGTATTGTTTTTCAGCAACTTGAGATATTTTCCTCCCCATGTGTTTGGGCTTCTCTTCAAATTTACTTCTGAGATGTGTCTGTTGCTTCTTTATGTAATGACTTTGTATGACTTGCTCTTGACTGTCTCAAATGTGAGGTCAACATGATTTTGAAGTCTTTCTGATAGTTGGCGGTCCCTCAGCCCCACCACATGTCTGTCTCTGATAAGTTCTTCACTCATCTTCCCATAATCATGGTATTGGATTAGGTTATACAGGGCTGTTTTGCAAGCATTTACTGACTCACCCTTCTCTTGCTTGCCTAAATGATATAGTGCCTGCTCAAAAATCACATTGTGATATGGCATGAAATACTTATCCAATTCTTATTTAACTGTATCAAATTGTTTCATTTCAGCAGCTGTGAAGTTTCTGGCAAGGATAATGTCCGCCGCTGTAGGTCCCATTGTATTGAGTAGGATATTAGTTTGTTTCTCCACTGACTGATGCTCTAAACAGGAAGCCTGACAGAAGTGCTGCAATCTGCTTATCCAGAGCGGTCATATTTCAAAGTCCTGGAAATTGAATTCTGTTGGGGGTGGTATTTGTAAAAAGGCTGGGTCAGATGTAGCCATCTCTGATGTTTTACCAGACTACAGATTTCCCCCCACCCTGACCCATCTTTTTGTCTGTATTGTCCTTGGTATGGCCCTGTAAGGAAGCCTTCCGTGTGTCTCTACCCTCATCACAGGAAATGTAGGTATCAGTATCTTCACCTTTTAGATAGTAAAAGAAGCATAATAACGCTTAGTCTTTAAACATTAAGATTTGGATGTTATCTCATAAGGACCCCAAATAGGCATTGGTCAAAAAATGTTTTGACAACATATTCCTACCAGAGACTCCTCCCTAGACTGTGCAGTAGCCTACTGTGTTTCCGTATTCCTCATTTTTTGCATGGTCTCTCTACTATTCCCTTATAAACCACTACTACACGTCCTGAAGCCCGGCATTTCAGTCCCTGCTGTTATCCCCCAAAGTTCTGATCCATACCCCTTCCTGTTCTCTTTTTCGCTGTAGCCTCACTGCCCCCTGGCTTTCTGCAGCACCTCTATCCCTTTACTCCCTATATGACCAGATCGTTACAAGAGGATCCTGAAATACAGGACTTTAAGGGACAAATCTGAAGCGTTTTTTTACACCCCATGTTTAGTTTGTGGAAATGACTAGATTCACAAAGCTAGATTTGTACTCCCTCTGTGCATGAAAAATCCTGAATTTGCATATACTTTTGATAGTATGTTCCCAACTGCTTAGCCTATAAAAGAGACCTACAAGCCTTTGTGCATACTAAAGTGGATGTGCAAAACTGAAATTAGAAGCTGAAAACTTCACTCTAAATATTAGCAGTGAAAATAAAATTAAGTTCTTCTGATCTTAAGGAAACTACTTACCTACAAGAGTGGAGGAAGCTGTGCATTGCACTTTGCCTTCATCTTGTGTGAAAAGAACTAGTTAGTCACACAAAGGAATTTAGATTCAGATGTATCTGCCTACACTGAGGAATTGAAATGCATGAAAATATCCTCTTAGTGACTTATCAACCACCTGTCCACCTCCTAATCCCCACACCCAAAAAAAAAGGAAAGGGAGGAGGATCATGGTTTCTTAGGGTCCAACACAGTGAACAAACTTAAAGGGTTAAAGGTTAAATATGTGGAATTAATAGCATATATCTCCATCATTTGCTCTCATTCTATCTTCCATTTAGATTTATCTTAAGTCAACTAATGTAATCAAAAAAGATATAACTTGTCACCTACTTCGTAAATGGCTTCCTTCATCATTAGTGACTGCACCATGGTTAGAGGTAGTTTATCATTCTTTTTTAATTTACTCTTGTTTCTACCATCCTGATAGTTTTCAGAATATATTTTCCAAAGTCTGTTGTTCTTAAAAACAGAAGTGCCTTTTTAAAGGAATTTTTTAAAAAAAATGTGGGCCTTTTTGTTTTGGGGAGTTAAAGAACTTTGTTTTTAACAGTTCTTTCAGGCATTTAATAGAGACTGTCTTACAGACCACCTTTCCTCTTGTTTGCCTTCCTGGTGGCAATCATAGCAAATTCTTATATGGAAAAAGTAATAATAGAAAAATATTTAATGCATTTTTACCTGTCACATAGTGTAATATAACAGCTGGAACAAGCAGAGCCAGCACCATGTGATAAATCAGCTCTCCAGATTACCAGCATGTGTTATTTGGACCACTCATGGTCCACAGACCACAGTTTCAGAACTATCCTTCTAATTGATTATAGAAACCTACACCAAATTAATTCAAGGAATTATCTTTGTAGGTGTAACCTTATTTGCCTTGTAGAATCTGATTGTGAAAAGGCTAAATTTAAACATTTAGATCATAAGAGGATTCCTTGCTCAGTGACTAACATCAATGCTTCATTGAATTAGTAGATGTTTATTACATCTACATTTAATGGTTAGAGTTTGTAGGGCCTGATGCTCACTTGCACAAAGGCCATTGTCCTCAAGAGGGCATGATTTATATTTGCATGCGTCTTAAAGTGGGTGTAAATTACACTGCCAGAATAGTGTAAAGGATCTTCTATGTAAATGAATGTCAGAACCATCTCATCAGCAGCAATTAACTAGCTTCTCTGTATTAAGATGGCCTAAAAATAGAAAGTATCTGAGACCCATTGCTAAATATGTGCCTCCTACCAGCAACATTAATCTATGCTTCTTAACTCTTGTAACTCTGCTTGTGGATGAAGCCTCCCATGCTGAAATAATTTTGTTAATTGTCAGCTAATCTAACTGATACTTCTTGAACTCTGTTGTGTCTTGGAGCCTGCTGAGCAAATGAAACATGTTTATGGTTTTTTCTCTCTGTGACCACATCTTTATTAATAATTTGTAGATATCTGATAAGAAATTATTCCAAGACTGCATGCAGGTTTGTGATACTTACTGCTGTAACTTATATTACTCCATTTGCAAGATCTTCCATGAGAAATGAGAGCACTCAGTACCCCCAGGAATTCTTCAGCACCTTGCAGTATTAAACCTTTATAGTTCTGCATCCCAGAACTTGACTAGAGGGCTTCCTAAAACACAAGTGAGAAATTTAAATGTAAGCACCAAAAGGAAAAAAAATACATTAAACAATTGTCAGTAACAATTCTGAACTCTATTTATGACACTCACTTGTGGTCCTAGTCTATAACAATCTAAACATTCTTTCTTGAGAATATGTTCCTGGAAATATTTTTAAGGAGGATTTTTAATGTGCTGTGCAGCATAAGCAATATTTATTGATGTTTCTCTTTTATTTATGGTGCTGTTTCTGTATTCAGTTCAGGAGGATAATAATGTCCAGGAATTGAGCTATGCATGGTAATGAAAATAATCAGTACTATAGTTATGTTTACTGGTACAGAAGAAAGAATCATACAGCTGGTGATTTCCAATATCACATTGCATAGCTGGCTTTCTTATAAGAAAAACAATTTTTTATTTAGTGAAATGAGAACCTCAAAAGACAGAGTTCAGAATTGGTTCAGCTAAACATCCAAATGTTTGGATGCTTTCCCCAAATATATCTGAATTACCCAAGCATTTGCAACAGCAAGTTTTCTCATAGGGTTTCTGGCACATCTGATAATGAAAATCAGCTTACTTGGAAAAGTAACATTAGATGGTTTTATGATGCAGTCTAACAACTAAAAACAAAGAAAGCCAGCACCTTCTGATTAGCTAGCAATAGGTCTCAGCTTTCTACAACTATCAGCAGAGTCCAAAGAATACTGGTGTTCTACAGTCCACAATTTAGAAATGCTGCTGTCATAGATGACTGACAAACTTCAAAGGGTTCAGAGGTCCTGTTAGAAGAAAACCCTTAAAGGAATAGATGCCTAAGTAAAGCTATATGCAAGCACATACTTCTTAAGAAGTCAATCATTTAATTTCCAGTTCTGCCACTGATTTGCTGTGTGTGGCCTTGACCAAATCATGTAAACTTTCTGTATGTTACCCCTAGTTTATATACAAATAGTTTCTCTGTTGGTAACACAAGGACAACAGTAGTAACTTACTTCAGAGGGGCTTTTTGAGGACTGAGTCGGTAATGGGCCAGTTGGGGTACATGTGTCACTTTTATATCACTTGAGATCTTGACTGATATTAGTACAGCACTTTGTGAATGTAAAACATTATACAACTGTTACTTTCTGAATTTGTTTGCCTTTGGACTGAACATCCCAACAAATCCACAAAATTAGGCTTTCTTCTGGCAAATTCAGTACTTTCCATGTGGGCATTCAGAAGTCTGGTCAGTTCACATATTCTCCTGTGTTTCATCTGCTTAGCTTTCTGAGGCTGTAACAAGACAGCTATGCTCTGAGTGGCAGACCAGAGCCTTTTGGTTTTCTCTTTGCTTAAGGTTTGTCTACACAGAGAAGCTGTTATTAAATAATCAAGGGTGTGAATTTAAAAAGCAATAGTTACTGTCCATTTAACCCACTTTTGAAGTGACTTAAGCTAATCTGCAAAAAAGCACTTATTGTGGAATACGGATCCAGGGAGGGAGTTATTCTGGGTTATTTCACCATGTAGACAAGCTCTAAGATTGAGTTAAAAAGAAGAGATAGGAACTAAGCCCAATTTCTGCAGCTGGTTGTTTTGGAGCCTGTAGTGTGCATGTGCCTGAGTTTTGTAGGGTCAAAGAATGGATCATTATGACATTCAAGGCTTTTTTTTTTAATTAAATGTATCCATTTGGAGTCCAGGTATATAGAAACATTCTTGCTTAAAACATTTGTGCACAGACTGAAAAAATTGTTGTGATTTATATCCCTTGCCTAAAGCAGTTATAAATTTTGCCTCCTGCAGAAAACCTTGGAGGGTTTTCCTATTGATTCAGGTGTAAGTGCTGTCCCAAAAGTCACAGATACCACATGAGAGGTCTGATGAAATATGGCCTGGAAAGACCTTAAATGGGGAAAACAGAGAGCAATGAAGTGCTGGAAAACAGCACCATTATAAGTAAAAGGAGTCTGGAAACGCCTATTATCTGAACATAAGAGCCGGCTGAGACCCTAATTCCCCAAACAATTATGCACATGTGTCATAAATATAAACGGAAGGGTAACAACCTTCCTGTATACAGTATTATTAAATTCCTCCTAGCCAGAGGCACAAAATCCTTTTACCTGTAAAGGGTTAAGAAGCTCAGGTAACCTGGCTGGCTCCTGACCAAAAGGACCAATAAGGGGACAAGATACTTTCAAATCTGGAAAAAAAGAAAAGGAGTACTTGTAGCACCTTAGCGACTAACAAATTTATTTGAGCATAAGCTTTCGTGAGCTACAGCTCACTCCGATGAAGTGAGCTGTAGCTCACAAAAGCTTATGCTCAAATAAATTTGTTAGTCTCTAAGGTACCACAAGTACTCCTTTTCTTTTTTGCGAATACAGACTAACATGGCTGCTATTCTGAAACCTTTCAAATCTGGGGAGGGGGAGGGAAAGGTTTTGGTCTGTCTGTTCTGTGTGCTTGCCAGACACAGATCAAGGAAGCAAGCAATCCAACTCCATTAGAATTAGTAAATATTAGCAAGGGAATGCGTTAGTTTATTTTTGTTTTGGCTTATGATTTTCTCTGTGCTGAGAGGAAGGTGTATTCCTGGTTTTCTTTTTGTAACTTTGAAGTTTGGCCCAGAGGGAAATCCTCTGTGTTTTTGAATCTGATTGCCCTATAAGATTATCTTTCATTCTAATTTTTACAGAGGTGTTTCTTTTACCTTTTTCTTTATAATAAAGTTCTGTTTCTTTTAGAATCTGATTGGGGTTTTTTTGTGTGTGTCCTAAAAAAACCCAAGGTTGGTCTGTGCTCAGTTTCTTTATTCTCAAGCCTCCCAGGAAAGGGGGTGCGAGGGTTTGGGGAGAAATTAGGGGGGAGTAGGAACTCCAAGTGGTCCTTTCCTGAGTTTGTCTAAATCACTTGGTGGTGGGAGCATTACCTAATCCAAGGTACAAGGGAGAATTTGTGCCTTGGGGAGTTTTTAACCTAAGTTGGTAGAAATAAGCTTAGGGGGTCTCTCATGCAGGTCCCCACATCTCTACCCAGAGTTCAGAGTGGGGATGGAACCCTGACAACATGCTTAATCTAGTTCACATGAGAGGCCCTCAGGAGGACCTCTAGGTCCATACAATTTTTATTGCAGAAACACACGCACCACACATATTCTGATTTGAAAAATACTCCTTGTTTTCTGTGGATACACTGAAGACTTCTGTTTCTAGTAGCTTTTCCATAGGAAACAGGTCAAATGAAGGTAATACAGTTTAAAAAATAACACATATACAGTATAGTAACAGCCTGATGTGTGTGATCATAGGTTTACAACTCCCACTGAACCTGAATTTGAATTTCAAAGATGGAAAAAACCTCTAATGTAGCCTAAAGTGTTTTGATTAGAAAATATTTCTTTCTAACTAAATGACAGTATTTCAAACATACACATGTTGTAAGTTTTGCAGAGGAGTGTCCCTTTCATATTTTAACAGAGACTTTTTTTTTTACTTTGTAGTTTAAATGCTTGGCTTATTAGCTGCCTGTAGGTGTTTCTGAAATGTTAACATTTTTCCAGTTGATTTGGCACACCACATCTGTTTAGGGATTTCCTCTTAGATATATTGCAATGGATTCTGAGAATTCTAAACACGAAGCATGGATTTAAAAAAAAAACCTAAATATGTAATCTGGCTCATTGCTCTTAGAAATAATGTTCATGCTCTTAAGAAAATATTTCATCAATAAAGAGAGATTATCTATTTATCTGAGCATGGGAATAGAAGTTAATGACTCCTGAGACCTTATCCTCACTATCACTGTGCCCTAAATCTGTGATACCTACTTTCTGTGCATTAGTTTCTCTCTTTGAAAACCAGGGATAATATACCAACATCCCTACTGGCAGGTGTGTTATGGAATTAGATAATGTGTGTGACTTTCTTTGAAGTTGAAAGGATAAGCATTTTTAATAAGTGATTTTTATTTTAAATAAAAATGTTAAATTAATTTGGCATGGTTAGTTTTCTATAAAATATAAATATGAAGCTAACAATTATTTTTAAATTACAAATCCCTTATATGCCTTTCCACACTTTGAACCATAAATATGAATTCCAAGGGCCTGATTCACTACTGCATTACTGCATTTTTATGCCAACATAACATTATTAAAATAACCTTTGTAAAGTTTTTTTGATCAAATGTTGTGTTGGCTTTGAAGCTTTCCATGAAATTAGTTCTGATCCAAAGCCCATTCTAGTCAATGGCAATCACTCCTAAATTAGAACCTTAGGACACCTTATCAAAGTGTGAAGTGTAAATCAGGTCAAATGCTTTGCATTACTGTCTGAGTGACAATGCATTGCCTTATATCAGCCATTGTAAAAGTGTCCCAGATTAGACACTTTATGGATTGCCTGTTTCTCATTCTGAGCAGGATAATGTTATTTTTGTTATACTTATGCCTGATTTCTCCTTTGCAGAATATGAGTAACTCCTATTGAAAGACATTTCTCATATCCTGTGGGAAAGGAACAGCCCAGGTATTCAGCTGTGCTTTTTCCAGATTCAGTATTTATTGTGGGGAAAAGCTTATAACAGATTGTCTAGTGAGTTGGGGTCAGAGACACAGGAGATGTGTGTTCAGTTTCCTGCTCTGTTGCACACTTCATATGTAATCTTGGATCACTTACTTAATCCTTCTGTACCTTCTGTTCCCCTCACAGGGATGTTGAAAAGATAAACAGAATTTCAAGGTGGTCAAATATTCCAGTGATAGGGATGAAGTACCATTGATATAAAATATTACTAATTGCCTCCAAACTCTACCAGCATAATTCCCCTTAAATGCCATTCTGTTAATAGATCTCTTCTTTTTGGACTGTTTGTCAGTGTATTTGTCCAGGTCTTGACACACATACTCTCATTTTTTTTAAGCAAAAGGATGAGCTATATGCTCTGGCTGATATATAAGAACACCTTCTACCTAATGCAGACCTACAGTTTTTCAGATTTCCAAGCAGGTAGAGTAGAGAGAATGCAACTACCTTAATGATGAGTTCTTTTTCTGAATAATAGAAAAGGCAAGCAATCGGTTACTATATAATTCTCTTCTCTTATTCTCCCAGTCTACCTTGCTCTTCCAGAGCTGGACTCTTTTAGTATTTCTATCTTTTTCCAGAAAGAAAATCATCTGGAAGAATCCTAATTTATTTTATTATGGAAAGATAGATGGTGGTCTTTAAGTTGCATTTCAACCACCTTCTTCTATAATGCTTTATTAGCACTCCTATAACTTTGGCTTGGAAAATTGGTTTGACTTAAAGTGCTGATTTACTCTGAAGGTAAGGAATTTTTCTTCAAAGTATGATGAAAATTGTTCTAACTACAAAAGTGGTGAAAAATACTGTGCCAAACTTTTCATGTAGTTAAATCTCCTTGAAAATCCACCTATACTGAAAAGGAAAAAACCTGTCTAAGCAAAACTCTTTTCTCTAGACAGTTTGGGACCAATTCTGTTTCCTTTGATTTCAGTAGAAGTTGTAGGTTCAATCCTGCTCTGAATGATGTTTGTCAATGTTTTTGCCATGGACTTCAGTGGGAGCAAGTAAAAATACAATAGCTCTGATTCTCTATTGCCTTCCACCTTGTGCAGTCATTCACAATTATGCAACATAAGTGTGAAATGCTAACAGAATGGTATTGTGTTAAATACATGTTGCACAAGTCTAAATGGTATGAGGGGAGAATCAACCCATTATGTATGGCACTATCACACAGCTTCAGTTCAGATTTCACTGTGGGAAATAACAAATCTTTATTGCTGCCACCATTTCTCTAGAGTCTATCTGAACGTGGAAATGAGGCTTCCTTTAATAAAATGGGCTACATCCTCTCATTGTCTGCCCTGAGAGTGAAGCCATGACCACAGGCAGACAATGAGACAATGTCTGCCATTCTACGGTTCAGGGAACTAGACAGGGCACAAGGACTCTGTGCTGGCTGCATAGTTACTGTGGCAGTTGGATGGGGAGAATGAAAGGAGCAGAAGGTAGACTTAGGGGGTGCAGGGGAATGGGATGCAAGAGAATGTGGTGGGAAGAGTGGGGAGCTGATTAGGAATTCCAGAGCAGGGTGAGACAGAGGTGGTGTGTGTGTTTGGGTGTGAGGCAAGTCTGTGCTATCTCAGGCAGCAAAATGTGCATGGTGGTCGGGAGATCAGGGAAGTGTTGCTTTTTGCAAAAGGCTATACCAATCCCATAGTGTTTTTACTGTGACACTGTTCCTTATATGATGTTTGAGATAAGTTTAAAGTTCTTTAATGTGCATATCTGTAATTCATCAACACTACAAAGTAATATAAATTCTATGTGCAAGTCTGAATCATGGTGCATTAATCGGGTCAGTGGTTCTCAAACTATTTATCATCCAGGCTGCTTCTATCAAAGGAAATCAACTAGGAAGGGAGAAGGTGAAGACAGGGAAATTGCCATTCATTTCTTATTATTATCTTAAAGGTGAGGAGAGGGTAAGTGGAGTCTCCATCTGAGCAGCCAGTGAGAGGCTTTTTGTATGCATTACAGGTTGATTTTTCAATGTGAAATTGTCACACACACACACACACACACACACACACACACAAAGAAGAATAGAGAGAAATTAAAAAGTCACAAGACACACTAAAAATATGGAGTTGAAAGTTTTTTAAATCTCATGATACTTGGTCTGACACTTGATCTCTTGAGGCTGGCAATATTGTATTGTACATGTTGGAAGTGTACTGGACTTATTTCAGAAGACTGTAAGAGAAAGTGGTGATTTGTGTAGTGTGGGCTAAGGCATGTTTATAAATGCCTTAACTTGCTTCTAAAGGGAACACCCACTCATAGAAACCCCTAAACAACTTTAACTGTTTAACAACATTTTCTTTCGGGGATCATTACTTAGTTTTCAAATAGGGGGAAATGGTATCTTTATCTTTTGCAGCACTATGAAATTGATACCTTTTAAAGTAAGGCATTGTAGAACTGGAGTCTTATGCCAGTAGTATGCAGCTGTATTCTAAGAGCTGTTCAGAGTCATTCTTCAGTCAAGCAAAACTTCCTGAAACAGATTCTAGAGATTTAACAATAGACCAAAGTGTGTACTAAAGAGACTATTTGGTTTGCCGTGTATTACAATAGAAAGAAAAAAATTGTAAAGTAGATTCTCATACTTAGATCCCAATGCTGCAAATATTTAGGCACATGTGTAACTTTATGCGATACTGATGCCAATGGGATTAATCACAGTGAATAAAATTAAGTATATGCCTATGTCTTTGAAGTGTCTTGGCTCTAGACCACAATCCTGCAAACATATTTGCATAAACTTATGCAAGAGAGGGGTCTCATTGAGCTGATAGGAGTAATCAGAAGCATAAAGTTGTATGCCTGCAGAATAATTTGCAAGATCAACCCATAGACTGAAAATTCCTTGGGGCAGTGCTTCCATCTTCATGTATAGTTGCATAGCACCTAACGTGATGGAGCCCTGATTCTGGGAGCTTTAGGGTACTACTGAAAAATAAATATCAATCAGTATTAATACAAACAAATATTTCTCACTAATTTATGGGATTCTTAGGGAGATAAATAACTTTTTTATAAAAAAATACCATACTCTATCATTTTTATATTCATGATTTTGTATTTTTAAGTAGAAAAAATTATTCCACTGATAATCATAGTGATAGTTTACTTGGGTTTTTATACTTATGATTACATATTCATCAAGAAAGGTATACAGAAACACTTTGATACTACAGAAAGCTACAAGCAAGGGAGTACAGAACAGACTATCTGGGCACTAAAAAGGTGACACACGAGAATTAGAAATGGGAATTCGGTAGAAATAGAGGTAATAACTGAAGCCGACTCAAAGATGACCGTTTCATTTCACAGCAACTTTGGAGGTTTCCACAATGGAACAAAAAACCTTTTTCAAACAACTTCATGAAGGTGCCAAAATGTTATTTTTTGTTGTTTGGAACCTGAGTTTTTTTGTTTCTGGGTATGTAACCAGGGAGGTGGGAGACCCAGCTTCAAGTCCCTGCTCTATCTAATTCAGAGCAGAGATTTCCTCCCGGGACACTCTGAATCAGAACAGAAACTCCCATAGCCCTGACTAGAACCCTAACCATCATGTGGTGTCTATCTAATAAATGTGGAAACTGATACATCTCTGGAATGTTTCCACCTTAAAAATCCCAGCATTTTTTGGTATTCATTTAGTTGGAAACCATTCATCATTCACACTGGTGTCAAGCAAGGCTGTGTCATTGCTCCATCACATGTCTCCATTTACCTTGCCATGATCCTGATTCTCATCTGCAACCACCTTCCTAATGGAATCAGGATTGAGTATCGTATGGATGGCCAATTCCTCAATCTCAGACATCTCCAAACAAAACCTAAGGCCATGAGACTTGGCATCACTGATCTTCAGTATGCAGATGACTGCATCATTCTCGCACACACAGAGGCTGACCTGCAAAGCACCCTAAATCTTTTTGCAGATGCCTATCACAGCCAGGGTCTCTTTCTCAACATCAGGAAAACCAATGTATTCTACCAGCCATTGCCTGCACAAACTACTGTTCATATGCCACAAATCACAGTCAGTGGAGAACCCCTTGAAAATGTGGACCATTTTCCATACCTTGGCAGCCACCTCTCCCAAACAGCCAGCACTGACACAGAAATTGAATACAGGATCCGCTGTGCCAGCACATCTTTTGGAAGACTATTCAAATGAGTTTTCAATGATAGAGATCTGGAAACAGGCACCAAGATCTTGGTTTACAAGGAAGTTGTCATCCCCACCCTTCTCTATGGGTGTGAGACCTGGCTAACCTACAGATGAGATTTCAAGCAGCTGGAGTGGTTCCAGCAGCGCTGCCTGAGGAGGTTTCTCAGGATCAGCTGGGAAGACCGACGCAGTAACATCAGCACAAGTACAGGACAAAGCTGTAGGGCTGCCTCCTGTGGACCCCTTCACAAATCCTGGTTTAGTGGGCATATCACTTTAAGAGCAGGGGGAGCATTTCTGGTTCTGCTTGCAGGATAAGAGGCTCTTACTGTAAAAGAAAAAAAAAAAGCATGGGAAGTCTGGAAAGAGGCCTCCTAAAGCAAGGTGGGGTGGGTTGTGACTCACAGCCTAAGGGAGCAGCTGTTTTTTTCTTTCTCTGCTTTGGGGTTCTTGAATGTTATCATTCTGAATTCTAATAACATAGTGCAATGTGGCATCCTTCCAGCACACATATTTTTATTTATCTAATTTCTCTGTGTGTATGTTTATGCTGTGAACATAACTGGAGAGGTATGCCGGGGCAGGGCCACAGCACTTAGTGCTGAGGAGAGTGCAGTAACTTAGACAAAGCATCAAGGCTGTCTAAGCCACCATGGCCTTCCTTCCACTGGGCTGAGTTGTGTGCTATGCCTTAAAAGTGCAGCCAGAAACTCATCTTAGGTTTCTTAATCGTCTAAAGGAGCCTTCTTGAAATCCCCTACTCTTATACAAGTACTGTATTCTGGACATCTATTCCCTAGTTAATGCTGAAGAATATCCCCTCATCTTCCACAGACAGCAAACCTGAACCTTAAGTCCTGTGACCTTCCAGGCCTCCATCCTGATATAGAATCCCTTCCTTCCACATAAATGAACACTTTAGTGTAGTCTAAATAAATTAGATACATAAATGGATTTAGTCAGCTAGTGCCTCATAGGCATTACACAAGGAGCTTCTACAGGATTAAGTATGATTTATGTATCATAAAGTACTATATGTTGAAGATGGCACTCAGATTACAGGCCTGAGTGACAGACAGAATTGTGGTATTGTACACAGTGTTGTTGTTGTATTTTTTGGGGGGGAAGGGGGACAGAATTAGAAGCTCTAATTATCCATGTTTATCTTGATCTGCTGGTTAGATATCCATGAGCAGATGTCAAAGCCCTGGCATGATTTCAGTTTGGAGAGAAGGAGATGGGTCTGGAGTAGAGAGGTAAATGTGAGTCATCAGCATAGAGATGGTAGTTGAATTTGTATTTGCAGATGAGATTACCCAGAGACAAGATACAGAGGAAGAAGAGAGGGGGACCAAGGACAGGGCCATGTGGATCTGCCATAGAAAATTGGAGGGCAAATGAGGAGGATCCTCTGAAAGACATGCTGAAGGAGAGCTCTGAGATATAGGAGGAGAGCCAGGAGAGAACAGAGCCATAGAAGACAAAGAAAGCCACCTTTTCAAGAACAACATCATGGTCAATGGTGTCAAAGGCGACTGCTATCTCAGGGAGGATGAGGAGGCAATACTGGTTCTGAGCTTTTTTTCTAGGAAGAGGTCATTATAAACATTAGAAAGAGCAGATGCAATGGAGCTCAAAAGGCAGAAGTCAGATTAGAGAGGATCTAGGATGGAACTGGAGGGGAGGAACTCCTGGTAGCAGTTGTAAACCGCATGTTCAAGGAGCCTAGAGATGAAAGAGAGATCAGGCAATAGTTGGAGAAGGAAGTGGGCTCAACGGTGCATTTCTTTAAACAAATGGGGAAAACTAGAGCATACTAATAGTAAAGAGAAGAGTAAGGGAGAGGATTGACTGTGGATGCCAAGGGCAATCAGGAGATGGGTTGGGGTCACTGAGCTCCTAATCTGCTTGTCTTCACTTTCAAGGCCCTTCACACTCAATCATCTGTCTCCATTTGCTCTCTAATGCAAAGTTAAGCAACTTGTTGGAAACACTGATAATCTGTTAATTTAGTGAGTAAATTTTTGACTTTTAATGAGCTAATTTTGAATTAATAGGAGCATTAATGGAATCTGGTAGAAAGTTCTACTTTCCTCTTTTGAATGCCATGAAGTTTCCTTGCTATCTGCATCAACAGAACATTGTTTATAAATGTATTTCCCCTATAGAAACCTGTTTTTCCATATCACTTACTATAGAGAAAGGTTAAGCAGACAGGTAAAAAAAAATCACTCAGGCCATGTTTATACCACACAGTTTTGCTGACTCTATTTATGTTGGCATATAGCCACTGTAGTTGGTATCTCATTTGTGCATGTGCTTACTTGGCTCCTCACATCTGTGCAGAGCACACTCACCAGGAATGCTTGTATCAATACAGTGTGGTCCACCCTAGGTAGATATCAGAGTGTGCAACGCACCACTGTTCAGCACACTGTTTTTGGGGGTAGTTTGGGCACTGTATGGTGGGACAGAAACAACTCATGAAGTGCTGACCAGGATCCAGGGATCAACTTTCAATAATGCAATGTTCTCCATCCCATAATATTCACACCTATTTTCAGTTTTCCACAAACATGAGGCACTTGTTGCTGTCCGCCATCTGTGACAGAAGAACAGAGCCTGCACAACTCTGCAGTATTGTTGTGAGCTTTGGAAACATAGGACACACTGTACTCCAGTATTTGCAGAGTCACAAGAAGAAACATGATGATTTCATGGCAGCCAGTTTACTGAGAGAGATAGTGAGACCCAATTCAAGGTTGTAGGCGAAATTTAAAGAGCAGATGCAAATGGTGGAGTACCACTTCTGGACCTGAAAAATGAGCACTGACAGGTGAGATCTCATTGCAGGTTTGGGATGACTAGCAGTGGTTGCAGAACTTCTGGATATGCAAGGCCACATTCCTCGATCTGTGTGCCTTGGTCACCCCAGCCGTCCCAAGCAAGGACACCAAATTGAGAGCTACACGGACAATGGAGAAGTGAGTGGCAATCACACTGTGGAAACTTGCAACTCCAGATTGCTTCTGGTCAGTGGGTAGTCATTGTGGAGTGGGAAAATCCACCTTGGGGGCCACTGTCATGCAAATGTGCAGGCCCATGCCCTTGGGGGCCACTGCCATGCAAATGTCCATTAATCTCCTACTACACGGGACTGTGCCTCTGCGCAATGGTGCAGGACATAGTAGATGGGTTTGCAGCTATGGGGTTCCTGAACTGCGGTGGAGCATTAGACGGCATGCACATCCCACTTTTGGCCCCAGACTGCCTTCCCACAGATTACCTCAACAAAAAGCAGTTGGTTATGGAAGTGCTGGTGGATCACCAGGGACACTTCACTGACAACTGTGTTGGCTGGTCAAGTAAGGTGCTTGATTGGTTGCATTGTTAAGAACTGTTCCAAAAGCCACAAGCAAGGATCTTCTTTCCTGACCAGCAGATTTCCACTGCGTTGTTGAAATGTCAATAGTAGTGATCCTGGGGGACCCAGCCTACTTCTTACTTCCCTGGCTCATGAAGCCATACACCAGCCACCTTGACATCAACAAGGAAAAATTCAACTGCTGGCTCAGCAGGTGCAGAATGTAAGTTCTTTGGCCTAGGTACTTGTCTTCTCCTATGTCTGTAGAACAACTGGCCTGGTCAGAACTATATTGATAATAGTTAAATTTTTGTGTTCAGGAAATGTTATGGAGTTTAGTCCCTGTGAGCCTCCTCCACACACACCCCCACCTGACCCCAAATTCTCAATTTTCATGAAAATCTCTTTTTGCATTGAAGTGAAAATGAATAGTGTATTACAGCCAAAGGCAGACGAAGGAGTCGGGGATATTGAATAGAGCACGGGGCTTATTCTGTATTTGACTGAAAAGTGCTACCAGATCTTGAACTCCTTCCTGAACGACCATTAGAATGGACAATTAGTCAAGGTTCTTTTGAGATTTTCTGGATCCATACAGTATGGTACATATCTTCAGCTTAAGACAGAAAGAAGTTAATTCACTTATTAAAGGCATGATGTGGCACTGTAGATTGTTACCAGCTGTTACCCATCCAATTCCATAATCTTTGAATGATTTATGTGGAAGAAAATGACCTTGGTCATATTAAAAGGATGGATTAATTTAGCAAAGTAAAACTGATCCTTTAAAAATAAAGATATGTTACCCACTATATACTCTGCCATAGCTTGGCACAATGTTAATCAGAGGCAGAAAAACCTTTCTTGTACTGATATAGCTAGACACTCTGGTAAATAAGGAATTGGCTTCTTTGAAGGATACAAGAATAAAATAACCCGAGCATGGAAACATAAAATATAATCATAGTTAGCAGTCCAGTATGGATGGGGTACATTTGACTGATGAAAGCAACTTACTCTTTCAACAAATCATACTACAATACCCAGGAAACAACTGTTCTACATCAACAATCAAAGGTTATTTCTGAGTAAAACAAATTTTCTCATGAAAGAACTATTAGTAAAATTTCATTAAGTCTTGGAAAAGGTTAGATTAAATACATTTCCCATCCGTACTCCCATCAAAGATAATGGAAATGGGGGTAAGGAGAGAGAAGTTATTTTGAAGGCTCTCTTTATAATAGGCTAGAGGCTTGATCCTTCATTCCATCTCAGTGGGAATGTGGCCTAAGCATGGATTACAGACTGGACACTCTCTAACTGCACTGCTGCTTGAGTCTATGCTTTTCTCCCTAAACTCCAATATAACACCTCCTTTGACCTTTAATATAACTCAAACCAATCTGAATATGTATGAACCATCTAATAATTCTATATAAATACAAAATACTGTCCACTATATATATAGAGTGACAGACTCAGACCAGAAGGATATAAGAGAGTAATCGAAGATAGGTATATCAGCTTCAGAATGAGCAGGTCCCTGTTCCCTGGATAGCCAAACAAAGGCTACTCCAGGCTCATCAAGACACCTGACACCAATTAACCAATTAAGGTCATTAGGCTAATGCTGGCACCTGACCCCAATTAACTGGTAAAAGGTCAGTTAAGGCTGTTAGGCTAACGGAGACAGCTGGAATCAATCAAGGTCTCACTCATACTGCTTAAAAGCTCTCCTTCTCATTCCCTTGGAGGAGGTCCAGGTGAAAGGAGCTGGAGGAGAGGAAATATTGCTGAATCCTGAGGTAAGGGTGAAGCTAGGAAAAGGGAACCATGGGCAAGTGGCCCAGGGAATCAAAGTAGCATCAGTGGTGAAGGGAAAACCACCAACAGCTGCTACTATAAGGGTCCCTGGGCTGGAACCTGGACTAGAGGCTGGGCCTGGGTACCCCCTTATGCTCTACAGAGATCCCCTTGAGAAGGGAAGCAGACTTTGGTCCAGGCAGGAGGCCAAACTGCACCTTCTGAGCTCTAAGGAGCAACAGAGACTGTGGGTATTCCACCTTCCCACCTCCAATACTTGCCTTTGATGAAAGTAGCTCAATAAGCTGTGACCTTTGCTGCTATATTGAGAAAGGGAGGTCACATTGAGAGCCTTAGCATGCTTCTGAGGCCACTGAATCTGCCTGGAAGCACGGTTGGGTCCTGCTCCTACGTGGCCACACAGGAGTGAAACCCTCCTTATTGCCTCTGTGCAGCCACATAGGACTTTCTGGATGTGATGGGAAGAGCAGAGGCTGGTACTCTGCCCACCCGTTTTATGAGCAGTTGGGAAGGGAGGATACAGAGCTTTGGCACACTATATGCTGGCCAGAACAATTGACGAGAGTATGCTACGCTCCATAAAAAGTTGTAGTAAATTACTTCCCCACTGATGCAAGGGGGAGGATAGATGAAAAACTGTGACTCTCTGAAGCACAGATTTTTCCAACGAGTCCTGGTCAAAAATAGTCTATAGATGAACTACCCCAAACCCTAACCAGGCCTCCCCAGGTGCCTGCCTTCTGCACCTGTCCTTTTAGGAATCTCTAGGAGAACCTCCTAGTCTTCCTTTTCTGATGTGTTCCCTGGAAAGTTTCCTATCTTCCTTGCCGGATCACCTATCCTACAAGGTCCTTTTCTCAGGAACTTCCTGTCTCCTTGGGAGTGCCTTCCTTACCTAACATTACCATTTTCCCATTTAAAAATTCAGTTTTATCAAAATCTAAACATTTCACAGTCACATCTCTATGTCAATGACATTTTTGATGGGGAAAGTAAAACCACTTTATTTCAGCAGTCAGAAAGCACTTTTTAACTTTTATATTATTATGACCATAATCATAATCATGGGGGCAATCAGAGCAAACTGCCAAGAATGGGGCAGATGGTCCTCAAAACTGGTGGTTATTCTAATATTTAGAATCACCAACACAGCAACAAAACAGCTCCTACAATATCTTACTCATTATTCAGAAGCCAAAAATCCAATTCATTTTAAGCAGTCTAACCCTGGGTTCCCACCCAGACACGAAGTCAAATATGGTGATGATTATTTAAAATCTTGTTCACCATATATAAAGTTCTACCAATCCCAAGGGATCAGACACATTACCCACCTGATCAATGAATATGTCATTTTACACATACATGCTTAAAGCCAATTTTTATTAACTAAAATAAGTTTTCTTAAAAAGGAAGAAAAGAGAGAGTATTGTGGTTAAAAGATCATTATACATACCGTATGAATAAAGTTCTTAGGTCAGTTTCATAGTAGAGATGGTGAACTGCTGAGTTGCAAAAAGTACTTTCCAGAATCAGTTCATCACGTTATAGTTCAAACAGGCAGTCCATGTCACATAGGGTTATCCAGACTGGAGCTGGAGACCTCAGTTTTGCAACTTAACCTTCCCTTGACAAAGCTTAAGCAGAATCTGAAATGACAGGATCAGATCTAGAGTTCTTTTATAGATCTCTGGCAGCCTATTATAGCTCCTTAACAGCATGATAACATAGCAGGCATTCCTTGAATGAAGAATAGGTAACGCACATCATTGCTTTCAAGTAAAAATCCTTATTTCCTACACAGGTAAACTAGAAGTATTAATTAGCATAAGGCAATTATCCATTCAAACTGTCAAGGCATTCCATTATGGTACAGACAATGTAAACTGAAGACAATGTAAGTAATATTATTTCCTGCAGTATCTTACATCTTTGACCTTAAAGTAACTGAACCATCCAAAAGCATAATATAACGTAATTAAGACATGAAAGGGAATTAGAATCCACAAGCAAATCTGGTTCCATGGTTAACAACTAACAAGAGATAGATAAACATATACAAATATAATTATTATTTACCTCTAATTCTCTAACAATACAGGTTTTCATTTCAAAGATCTAGTCTGTCTAAGATAGCTTTGCTAGCTGTTTATAAGTAATGGCCCTAATTACCATGTATATACTTTTCTAATATGTCTTTTAAGGTTGAATTTGGGTCATTTAGCCTGCAAGTTTCTTAACCCTTTCTGGCTCCGTGTCACAATTATATTGAAATTAATGTTGTACTATAATATTAAAAATGAACTTGACAGGACAGACTCATTGAAACACTTCCACGATATGGAAATAACCCTGAAAGTTGTGCAGGTCCCAAAGTGTGTGTGTGTGTGTGTGTGTGTGCTTGTTTTGTGGAAAACAAAATGCATTATATTTTATTATTTTATTTATATATAGATATAGATATAGATATAGATATAGATATAAAAAATTTCCAATGGAACAGAAATTCTGTTTCCAACCAGCTCTGCTTGCCAATGCTCTTCCCAAGGCAGTGCAGCTATGTGTATGTTCTTGCTCATAGCTGAGTCTAAAAGCTCAATCTAGCCCTTTATGGCCACACTCAGTACAGCAGGGCACACATACCCCTCTGGCAGTAATCAGGCCGTCTTTCCAATAAGCAATGTAATTATTGGGACTGCTCAGTTCCAGAGTACAGCAAACCTCTAAGGTACCCGTAGCATGCCAGGTGTGCGGCAAATCATCAGCAGCAATCACTATAGGTGCTTCAGCAGCAATGCCTTGTAGCCCTAGTAGGTCCCAATAGCTACATATCTGCCTGGTTAACTGAAAAAGTATTTTACTAAGGCTGGCAGGTAGGTGAAAGGTTGCAAATACACAGAGCCTGTGGGGTTTTTTTGGGAGGGGGAAAGGTTATTTTTGTTTCTTGGCAAATACGAAATAAAAATTGAAAAACTCATCCCACAGAGGAAACTCCTGTCCTGTAGGCCGGGGCTGGGCCCAGCTTAGTGCTTCAGATGTTGCGACTTGACACACATAGTCACAGTGCCACTCACTCACTTGGTCTGGGTGCCCCTCCAACATAGTGGTGGAGGATCAGGTGGGCCACACCTGAGCCATGCTGCAACACCTTGTGCCAGGTTACAATGCTGAGAGCAGGGAGCTGGGCCCAGCTCTGTAGGACAGGAGCCGCCACTTTGCTGGAGATGTGGGCTGAGGTCATAGAATCATAGAAGCATAGGGTTAGAAGGGATCACAAGGGTCATCTAGTCTAACCCCCTGCCAAGATACAGGATTCATTGTGTCCAAACTATCCAAGACGGATGGCTATCCAGCCTCCCTTTGAAAACCTCTGGTGAAGGAGCTTTCACCACCTCTGCTGGCAGTCTGTTCTATTTCCTACTGTTCTTATAGTTAGGAAGCTTTTCCTGAGATTTAATGTAAATCTGCTATGCTGCAGTTTAAATCCCCTGCCATTTGTTCTACTCTTTGGGGCAAAAAAGAACAACTTTTCTCCAACTTTTTTGGCAGCCTTTCAAGTATTTGAAGACCCTTATGATGACCACCTCTCCCCTTAATCTTCTCTTTTCCAAACTAAATATACCCAGTTCCTTCAGTTTTTGCTAATCTTTGTGACTTGTCTCTGGATCCTTTCAGTTTCTCTACATCCTTTCTGTACATTACATCCCAGAACAGAGTCCCCCATCATGTAAGTATGGTTTACGTTCTTTGTTCCTGGATGTTTGTTAAGCACTGACCCTGTATTAATTACTGTGTATGTCACACAGGAAAACACAATCATTTCCCAAGTAGTTTACACACTAATGAAACTTGCAGCAGAGCTGACATGAAAGCCAACATAGTCAAACTTGTTTGCCCCAAGGTTGGTGACTAAATCCCAGTTATGTGCCTCAATATATGCTCTGATTTCCAAAGATACTAAGCACTCTCAGTGCCATTTATTATACTGGTGTAAGTATTCCCTACTTCTGAAAATGAGGTCACTTATAATGGGCCTAAACATGGATTTAAAGCATGCCATAATGCAATGGATAACCTAGGAGATGACTTTTGCTTACAAGAAAAACTTTAAAAAAAAACAAAAACCTAAACCTTTTTTTTTAAAAAATGTTTAGAAGGTGATAGCATTTTTCTGGCATGGATTAGAATTAGTGCACTTCATAGAAGAAATTAATTTGAGGGAGGGAAAAATGGTAAAGATGGGATATAGAGGCAGCTCTCATCAAACAGGGCAGCATAAAGGCACAAATCTGTAAGTGCATAAGCCTAATCATCAATACAAATAGAATGTAAGTGCATGATTCAGCACAACATAATCCTATTGTTCCATATTAATTTTGTATATCTGCATCTTTTAGATTTCCAGAAATTATGTATAATTTTATATTCCACCTATTGTATTCACTAAGAGGCATAAGACCAGCTAGAGGTAGTTCCAGTGAGGACAGTAGATCTTCATAGATTCACAACAGCCAAGGATCTGTCCCATATACTCTGTTTAGTGTGTGTGGGGATTTGAACACATAACACATGTAATGATGAAAATATACTCATTCCTGTCTCCCTCTGAGATACAACCAGTTCTCTCATGATTTAGATATATAGCTTTAATGCTTAGTGACACTCTATGGTATTTCCTTTGTTTGCTCTAATTATGTCAGCTGCAAAACTGTGGATTTTGGTGGGCACAGCTTCAGACGAATAAAAGTGTAAGTTTTTTCATTATTTACTCTCATTTAATTATATTCCACTTCCAGTTGCTCATTATCCAGTTACACTTATACAAACTTTTTCTTCTATATACTGTTTCCAGATGATGGAAAAATCTGCACACAACAACTTTCACCTGCTATTCCTTTTAAACAAACAAATAAATAATTGTTTGTGTCCCTCTAAACTTTAACAATCCAAAATAAATTATATTTCACTTGAAAACTGTGCCTAAGTGAAATTATACTTGTCTGAATGTTTAGCTTTTAAACAAGGAGGAGATGTGACAAGGTGCAAGTGTCAGTATCCGGTCCATAGTAAAAAGGATTAACTCCAGCTCCATTTTATTTTCCAGTTGAGATGCTGCTCAGCACAAGGTCTGTGGGGAGATAATTGTTGGTAAATAGAAGGTCTCCACAGGCTTTGAGCACTAATAAAATCCTTAGGATGGGAAAGCACTTCAGTTTATGTGGTTACTCCTTTGATTGTTACCTTGTTGTAATTATTATAAATTCTCCTATAAATCTCCTGCTGAATAGACCTTACTGCCTGTTGTTACCTTTTTGTTTTGTTGAATCAACTTGCCAAATTGTACAGCTGGTTGAAATCTTTCACACACTCAAATTTGGAAGGGATTGGGGTTTTGGACAAATAGTTTTATTTCAAGGAATACTTTTCACAAAATATCATTGACATTTACATTTTACATTTTTGTGGGTTTTTTTACCAAATACGTCATCAAAACTGTATCGGAATTTTTAGTTTACTAAAAATCATGTTTTATTAATTAAAATAGGGTTTTCAATAAGCTAAAAAAATTAAATTGATTTCAATACAAATTTTGGTTAAAATATAGAAAATTTTAATGACTTCAAATACTGCAAGATGGAAACAACCCTGAAATTGTTCATGAAATCATTTTCCCATTTACTGACTGGCTGTACCAAGGTACATAGCCTTCTGTGTAAAAGGATTAATAGCTTTCCAAAGGACCCCAGATTGTCCAGGTGGCTCAATGACTTGTCCGAGGTGTTCACTGAAGCCACACAATTGTGTGTATCTCCAAAATCCCTAACCATCTTAAAAGAAAATGAGTACTTGTGGTACCTTAGGGACCAACAAATTTATTTGAGCATAAGCTTTCGTGAGCTACAGCTCACTGTAGCTCACGAAAGCTTATGCTCAAATACATTTGTTGGTCCCTAAGGTGCCACAAGTACTCCTTTTCTTTTTCTGGATACAGACTAACACGGCTGCTACTCTGAAACCTAACCATGTTAAATAGATTGTATGTTACACTGGAAGAAAATGAAAAGCTTCTTTATCAAGAAATATGGAGCTTGATTGTGTGTGTGTGTGTGTGTGTGTGTGTGTTTGTCTGTTTTAGTAAATTATATAGAAGAGAACAGTGAATACTCCAGTGTTGTAATTATGCAATACCACTGTCTATACTGCACAGAATAACTTCATATCTAAAAGATGGAAGAGATTTTTCACACCTTACATTCCCAACATATGCCCATATATATTTACATGAAAGACATAAGCATCGTGAAACAGTGGGAGAGCTTCATAGTGGGTATTATGATGACCAGAGATGCTGGTTACATCAAAGGAACTGTGAACATAAGGAGTATGCTACCTAAGCAAGGAATCCCTTAACTTGAGAAATGATATGCTGTATTCTTGACTTCTATTTTCAACTATTTTTTTTCTCTGTTTGACTAAACCTGTCTTTATTTAAAACAATTTGGAATTATTGGCTTTTACTGTGGGATATGTACTAAAGCTGATCTCAGAAATATGGAAAACAAACCATAACAGGCATACATCTGGGCAGTGGTCCCCAAACTTTTTATCTCATGCCCCCCTTACCCTTGTCTGGGCCCTCCCACCCCCATGCCCCATGGAGCAGGGGCGTAGCTCTGTGAGGGAGGGATGTGGACAAGGGTCAGAGGTCCAAAGCTGGGGCCACAGCTGGGGTGAGGCTGTGGGTGGGAGTGGACCCTTGGCCGGGGGCTGAGGCCTGCAGCGTCTGGCCATGCCTGTGTGAGGACAGGCAGCTGGGACCAAAGAGAGGGTTTGTGAGTCTCGACAGGACGAGGCTTAGGTCCCACAGGGGAATGGGTTCATGAATTGGCAGGTATAGTCTCTTTAAACCCTTGAGAAAGCAAATGGACATTTCATGAGAAAAAAAAAACAACCTACCATCTACTGGAGGGTGGAAGGTGGAAATGACTGCTATCTGTAATGGATGAAATGGTTAGGCCCAGGTGTTTCAGATGAAGCAGATACTCCAGCACAGACTGGAAAGGTGACTTAGTGGGATGGCCTCATTGGGATGACCACATGCAGAAACACTTCCACTTGGCTAGGAAAGTCTCTCTAGTACCTGGTTTCCTAATACTTAGTAATACCTGGCAGACTTGCTCCGAACAGGCCAGGTCTGTTGGTTTTAACAATGGAGTTTCTACACAATCAGAAGGAGGGTCTTGAGATTCGGGTGGAGCAATCAGCCATGATCTTGTGAGATCAGGTCTGGAATGGGAGGAAGTGGCATCAGTGTCACTATTGACAGCTCCAGTAATGTACGGAACCAGTGCTGGTGTGGCCATGCTGGGGTATAAGAATAATCTTCACTCTGTCCCACTTGACCTTGCATATGACTTTGTGCATGAGAGGAATGGGGAGAAATGCATAGAACAGGTGCTTTGTCCAAGGGAACAGGAAGGCATCAGTAAGTGAGCCCAGGCTCTACCTGCATAGAGAGCAAAACTGCTGACACTTTCTGTTTTGCCTAGTTGTCCCCACTGCTAGAAGATGGTCTTGCCTATATCAGGGTGACGGGACCACTTGTGGTGAGAGGAGAAATATATGCTGAGGTGATCTTCCAGATTGATCTGGGCTCCTGGAAGGTGAGAAACTTTGATATGGATCAAGCGCTTCATGCAGAATTCCCATAAGTGAATGGCCTCTTGACACAGGGGGGAAGGCTGTGTTCCTCCTGGCTTGTTGATGTAAAACACAGCTGCTATGTTGACCGTAAGGGCTCACACAACATTGTGTGAAATCTGGTGTAAAAACACCTGGCATGCTAGGTGGACCACTCTGAGCTTGCTTATATTTATATGTAAGGACGGTTCCTCCTGGGATCACAGGCCTTAAGTCCTGAGGTGTTCAAGGTGAATCCCCCCAACTTAGCTCAGGTGTAGCTGAGATTAGGGATACTGAGGGTTGGGGACTGATAAAGGCAATGCCCAAACCAACAAACCAGGGGTCCCTCCATCAATCTAGGGAGGCAAGGACCTGGACAGGAACTGTAAGCACCGAGTCTAAATGATGATAGTTCGGTGAGTATGCCAAGATCAGCCACACTTGAGGGATGGAAATAAACTGGAGAGTGTGACCTTCCTCCACTGTGCTCAGTAATCAGGGGTCCAAGATGATGAGGGACCATGCCAGGCTGAAGGGGGAGAAAAAACAAAAGTAGAGCAGTATAACAACTCGTATAATGCCCTGGGGCACCCCATCCAAAGTTCTGAATATCTGAGGGTCTGGTAGTGAGGTTGAAGTTTGTGGGGGAAGTTGTCTGTGTTTATAACCCCAGTTTTGCTTCTTTAACAGGTCTTGGCATGGCAGCAGAGTCAAGAACCAGATCCATTGTTGAGGCCTCAAGTGTTTCCTCGAAGGAGCCAGGGCATAGAGATCCAGGCACATGAAGATGGCTCTAGAATCCTTTAGGCCATGAAGCTTTGCATCAGTGTGTTTGGAGAAGAAGAAAGTGCCTTCCAACAAAAGGTCCTGGATGGACTATTGGACCTCCATTGGCAGACCTGAGAACTGGAGCCAACAGCCTCTGTGCATGACCGCCGCAGAAGCCATGAATCTAGTCACCAAATCTGTTGCAGCCAGGGAGGCCTGTAGTGAGGTCCTGACCACAGACTTCCCTTCCTCTAACAAAACGGAGAACTCCTGTCTTGTCTCCTGGGGAAGAGAGTCCTTGAACTTCATCATTGATTCCCAAACATTAAATTGTGTCTCACCAGCAACACCTGCTGGTTGGAAATGCTGAGTTCTGGACCCCCTGTAGCATGAACCTTTCTGCCAAAAAGGTTTAGTCTCCTGCATCTTTTGCTTTTAAGGTCATTCCTTTCTGGCCCTGTCTGTCCCTCTCATTGGCCTTTGAGACCACCAGGGACCCCAGAGGGTGAAAGGAGTACAATTACTCAAAGCTTTGAGCTGAAAAAAAGTACTTCTTTTCAGCCCTTTTTGTGGTGGGAGGCAGGGAGGATGGGGTTTGTCATAGGGCTTTAATAGATCCCATAATGCCCTCATTGAGAGGGAGGGCCACCTTTGATGGGCCCACAGCAGTCAAGATATTGACCATACATTTGTAAATTTTAAATCCTGTTCATTTTCCACTTACCTTTAGTTTAGGAGCCTTGTTAATTTTCAATTTTGCAAGGATGATTCTGAAATAATTAGACTTTTGTGGCACATTATGTATAGAGACATAAAGATCTAATAACAAATAAAAGTAATACTATTTTATAATAAAACAGTATTGTTAGCTAATATAATTTCATCAGAAAAAGGGGGGTAGAAATTCATTGTTTAGCCATACGCCGTGCATATGTTTCATCAATAGCAAAAGGTTGGGCATATTATCTCCTAATGGACTTAGTTTTTTCTACAGCTATTGTATTGTTTCTGGTTTCACAAATGTAATCTGTGAAAGCCCTGTCTGCACAGCAATTACTTTCACTAGCAATTTATCATTTTTGACAGAGTTAGTCACTCTGCTGGAACTGATAGAGTTATGAACCCTCCCTATGATCCAGTTAAACATGTGTTTCACATATTTAACTCTTTTCTTGTTGGTCCTCCTCTCCCCTGTATCTGCTGTGCCATTGTTCTTGAATTTCTTCTCCACTGGAGTAAATGGAATGATAGGAAGTACTTTGGTAAGTCCAGATGCTCCGCAGGTGTGTTATTCCTCAATGTATCTGCAATGCTCAGAAGCAATTAAAGCAGGCTGGTACTAAAAAGGACAGTGCCTTCCTCATTGTTGCTCTTGTTTATTTTGCATTGAATTCATTTGTCACTAATCAATTCCTTTCTTTCTCCCTATCCAATCCTTTAAAAAAAAACCAACTTCCAATTGATTTGCCTTGTTTTATGCTGGACATGAGACAAAAGCAGCAATTCTTTTATATCTGTTTAAAAAATAAACCAGTTCCGATGCCTGTCCTCCAGGGTGGTATATTATAATTTAAGAAATAATTAGTGAATGCCACCTCTAATCAATCACTCCCTTTGCTGACTTATTTGATGTTGAGGAAGCCTGGCTTACAAATAAGGGTTAATAACTGCTGTTTACAGCCAAAATAAAAAATGTTTTCAAGAGTCTAACGATGTTGCTGTGCTGCACAATAGGGTTCCAATAAAGCTGGCTGACCAAACCATATTCCTGGTGTGACAGACCCAGACCAGTTGGGTGCCTGGTAGAAGGCAAATATACTGGCCACTGGATGAATAGTTTTCTGTTCCCTGAGTGACCAGAGCAGGGGCTGCCCTACAGCAATCATTTGTGACCTGACAGCCAAAGAAGGGTTCTTAGTGATAGAATGCACTTCATCCATTAATTGACAATCCAGAAATCCACATTATCAAGAAAATATATTGCTTATTGTCAGCAGGAAATTCAGCTGACCACTAGCAAGAGCAGCCATCTATTAGACTCTGAGCATAGTATTCCTCACTCCAGTTTCATACTGTCACAGACATTTGCAGCCGCAGAATCACATGGCTATTGTGTAGCTGTGATGCTGCTTAGAAGTACTTCCATCTTGAATGGTCCCTTGCAAGTCTTCCCTTGGGAAGAGTCAGCATGGGGGGATTTAGGCCCAGCAACCATGTTTTTGCTCCGTACAACAGAGTAGTCGTCACTGTCATGTTGGTTACTCGTAACAGAGGCCTTTGTAAATGCTGAAAAGGCATTGATGCACAATCTATCTGAGACTTATTTGGTTATAGAACCTCCTACTGTCAACCGACTACCCAGGTAGATAAAATTATTCACACATTCAATATCATTGCCATCTACATAGAGTGTTAGCATGCCATTCATGTCCAATTTGTGGGAGGCATGCTCAACTTTGGTTTTATCTTAAATCCCATAAAGTACCATTGCTGTAGTTGGTCTATAGTCTCTCCAGGTAAGGCAATATCATTCACATATTCAAAATCCTGTAAAGATGAATCTTTCACACCTACTTTGGCCTGAAACAGCTTTGTCATCAGATAATCTATTAGAACATTAAATAATATAGGTGAGAGAATGAATCCCTGGCATACTTTGATTCTACTAAAACGAGTCTGTAAAATAAGCATTGACCCTCACACAGCTAAATATGTCAGGGTATAATTCCTCCACTATTCACACACAGTCATCCCATATCTCTAGTGCTGATCGATGCACTGAATCAAAAATGGTTGCAGAGTCTATAAACACAATGTTAACTTCCTTTTGTCAATCTAGTAGTTTCTCAGTAACATTGCACAGAGCATATATAGTAGGGATTGTAGATCAACCTGTACGGACATCATTTGGGATGTCTTTGACCTTTGGATTGAGACAGTATTTCGGTTTGTTCACAGTAGTTTGATTGCAAACATCTTCCCTGGGATGGACAACAGCATTATTCCCCTATAGGTACCTACATATAACAAAATCCAATCTCTGGAAGTTGAAACTAGGCAAACTCAGACTGTAAATAAAGGTAAAATGTTCATGGTGAGAGTAATTAACCACTGGAACAATTTACCAAGGACTGTGATGGATTCTCCATCGCTGACAATTTTTAAATCAAGATTTAAAAAAAAAGATATTCTCTAGGAACGATTTTGTCTGTTCTAGGTCCTGTGCTATACAGGAGGTTTGACTAGATGATCACAATTGTTCCTTCTGGCCTTAGAATATATGAATCTTTGATTCTATAATTATAGCAATTTGATCACCTTTCTTTCTTTCTTTCTTTCTTGAAAACAGGGATGTTACAACCCCTTCTCCAATTTTCTGGAATGTGACCTGTTTCCTAAACTTTTAGGATGACTCTATGGAAGAGTGAACTAAATACAAGGATCCCTTCTTAAGCAGAAATACATATAGGGGACCAATTAAACATCCTTTAATCAGGGCAAGATTGTTCCCCAGAGGAATAGGCTCTTGTGCTTTAACAAATCAACTTAAAAAAAATAACACTGGGGTTTCCACAGGTTCCATTGGTAAATTATTCTGTGTTGTAATAGATACTTTATTTTTTTTTTTACTATTAGTGCAAAATTTCTTCCCATCACTTCCAGTTATAACCCCTGGCTCCACAAATAATTCCTATTCCTCCTTGGTGTTTACACTTTTCAAACACTAGGCTGTTTGTAATTCTCTTTTGGGCTAGATGCACTCTGCATGATTGTATGTACAATCTGCCCAGAGGAAGGGGCAGAGCACAGATGCATTGCCACATGAGCAGACCACGAATTGTCTTCAGTTATTTAGCAAAGCCATATGTATGTACTTGTTTTAATCTCTAATTATGTCATTCCATCCAGCCTCTAAATCATTATTTTACATTATATGTGCTTTCACTGACAAAATACAGAGAAGTATCATCATCAGCCTGGTCAGTCATGTGAAGCATTTGCAAATGATGCTGAAAAGTGGCTTGATATTTTGCTGTTACACCATATTGCAATTGTGATGTTGGCAGACCAGGTGCCAGCTCATGCCAAGGCCCAGGGCTTCACTGAACACTGACAAATGCACAGCTGGAAACCAGTCTAGCTTACTTTGGGGTTTGTATAGTTAAAATAGACATTAGTGTTATAAGGATGTGTTTAGTCTTTAGACTTTAGTGAATGTTTGTAGGACACTGCATGTATTAATCCTACTTATAATATCAGTATTCCATAGTACAAAGTTATGCTGAATGTTCGCATTGTAAACCTCTGTAATTCTGTAACTCATAAAACAGGAAAAGAAGCCTTAATTAAGGTAAAGTGCTCATCCTGCATGCAAAATGTCCTATTGGAGGCAAATAAGGCAGTCTGTATCATCAATGACAGAGAGCTTGTTGACTGAATTCTTCTCTCCCTCCGTAAATGGGGGGGGACTTGTACATGAATTCATCCACTCAACTTGGATTCTGGGGTGAAGGGGATAAAAATCTCTGAGAAGGAGAACCTGGGTCTCTTTATTCTGTTTGGACTCTGGGGGAAAGATTCTGAACATAAACAAGCAACATGCTGCTTGGCATGCATCAGCGCGAAAGGACATAAAGGGTTTCTTATTATAGAAGCTTATATTACTTTTTTAAATGTAAGACTGTAACTCATTTGTGTGTGTGTAGATTTCCTGTTTTAACCTTGTAAATAATTTTCATTTATTTTCTTAGTTAATAAATCTTTAGTTAGTTTGTTACAGGATTGGCTACAGGTGTTGTCTTTGGTTTGAGATCTGAGTACAGTTGACCTGGGGTAAGTGACTGATCATTTGGGACTGGGAGTAACTTGAATATTGTTGTGATTTTTGGTGTAAAGTGACCATCTATCATATAGTCCATCTTGCCAGGGTGGCAAGACACACTGGAATGCCCAAGGGGCTGCCGTTGACTCCATGGTAAGACTGTTATAGTGTTTTAGGAGTTCAAATTTGTTACTGGGTTGATGAAATCTAATTACAGAACATAAACCAGTTTGGGGTTTGTACCCTGCTTTTTGACAGTCTGCCCTGAGGTTGGCACTTATGGTTGTGATCCACTCCAGACAATGTGACAGTAACCTCCTGTCTAATTTACTGTCTCTGATAATCCCTAGGTCACTTACCAGCATTACTGCACTGAGGGTTTTATTTCAAATAAATACTTGTGTTTCTGATTATTTTTCTCAAGATCTTTCAGCTTTATTTGTTTGAAGTTCATTTTGTTGTTTCCTGATAATATTTTCATATGTCCTTAAGCTTCTGTAGTATTTACAACACCTCCCAATTTAGGATAATCTGTTCATTAAATTAATGTTCTGTTTATCTTCTGCTTCCAGATCATTAATGATAATATTAAATAAGAATAAACCTAACACCTGGCACTGTAATGCCCCAAAGACAACTCTCTCCAATTTGATACACTGCCATTTATCATTACACTTTATCTATAGTCCTTCAGCCAATTTTCAATCTTAGATATTTTCATAGAGGATTTCATTACACTCTATAAAAAATTCTGTAAGAATTTACAGGAAATTGAAATTGAGGAATAAGCATCATGTTTTAGAAAGAAGTTGAGCCAGATGTACTTCTCAAAAAGAAATTATAAATATAGTGGACTTCACTGTGTATTTTTGAATCACGTAATGTTTGTTCTATTTTATGCAGGTCTGATGCTAGATTTACATGACTCCCATTGCTAAGGATGCTATTCATTATTTTATTTTTTTTAAGTGAGTACAATTTTTGCTTTAGTCCCATCCTCAGGGGCCTCCCCAGTTCTATATACCATTTCAGAAATAATTGCCATTTGAACAGTAAAATGATTTACTGACATCCTGGGATATATATTATCTGCCCCAGCTAATTAGTATATATTCAGTGTATTAAAGCAGCCACAGCCACAGTAACCTCATTAGGCTTAGGTTGGATGCCCATTTGCTAGTGAGACCAGAACAGATCACATCTACAGTGGGATAAAGAGTCAGATCATACCAAATTCTTCCCAGAGTAGACCCAACAAGCTGGCAATGGTACATCCATATGCATATTTTCTGTTCTCAGCTCTACACACTGCACCAAGCGCCTTCTGTCAAACCTAGAGGACTCAAGTGCGGCAATAATATAATCCTAATATCTTGTTATAGTAGTTCTTCCTTCCCTCCAGCAAATCTCTATACCTCTTCATCAGCTTTCTCAGCTGCTTCTCTTTTCTTGCTTCCCCAGATCCTCCCATCACCTTGTATTTAACTGTCTCAGTTAAACTTCTCCGCAGAAGTTAATATGGCAGGGAAGAAGGAGAATGAGAGAGGAAGAGAATAAGAGAGTTTTTAGGTTGGTCACTGCACCCTATATGGGGCTTAAAGATGTCACTGTCTCAGTTTTTGATATTTTAACTTGGTACTTTCAGTTTTTAAACAAATCCTTGAACAAGTTTTTTTGGCTCAGTACAGGAGTAAATGGATGAAATTCTATGGCTTATGATATAGAAAGGAAGTGAGACTGGATGATATAATAGTCCTTTCTGCCTTTAAATCTATGAACCCTACCTTTTGTTGATGTAAGGTCTTTCAATGCCCTTTTCCTGTTGCTTCTCTTCACATCTCAACGTACAACTGTTTTTCTAATGGTTATTCATAGAATAAGTCTTGTATGTGAATTAGCGCTGGCTGAGAACTTTCTGACAGAACTGTGTTCCATCAGAAAATGCAGATTCAACAGAACTGAAATTTTCAACAGGAAGATGCTGATTGCATTGAAACTTTTGGCTACTTTCTTACCAGTCAGCTGATGGACAGGCAGGCCATCAGGCTCCCTGGTTGCCCACCTGGCAGGCTAGCAGACTCCCAGGGTTCTAGCTGACTGCCTTGTGAACTGTCACAGAGCTGGGACTCCCAAACTACCTGAAAGCTTGGGGACTCAGATACTTGGGGAGCAAGCAAAAAAAATCCATTTTTGGGTCTCCTGAAACAGAATTTTTCATAAATTTTCTTCCTGCAATTTTTTTTTAAAATTTTGACATTTTTCCAGCTAATTATAATGTGAATAAATGGAAAAGTTAACTTTCTGTTGTATTAAAATAAAAGCCAAATTGAAATTAGGTTGAGTAAACCAGTTCAGATTCAACAAAAAACTACTGGAGCTTTGGTGCATACCCCCAAACTGAACCTTTTAGAAAATGTGAAAAAAGTTTCCTGAAGGCTATTTCTACCACAGTGTAATCACTACTTCTTATCTGATGGAGGGACAGCATTAATGGCCAAATTAAAGTCCATATGCTTTTGTTCAGTTATTAGTATTCATATATATTTATGATGGTTAAGGGAATGTTATATCTAGGGGTGTAATCAATAAATGATGGGACACTTTTTCTTCTGTATGCCAAGTCACATTTTGTACATTTCAGTGTTGCAGAGAACTTTTGTGGGTTTTTTGTTGTTGTTGTTATATTTTTTCTATGTCCTCAATCTGAATTACTAGGCTTGACTCAGTGTTTGTGAGAAAAAATCAAATAGTTTCTTCTGAAAAAAGGAATTGGAATGGAAATCAACAAAAAGTTCCACTTACGTACCTCCTCTGGTAGACCTAAAATATTTATTTGTTCACTGGCAATTCCAAAAAAAAATTAATTTCGGGTCAAACAAAATGTTTTGACTTAAATCTAGGCTGTAAAGCGATTAACAAAAATAATCGTGATTGATTGCATGATTAATCACACTGTTAAACAATAATAGAATACCATTTATTTAAATATTTGTGGATGTTTTCTACATTTTCAAATATATTGATTTAAATTACAATACAGAATACAGTACAGTTCTCACTTTATATTTATTTTTGATTACAAGTATTTGCACTGTAATAAAACCAAAGAAATAGTATTTTTCAATTCACCTAATACAAGTATTGTAGTGAAATCTTTTTATCATGAAAGTTGAACTTACAAATGTAGATTTATGTACAAAAAACTGCATTAAAAATAAAACAATGTAAAATTTTACAATCTGCAAGTCCACTCAGTCCTACTTCTTGTACAGCTAATTGCTCAACAAACACGTTTGTTTACATTTGGAGGAGATAATGCTGTTCTCTTCTTGTAGTAGTTTTTTGCTCCCCTTCCATTCCCCCCCAAAAAAATTGGGCAAAAATTTTCCCCACCTTCAACCTCTCTGGCTTTTGTAAGGAAACTCCTCAGGAAAATTGCACAAAGAAAGCAAATTACTTTCATAGTAAGAAATATGCTGGGTCCTGCTATTTTGTCCCCAGTTGACTAAAATTTTTGTTATCTGCCTTTGTTTGCAAGAAGTTGGGACTGGGCAACAGGGGATGGATCACTTGATTACCTGTTCTGTTCATTCCCTCTCGGGCACCTGGCATTAGTCACGGTTGGAAGACAGAATACTGGACTAGATGGACCTTTGGTCTGACCCAATATTCTTATGATCACGAGCTTTTGATTAGCACCTAGAACATCTGGAGCAGTCTAGGGAAAATAGAAATTGAAGGACAATCTAGACTGATAAGAATTTTATTACTAGGATATCATGGAAAATACTATTTTTTTCAACAATTATCAATTGTTATGAGTTTTCAAACTTTCCTTTGGAATATCTAGCTGTTCTGGCATCTTCCAGTTCATGGTGAAGTTATCCTTAAGAAGTATATGGTTTAATATAATCAAGTAATACTTAGTATTTATATAATCTTTATTTACAGGTCATCTAAAAATGCTTTACTTATATTAATTAAGCCTTACAACACCCTGTGTGGCAGGTATTGGTATTCTCAATGTGTAGGTGGAAAAGGAGACATAGCGAAGGTTAAGACTAAAATTCCTAATTTAGAATCATCTAAATTGTAATTCTTTTTGTTGCATATAATTTTATTCAGGTAAATTTATGCTTTTTCCTTCTTACTGTCTTGAGCTGGAATTAGTATCAGAAAGTTTGAAGAAACTCACCTTTCCAAAAATAGGAGCAAAAGTCTAGTACTATTGATATCAGTAGAAATTTAAGTGAACACAAAGTTCCAATAACATATTGAGATATGTCTTTTAATTGTATGTAGCGTAAATTAGATAAAAAAATCCCATATATAAAGATATAACATTCTGCAACACCTCTTGGCACAGATGAAGTGGACTTGAGGTAATCACAGAATCATAGGACTGAAAGGGACTTCACGTCTTCTAGTCCAGTCCAGTCCCCTGCACTCCTGGAGGACTAAGAATTATCTAGACCATTCCTGATAGGTGTTTGTCTAACCCGCTGTCAAGGCTAATTCCCCACTCTGGCACTTCGAATGCAGAAGGTGGGGGCCTGCAACGATTCTAAAAGTTAATACTTGACACTCCAGGCTTGTAAACTCCTAAGATTACAGTTTTTCTTTGACCTTGGATCGGTAGATGCTGTCACCACCCAAGTGGAGAACCCCTTTGATAGCCCAGGAAGGCACATTTGGGAATTCTTTCCTGTGGGGTACCTCAAGCCCTTTCACACGCCCCCGCCCATCTAGGGAACAGCTCAGGGAAAAAAAAGAAAAAAAGGAAATCAGCTGTTGCCACAAGCTAATTAAACAACATGTGCACAATCTTCTTAAGACACAAAAATCTAATTCTGTTCTTAAAAAAGGTAAATTGTATTAAAAAAAGAAAGAAAGAAAATACATCTGGGAACTCAGGCTACTGCTAGATTTTAAAAGAGCAACTACAAGTATTAAGCACCAAGAATAGCTTTCTTGAGGTCCAACTTAAAGGTTACAAGCAAAACAAAAACACCTGGGGTTAGCACAAAGGAATCCACAAGCCATAAAGAAATAAAGAGATAAACCTAATTGCGTCTTCCTAGACATTTCCTGATCTACTTATATATATGTGGTTTTAAATGAGTAGTTTCTAGGCATGATACTGATGATTTTTTTCATACCTGGCCCAAGCTTCTTACAGCATAGCTGCTGCCCTGTCTGCCTCTCCCAGGGAGAACAACAACAGACAGACAAAAGGGGAGTCTTTTCTCAATTTTAAAAAGTTTGAGCCTTCCCATTGGCTCTTTTGGCCAGGTGCCCACTTACTTCCTTTTACCTATGCATAGCAGTGAGACTTTTTAACCCTTTACAGGTAGAGCAACTAGAGAACAGCTAATAAGGGGGATTTTATAGCTACTGGCTGTCCATAAAAGTGAGCTTCCCCCACCCGCCCCTTCATTTATCACACCTGCTCTTAAAAATATCCAATGATGGAGATTCCACAGCCTCCCTAGTTACCACTGCTCTAACCTTCTGAGCTACAGAGGCAGGTCCTACATCTAACTTGGCAAAGGGAGACTAACACCAAGCAAGGGAGACAAGCCAGGCTACCCTGGTACACATGGGATTTGAACCTGTAACTCCTAGACCACTGTTCTAATACCATGAGCTACAGAGGCTGGAATTGCCAACTTCTCATGAATTTGTACAATTGGCTAGAGCTACGTAATCTTTTTTTCAGTTCACTGGTCAAACCACAAAACTTGAGGGTGGGGGATGGGAATTGTTTTGTGTTGACCTGAATATTTTTTGATTTGTTTGGTTTTGTTTTTTGAATGAAACTAAAAGCAAAAATATGTCATTTCAGGTCAAATGAAATACTTCGTTCGACCCAGAACTAAACATTTTATTCCAGTTTTAGGCATTTTTAAAAAGTAAAATCAAAAGAAAATTTTGAAACATCATTCACAAAAACAGATCCACTCCACATCATAGCCCTGTGGTTGAACCATTCGCTTGGGATATGGGAGGCATGATTCAAGAATCCAGTCTTTGCCTAATTTGGAACAGCAATTTCAAGTTGGTTCTTGGCTGGTGAGTACCCTAAGTGCTGGGTAGAGTATTCTGGGATACCTTGCTCTTAAAATCTTGTCAAAGCTGTTCCACTTTATATTCATATTTAAATATTCATTGGGTCAGACAGAGAGCATGGGAGTGATAATGACTTTATTGTGCCATGACTAAGACACTCATGTGGGACAGGGATATGTGGGTGTCAGCCCTGCTATAATTAATGTTTATTTATATAAAGTGGAACACTTTCAACATGAGAGACTGCGAGAGCCTTACCCTAGAATAACCTGTAGTATGGTTGTTAGGGCACTTACCTACAATATAAAAAAACCCTAAATTCAAATTCCTGCTGCAAATCTGCAACCTAGAGAATTGAATCTGTTCACTTCTGATTCTAGCCCAAAAAGTTACAAACCACTTGTCCTAAAAATAATTTCACTTATCTCTATTATCAGTCTAGAAGTGAAAGCAATGTGAGCCTGAACCAAATCCCACTGATTTCTATGAGGGTCTTCTATTGATTTCAGTACACTGTGTTTCAGGTCATCTATCCTGTTGCCAGTTCCTGAGTCAACAAATTATTTTTTCTTCTTTTTTTCTTAATTTAATAAAAATGCTAATTACTATAGCCATTAAAACACTTTATCTACAGATAGACAACTATATTTGAATCCTTACATTCATTTTCATTTGCACCATCTAATTTAAGATAACAAAATAAAATCTTGTACCCCCTGGGGATAGTTTGAGCCACCAGTTAAAATATATAATCTTGGTTTCAGGGTTTTCCTTTCTTTTTAACCAACTAGCCATAATTTAGAAGCCTAGATTATTGTTAAAATAAAAGGTCTTGATATCACAGCTACATAATGTGTAGGAACTCCCATGAATAGAGAAGCTGCAGGATTCGAACATCATACTACAAATATCTACAGTAAAAGAATATAAAACTATAGAAAACGAATTTTTCCATAGTGAGGCTTACAGCCAGTCTTCAAAACCTAGGGACAATGTCTCCCATTGTACATTCCAGGAATGTCCTGTTTTTCATAAGTTTTACATGATGAACATTTCACTCTGAACTTAATTCTTGCTTTTATTATTTTGTGTCAGATTTACACAAAATGGTGTTTTGTTGGAGAGTTTCTTAATTGCTAAAATACTAACTGGCATTTAATAGGTAACTAATTGACATTGTGGTATGTTGTTATACTTATCATCCAGGCTAATGAGACCCTAACACAAACCCTTTCCAAATAAATTAATAGTAGAAATTTGGTATATTAATGTAATTATGTATATCTTGCTTTTCTAATTTTACCTTAATTATATCCAGCACTAGGTTTTTCTTTAAGACAACTGGTCACCTGCAGTACCTGTAGGAGTCACATAACATCCAATCCTAAAATCACAATAAATGATTATTTGGTCCTCAGTCCTATATATTCATACACGTGGGTGGCTCCCTGCACACGCACCTCCAAGTTTACAGGATTGGGGTTTTGATATATTTAAAGCAATTTAAGAAAGATTTTAATTACATTGAGCAAAATATGGCTGGCCTGTACCATTGTACTACAAGAGAAGAAGAAGTCATTATTTCACCACAGGTTCTACCAAATACAGGGATTGGTGGGCCCAAAAAGTTGACTCTAAGTCAGGGTCAACCAGCTTTGTATATCTGCAGAACATATCTGGGCCCCGGGGTGCATTTAGCTGTATGCTTTAAAAATCCAGCATCTTTCTCACTGCCCTTTAAAATATAAAATACCTCTCTCGCCACAGTATTTTCTGTCCCTTCACAGTCCAGCTTGGGTTTTTAAGAGCCATAACTGAACCCTATATTTGCAGGTGAGCCCAACTTGATACTAGCTTGTGTCAGTGGGAATGTATTTTTGCTGTAAAATACACACACACACACAAAATTCTGTGTATGTTTCTGTAATTTAACATTCTTAAGAAAACATGTATTTTAAATGATTTTTGCAAGATATTGACTGCCACTATTTAAGTTAAATGTTCAATAGTAAATTATGGTGACTCAATTACTCTTATAACATGTAGATATGTATCCTTCAATCTGAAAAAAAAATAGATTTTAACCTGCATGAAATCATTTCCCCAAAAAACTGTCAGATATTTCATTTTAAATTATGATCTCTGGTGAAAAGAATGAGAGAGGTTTTGTGCTTTTCTTTTTTTGTTTTACCTTCCCCAAATCAGAAATCACTTCCCTTACTCTGACAAGATCTGCAATTTGTAGCTGCAGCTCTCAAAGAGCACCAGAGTTGTCTTCTAAATTATCATCAAATCACGTTTTTGTCTCAAACAATATGATTTTCAATCTGTGCAGATCACTGATTGATTTGATTAATTAAACATTATCCAGAAGATGGCAGCATCTTACAGTGATTGAAGGTATTTCAGTGGTGCCAGAAAAAACTGCTGTAGCTAAAGGCTTTTTTATGCATTTCCCACACACGAAGTGCTTTGAAGGGGTTTCTGACTTTGCTATTTCAAATTACGGATTGGCTGAAAGTTGACACATGTTCTTCCTTCATCATCCTAGTAAGATTGTGTTTAAATGGCTAGAAATCGTGGCTTAAAAAAACAGTTAATAAAACATGAAACACTAAATGCTTCTGATGATTTTTATCAACTAAACCTAAGATTATTAGATTTTGTTTGAATGTATGTGAACAATTTTTGATTATTAGAAGACATTCCTAATGTTGCTGAGACAAAGATTTGATATTTTAACTGACTACACATAGGTTCTACAGTTTATTTTTCTAACAGATACATATGAAAGTAACATAGATTTTCAGTCTTTACAGAAGAGAAAGGTCTGTGTTGTTTTTACTGTGATCCTATATGCCAAACTATGTATATTATGCTTTCTGTGTTATTTTTACTGCATAATAATCCTAATGATTATCACAGTAAGATTTGGATCTTTTAAAAAGAATTAATTAACACTTATTGACACATTCAGTTGCTAGAAAACCCCCTACCCACATCCTTTCTTGGTGAGGACCTGGGCACAAAGATCTGACTTTTCATCTCCATATAGGTTTGCTGTAATTCATGGTATCTGGAGCTGTTCTCAGAAGCAATGTGGGGACTTTTGGCTTGCACAAAATTTGACCACCTGGCTGCTCAACAGGATAGGCTACTGTAAGCATATTACGCCACCCATCCTCCCTTCTTTCCACTGGTTTCCAGTCTGCTTCTGGGTCAGCTCCAGGCCTTGATCCTGAGCTTTAAAGCCATCAGTGAATTATAAACGAGCTACATCTATGAAGGAGCTTCCATCCATGCATGATCTGCCAAGTCAGCTGCAATCTTGTGGAATAATACAGCTCACAAAAACCAAGACAAAACATCCTGGAGCTTGAGATAGTGTTCTCAACTATGGGGATCTGATTAGGAAATGACCTACCAAAGGAACTTGGACTCACTTAAAACTTAAGCATGTTTTGGTTGCACTGTGAGTACCCCTTGTTGATAGAGCTTTCCTGCTATAACCAGATAATTTTGGAAAAACCAAACAAAATAAAAACCCTGTGAACCTCACTCAAGCAGTATCTCTTATAATCAGGAAAATGAAAAGAACTAAACTCCTTGACATACACAAGGGACCTTGCTAGGCAAAGTTAATTCATCTGTATTGCACTACAGTGATTGTAGCTATACAAAACTCTAAGGTGGGCCTGACTTTCAAAAATGAGCATGTGCAATTGTATGTTTTGTTTGTATGTAAAGCTACTGTGATCATGGACACAAGTCAGAAGTTTCCATAGCCTTAGAGGCATTTTAAAGGTTTGAATGAGTTCATAGAAGTCTTGTATCCAATTATTACTCCATTATCTTTCCATTTTTGTATATTTCTGAACAGTACTTCCTGGTGCTGTGCAGAACTGGTACTGAAAAATCATAAAGGATATGGTCCTTTGATCATTCAGAATCCTTACAGTACATTCTATAGTTTATTGGAGAGTTCCATTTTAAAAGTACTAAGGAAATGGGCATCCACCAATTATTTCAACAACCTGATATCTCTCAATGTCAGGAAGTTTTACCTGATGGCTCAAATGGTCTTTGATTTGGTTCCATGCCATTAATCTTAGTTTTGAATAATTCCTCTTCCTCCTTTGAATAATTAAAAAATTTTTAAACTGTTATCTTGTTAATAATTACTTAGGCAAACTATACATCAGTGGTTCTCAAACTTTTGTACTGGTGATCCCTTTCACATAGCAAGCCTCTGAGTTCAAACCCCCCCCCTTATAAATAAAAACACTTTTTTATATAAATAACACCATTATAAATGTGGGAGGGGAAGCGTGTTTTAAGGTGGAGGCTGACAGCTTGCGATCCCCCATGTAATAACCTTGCGATCCCCTGAAGTGTCCCAACCCCCAGTTTGAGAACTCCACTATACATTATTGTATTGAGAATTATATACCACATTATGTGCTCAAAATGCAGTAGAGATAAGTTAATTGATACATATTTTACTCTTATTTTTTTTCCTGGTAATTCAGTTCTGGTAGACGCTAACTATTTTTGTTACACTTAGCTGAATACGCACAAGTTTGTCAACTTTCTAAATGTTTCCCAGAACTGGACAAAATATACCAGATGTGGTCACACCTGAGCCACATAAGAAAGGGACTGCACTCTGGTATGATGGTTTTTTTGCATGAAGCCTTCGTTGCAGTCACATCTGTGAGTAAAATCAATTTTTGCCATGATTAAAGTTGATCTCATGGTATTCCTGGACCAGCCAGAGCTGAGAAGTACCAGAAAACTCAGGAGAATCTGTTTTTAATAAGTTTTCTAATGCAGGAGGGAAGACCAAAGAGTTTCAACTAAGCATCTGAATTTTTGAATATTTATTCGCTGCAACCTTTTGTGGTCTAGTCATCATTAAACAGAACCTTAAATGACAATGCTTCATTAAGCAGGCATCATTCTAGCATACCCTGTCTGATCTGTGGTGAGCTTTTATCATTTTATTGTAGAATGAATTCTCCGGGAACTTCTCATAGAAGAACTGCTAAAGGAAATGAAATAAACTAAAATAATAATAAAGTTATTCAAAGTGTGAAATGAAAGTGATGATTCTCAATTTTTACATCAATTTTATAATGAGCTAATGGATAGGAGAATGAGGCTATAAGAATTCAGGAAATATGGAAAATTTCTGTTAGAGCTGATTGGTGTTCTCCATTGCTCCCTTATGGAGTTGATCAGTGATCTTACACTGCTGCTTATAGAATTGATCAATATTTTATACTGATCCCTTGATAAGATACAGATTCTCATTGATTATTCTTTGCTGGGATCCAGCAAAGAAAGTGAGGAAGTGAGATTATTTTATATTCCCACAACCATTTTTAATACAATTATTTAAAATCAAAGTTCTGTGTTTTCTTTACTTGTATATTTTCTTATGTGAAAAGCCTAGCAAAAGGAGAACTAAAAGAAACATGGAATGCTGGAGAAAAGACAGTTTTTACTTGTCATACCATGTAAAAAATTCCACAAAACGTTGGGATATTTTTGTCTTGTATTATGCAATGTGAAAATGGGCACTAATTATTAAAACATTGCACAAACATGTTTTATGTATTTTGCTCAGTTCAAAGTGATTCACTTTCAAGGCATGTAAGCTGAACATGACATTTGGCAAGTTTGATTTTGACATGTTAACTAGCCCTATCCATAATTCATAATCTGTTTCCCACAATTCTATCACTACTCACAAGGCTGTTTATAAACATTCACTAAATAAGATAACATTATCACAGTTTCAGGGCAACTGAGGCTGTGTTCCTTACTCCGTGATCCACCAAAGGCACATGCTTGAAGGTTCACAGCTTTCACATCTCTTGGATGGAGACGTGTCTCTCTGTGTGTCCTGACTGGGGATTTTTAAGGCTTCACAGCTACCTGCCTCACACTCTGACATTCCCAGTAAGCCAGACTTTCTTAACAAGAGAGCATATGCACTTTGCTTTTCTCCAAAGGCTATGAATAGCTGTAATTATCAGTAGTTACAAGTTACCACACATCTATTTCTAAGCAAGCACATTTATTCTTGAAAGCATTATGGAAAAAGCATATTAAAACAAATACAAAAACCTACATGTTTTGAGATAAAGCTTACTGAAGGTCACTCCCAACACCAAGCTCAGGCTCTGGTAGATACCAGTCCTTCAAAACCCACAGTGGGGTTTTCCATGTGCTTACAAGTCCATAGGTGTCTCAGAATCAGACCCAGAACCACCAGCAAACAGTTCATATGTTTCTTTATACAGCTGAGGCCTTTAAACTCCAGTCACTAGGAACAGGTAATCAGCAGACAAAGACTCTCTCCTCAGGACATAGCTTCAAAAGGCAAGGTTTTTGCATAACCATTGGTGGGGAATTTGCATTAACCTCCTGCTAGGTATTGCACAGGAAATCTATTTAACATTTATTCTCCCAACAGTCCATTCTTATCTGGCACATTTTCAATATCATCCTTTCAAATCCCAGTTTTCACACCACATCTCCTGCCTAGAAAGTTTACATGCAATTCTGGCCTACAGTAACACATAAACATTATATTTAATACATTAGAATCCAAATAGTCTTAAAATTAATTCAATAATGTTTTTGTAAAGATATTGCAAGAAATAGCCATATCTGCCAAAACATATTATGGGGAAAATTCTGATTTGGACACACACATTTAATTCCCACTGAAATCATCTGGACTTTTATGTGTATATCTTAAAGTAGGATTTGGCTCTACATTTGCATTTTACATTAAATAAATAGATCCAACCCCACTTAACACCATGACAAAGCTCACAGTCTTCCCTTCATTCAGCATACTCAGCTAAAATCATGAATTTATTTAGAAACTGTTTACAAAATCTCTTTTAAATCCTTTTTATAGCTTCTATGCCAGATATTGAGTTGGTATAAACTGATGTAGTTCCATGACTTCATAGAATCATAGAATAGTAGGACTGGAAGGGACCTCGAGAGGTCTTCTAGTCCAGTCCACTGCACTCTAGGCAGGACTAAGTATTATCTAGGCCATCCCTGAGAGGTTACTGTCTAACCTGCTCTTAAAAACCTCCAATGATGGAGATTCCACAACCTTTGTAGGCAATTTATTCCAGTGTTTAACCACCCTGACAGTTAGGAAGTTTTCCTAATTTCCAGCCTAAACATCCCTTGCTGCAATATAAGCCCATTGTGTCTTGTCCCACAAGAACAATTTTCTCCCTCCTCCTTGTAACTACCTTTTATGTACTTGAAAACACTCATCATGCCCCCCCACAGTCCTCTCTTTTCCAGACTAAACAAATTTTTTAAAATCTTTCCTCATTATTCATGTTTTCTAGACCTTTATCATTTTTGTTGCTCTTCTCTGGACTCTCTCCAATTTGTCCACATCTTTCCTGAAATGTGGCACCCACAACTGGACACAATACTCCAGCTGAGGCCATATCAGTGCGGAGAAGAGTGGAAGAATTACTTCTTGTGCCCTGCTTACAACACTCTTGCAATACATCCCAGAATGATGTTTGCTTTTTGTGCAACAAAATTACACTGTTTAATCATATTCATTATGTGTTCCACTATGACCCCCGATCCCTTTCTTCAGTACTCCTTCCTAGGCAGTCATTTCCTATTTTGTATGTGTGCAGTTGATTGTTCCTTCCTAAGTGGAGTACTTTGCATTATTTAATTTAATCTATTCACTTCAGACCATTTCTCCATTTTGTCCAGATCATTTTGAATTTTAATCCTATCCTCCAAAGTACTTCCAGCTTGGTATCATTACAAACTTTATAAGTGTACTCTCTATGCCATTATTTAAATCATTGATGAAGATATTGAACAGAACTGGACCCAGGGTCAATCCCTGTAGGACTCCACTTGATATGCCCTTCCAGCTTGACTGGAACCACTGATAACTCCTCTCTGAGAAGGGTTTTCCAACCAGTTATCATCATCATCATGTTCCCATTATGCTTCTGGTGTTCAGGACAGTGATGAAGCAGTTATGCACCGACCTTATAATAGCTCCATCTATGTGGTATGTCCCTGATTTGTCTAGGAGACGGTCATGCAAGATAGTATCAGAAGGCTTACTGAAGTCCACATCTACCACTTCCCCCATCCTTGCTCCTTGCTCCTTCATAGACGTAGCAGGAACTATCCCAACAACCATTGTCCAAAGGTACCTTGAGGAAAGAGAGGACCTGCTTCAGGTACACCCTGAGATAGAGGCATTCCCTCAGTTTGTTTTAAGGAGGGATCCTGCCTTCCCTCACCTCTTCTCTCAGGAGCTACAAGTTGCAGGGCTGCTCTCTTCCTTGGTCAGCCCCCCCCCCAATAAAGCTGTTCATATAAACTCAGTTTATTTGTGTTAGTTCCTCTTGTTTTGTTTATGAACTACCCCTGAAAGGGAGAGACTCAGAACTAACATGGCTGGATGGCCAAGGCATGAAAGGAGGCAACAGTTGCTCCAAGAGGCATACCCTGGCATGCCTAGGCATGAAGAGCTGCCACATGATGAGCTGCCCCCCATCAAGCTATGAACTGTGGTCAATAGAAGGATGGTAGGAAGTGGCCCAGAGAGAACAGCCGTAAGATGCTCCTGCGTATCAGGCACTTTTGTTGCCCTCACAAGGCCCTATACTGGAGCCTGGTGCAGTGCGAAGGACCTGGGCTCCCTGACCAAAACCTCCGCTGCAGGTCAAAGTGCATAAGTCCTGATCACTAGGCAATGCTCCCTATCAGGGAGGATCATCAAGTATGTGCCCCCACCTTGAATACTGTGTACACAGCACCTCAAATAAAAGATATATTAAAATTGGAAAAAGTTTACAGAAGGACAAAAACATGATTAGGTGTATGGAGCAGATTCCATATGTGTAGCAATGAAAAATAATGGGCCTGTTCAGCTAAGAAAAGAGACAACGAAGGGGGAATACAATAGAGGTCTATAAATAATGGATGGTGAGGAATAGGGGAAGAAGGAAGTGTTATTCACCCCTTCACAAAACACAGGAATCAGTGATCACCCAATGAAACAAACATAAGGAAGTACTTCTTCACACAGCACACTGTCAACATGTGGAACTCATTGTCAGGGGATGTTGGGATGGCCAAAAGTATAACTAAGTTCAAATAAGAATTACATAAGTTAATGGAGCATAGGTCCATCAATGGCTATTAGTCAAGATTGTCAGGGAGGCAACCCCACACTCTGGGTGTCCCTAAATCTGACTTCCAGAAGCTGATGATGAGGTGTATCCCTCAATAATTGCCCTGTTCTGGTCATTCCCTGTGAAGCATCTGGCACCAGCCACTGTTGGAGGACAGGATACTGTGCTAGATGGACCATTGGTGTGACCCAGCATGGCCAGTCTTATGTTCTTAACTTCTTATGTTTGGTATTAGAAGGCTAGCCATAGGAACATGATTCGATACCAAGCTTAAATCAGAAAAAAAGTTATTCACACATTTTCTCAATACCTTCATCCATCAGAGAAGTGTAAATTATTATCAAATAAATTATTATCAAATAAAATTCTATCTTCAATTCAACTATACCTACCTAATCCTTAGATTTCTTTGTAGATGTCAAATTTATTCTAGGTTACCTTGAAAAATGAGGAGCAAATCAAAAAATTACTAAATCTTCTGGGCTGTGTCAGATGTGGTATTTTGTTATAATCATAGTTTGAAGTTCTAGTTGCAGATCATGTGGGCAAACATGCTTATCATGAGAAACATATTGGAACAAATTCAGCCTTGGCATAAGCAACTGTCATCAAAGTCAAGAAGAGCCATGCCAAGTTATGCCAAGGCTAAATATGGTTCATTGAGAACAACTCTTGAAGTACAGAATATGAACCTAAGTCTTGACTGTCAACTCTAAATATAGGTCATCTCAGTAAATTGTTCAATATATCCAATTAGCAAAAAAACTGGTTAAAGGTTTATAAGGCTAATTGCTATTCCCAAATCCCCCAGTGTTACAGCCAGCTTGGGCCTGAGAGAACTGTAGAGTAATAGAAAGATTAGCTTCTGTATAGTTTTTAATCCAGACCTTTTTTTAAAAAAAAACAAAAACAACCCTTCTTCTTAACCTATCTCTGCTGTTATGTCTATAAATCACAGCCATCTGGCTTTGGGTATGCTGTAAGCCATATGTGTCTATTTTGACCAGAGAGGCTACTTCCTTATGCAAACTAAACTGTATTTGCTGTTACTTTTTCCTCCACTCTACCCCACCTGTCATTAGTATCTTCAGCCATCTGTTGTTTTGTTATAATCAAAGATTATGAGCTGTGAGGCAGTGACTCTCTTTGTTGTAATCCTCTGTACTTTGCTTAGCACTATTGGGTCTAATCCCTGATTGGGTCTCTAGACATTACTGCAGTATAAATAATACAAAGATAATAATGGATTGTTCTGGTCTTTATCACCTTGGAAGGCTCCCTCAGTTTCTTGTGTAGTGTAATTAAGCATTAGTAAGACCTCAAGGCCCCCAAGGCAAACCTGAGGTTTTTCTATATAAAGGACTATATTAGTTCAGTCCAATTTATTTTTAATCCCTACTTCCTTTGCAGATAAAATAATAAAAATTAATGAAAGTTGTTTGCCATGGGTATTGTTTTTTCCCCAAAGAATTATAAGCTTTCTTGTCATTAATATTTTTTTAATTAGTGAATAAATAATGAAATAAAGTTGCATTCATATATTGCTCATCATCCTCACATCTGAAAGTGCTTTGTGGTCTGTTCCTTGTCCCAGATATATTTCCACTGACAATCCTTATGAACTAGCCTGGAATTTCACTAGGAGTGGGCAAGATTGATAAACGTATCTTAATCTCAGTAACCACAATGTATGGAGTATTAAATCCTAAGTATTGTATCATTTGGAATATTTAATAATCTTCTTTAGGAAATGAATCAACAATAGAACCTTGAATGCTTACTGCAACAGTATATTCTCATCATTCTCATAATGCTGAGGATATTATTGCTATCAGAAGCAAGGTTGCTGTGCTTCAAGATGAGCTTGGGGCTAGAGACCAGTCCTCTATCAAGGCAAGTACAACCACACCTTGGTGACAATGCTCAAGGACTGAAGGTATTTCTGTTTTTCAGTTGTTGATGGCATGATCTGTGCCAAAAAAAATGTACTGTGGCAGGGAGGGTAATTGTATGTCAGGGAGGTAATTATTGCTTGCTTTTCATGTTTCCTCCTTGAATATTGAAGACTCAGCTGAGCAAGGGTAGAGTGGTAGCAATCCCTTCTGGCAAACCACTCCCTCAGAGTCTGTGCCTTCCACCCCTGCTGCAATTTGTGACCAGAAACTTGTGTTTCTGCAGGGCCCAGAAACAGCACAAGTCCTCAGAAGATAGACAAAGAAAGATTAGCTGCACACTCAATCCCTGGAATTAGTGCTGTGCACATCATTGCAGTGACTTTGTATTGTTTGGATATCTGTGCTTTTTTCTTGGCTGTTTTGTTTGTTTCTGGGGCAGCTCCAGAGATGTAGGCCTCATTCCAGCCGAAGAGGAACATGTGTACCTTTTCCCACCTCTTTTCTTTTCTTTTCTTTTCTTTTCTTTTCTTTTCTTTTCTTTTCTTTTCTTTTTGTTCTGTATTTGTACGGCACCAAGGACAATGTGGTTCTGGACTATAACTAGAGGCCCTAGCCACTACAGTAATACAAATAATAAATAATAATCTTGTCGCTTCTTGTTGCTTTTGCTTTCTGCTTTAGCATAATATATTTCCCCTTATTTTAGAAAGGTTCCTGAGGAAACTGCCCATTTCTGTTCTTGTTTTGACCATACCTCCACCCTAATGTCTCTGCTCAAAGGAGCAGGCAAAGAGGTGACAAACACATACTGGAGAGACATACATGTTGAAAAACAAGTAGTCTATATGGAAATGCTTATGGTACTTTAACTATGGTTCTTCTTGATGATGCTTCTGCACAGTTATAAGGAGACCCAATATTAAAGGCATACACACAAAGCTGTAGAGATAAGCTCTGCATTTCCTGATTTCTGGATGGTTGGCTTTTTGTTGCATTTACAACTGATTTTACATGGAATTTGCTGAATAGACTGATACATTATCAGATGTTATATGATTATAAAATACACACACAAGGAGGTAGAGGGAATTTTTGCTGAGAGGAAACATAACTGAATTTTCTAGCCTTCTTAGATTTAAAATCTCAACACTAATGTTGCATTAAAATTAGGGCTGTCGATTAATCAGAGTTAACTCATGCAATTAACTCAAAAAAAATCACGATTCATTGCCCTTTTAATCACACTATTAAACAATAGAATACCATTTGAAATGTATTAAATATTTTGGATGTTTTTCTACATTTTCATATATATTGTGTTCTGTATTGTAATTGATATCAAAATGTATCTTATTTTGGATTATAAATATTTGCACTGTAAAAATGATAAACAAAAGTAATAGTATTTTTCAATTCACCTCATACAAGTATTGTAGTGCAATCGCTTTGTTGTGAAAGTGCAACTTACAAATGTAGATTTTTCTTTATTTCATAACTGGACTCAAAATCAAAACAATGTAAAACTTCATAGCCTACAAGTCCACTCAGTCCTACTTCTTGTTCAGCCAATCACCAAGACAAAAAAGTTTGTTTATATTTACAGAAAATAATGCTGCCCAGTGCAGCAATGTCACCGGAAAGTGAGAACAGGCATTTGCAAGATATTTACGTGCCACATATGATAAAGATTCATATGACCCTTCATGTTTCGGCCACCATTCCAGAGGACACACTTCCATGCTGATGACACTTATTAAAAAAATGTGTTAATGAAATCTGTGACTGAACTCCTTGGGGGAGAATTGTGTGTCCTCTGTTCTGTTTTACCCGCATTCTACCATATATGTTATGGTATAGGAATCTCGGATGATGACCAGGCACATGTTGTTCATTTTAAGAACACTTTCACTGCAGATTTGACAAAACGCAAAGAAGGTACCAATGTGAGATTCCTAAAGATAGCTATAACACTCAACCCAACGTTTAAGAATCTGAAGTGCCTTCCACAATCTGAGAGGGATGAGGTGTGTAGCATGCTTTCAGAAGTCTTAAAAGAGCAACACTCTAATGTGGAAACTACAGAACCCAAACCACCAAAAAAGAAAATCAGCCTTCTGCTGGTGACATCTGACTCAGATAATGAAAATGAACATGAGTCAGTCCACACTGCTTTGTATTGTTATTGAGCAGAACCCATCATCAGCATGGATGCATGTCCTCTGGAATGGTGGTTGAAGCATGAAGGGACTTATGAATCTTTAGTGCATCTGGCATGTAAATATCTTGTGACACCAGCTACAATAGTGCCATGCGAACACCAGTTCTCACTTTCAGAACACCTGTTCTCACTTTTCTTGTAAACAAGAAACAGGCAGCATTATCTAAGTAGGACTGAGTGGACTTGTAGGCTCTAAAGTTTCACATTTTTTATTTTTGAATGTTGTTTTTTTGTACATAATTCTACATTTGTAAATTCATTTTTCATGATAAAGAGATTGCACTATAGTACTTGCATGAGGTGAATTGAAAAATAGTATTTCTTTTTACAGTACAAGTATTTGTAATAAAAAATAAATATAAAGTGAGCACTGTACACTTTGTATTCTGTGTTGTAAGTGAAATAATCATATTTGAAAATGTAGAAAACACCAAAAACTATTTAAATAAATGATATTCTATTATTGTTTAGCAGTGCAATTAATTCCAATTAATTTTTTTAATCATGCGATTACTTGCAATTATTTTTTTAAATTGTTGACAACCCGAATTAACATATATGTACTGCAATTTATGTGTTCTGTAAGCATATGGTTATTGCAAGTCAGATCAGATTGGGTGAATTCCAGAATTAGATATTGCTACCAATATGTCAAGGATTACACTATACTTTGTTGCCTTGAGCATTGATAAGGTTCGTGACTTCGGTTGGTTTCTTCTTACCCAGCTGTGTTCTATTCTCTCCTTTTCCAGTTCAGTGACCACTTTGAGTATCCAGTCATGACGGGAGCAGACAGACTTGGAAGCAGGCAGTTTGAAACAACTCATGGGCAAGGCCATCATGCCTTCATTACTTACTGCCAGACTGATTGCTCTAGTGTTTGAGAAGGATGACCACTAGAGGCAGATGAACTCTTTCAGTGACTGGGAGATAACACAAGCTTTCCTGCTTTTAGAAGGAAATTCAAAAATCAGTTCATGCTTTTAGAAGGAAAACAAGTAGACAAAGGAGAAAATGTTTTCTGCTGCAAAATACACAATGAATGGAGGCTTGGGAAAAAAGCTTTTATTTATGCAAGTTGAATCTTAAATATTTTATTGCAAGTCTGCAATCAACATACTACTTAAGAAATGTAGTTAGAGCCTATGACCTCAAACATATGGGAAAAAGCTAAAATATGTTGCTTTCCATCCTATTTCAGATGCTTGTATATAGTGCGTGTAGGTGTCTGCCTCTCTGTCTGTCTCTATCACTCTCACTGCATAGAAGATACAAGACAGAAAAGACTGTTGCAGAAAGATACTGTTTAGGTGAACATGTTGTGGCAAAATGGCCGATGTTGGTATGGTGGGTCCCACATTTTTCTTGGTGGGGGGGCTAGGACACCACCCCCTCCTCTGCTCTGGGGGTGTCGAGGGCCCTTTTAGTGGCCTGGAAAGGTGGTAGAGGAGCAAAGCCAGAAACGGGTCTGGGTTTGCTTCTCACTCTGAGCCTCAGTCCCTCTCAACCCCTGTGGGTTTCTTACCCTCTTCCCCCTGGGTAGGCTTATCCTCGGTCCTTGATGCTGGGGAAGGGAGTCTCCCTGCCCTGCTGGGGCAGGGTCTCCCTTCCTCCAGTTCTCTGGTCTTTCAATTCTCAGCTACACACCTCCAAACTCCCTTCCTTTCTCCTTCCTTGTATCCCCTGACTAACTGAAGCAGCGGGGGGTTATTATTTTCCTGACAGGGCCTTAGTTGACTACAGCAGGGATTGGCAACCTTTGGCACACAGACCATCAGGAAAATCTGCTGGCGGGCTGGGGTGGTTTGTTTACCTGCAGCATTTGCAGGTTCTGCTGATCGTAGCTCCCACTGGGTGCAGTTCGCCTTTCCAGGCCAATGGGGGCTTCGGGAAATGGTGGCCAGCATATCCCTCTCCCCACGCCGCTTCCCGCAGTCTCCATTGGCCTGGAACGGCAAACCGCGGCCAGTGGGAGCTGCAATCGGTCGAACCTGCGGATGCTGCAGGTAAACAAACCATCTCGACCCGTCAGTGGATTTCCCCAATGAGCTGTGTGCCAAAGGTTGCCAATACCTGGACTACAGGTTCTCCAATTAACCAGCAGTAACCTTTCCTAGTCTACAGGGAACCACACCTTAATTAACCTAAGGTTTATGTATCTCTCCTCTACCAACTCTCCCACTGCTCCCTGGCCCTGCTGTATCACAATGTACATCAATGAAAGGTTCCTTACACTATTCATTTTATTTTTGTAGGGAAGGGAGGGTAGACTAGGCAACTAATATCTCTAGAACAACAATCAACTTTACTTTTCGTACAAAAGACATTGCTAGCATTAAGTAATGCACAGTTTGTGCCACTTACATGCATCATGATAATTGTCTATTCTTGCATAGTTTTCTTAAACCATGCATAAAGTACTTGAAGCCCAACTGTTTTATTAAAGAAAAGTAATTAACTTGAAAATAGGTTTTTCACACAGCTTGTATCCCCCCAATCTTCATAGTGAATACTACAGAAAAGTTGTGTCATATCTTACAAAATCAAATAGTTCCAAAAGGAATTCATTTTATTAAAATAATTACTAGGGTGAATAGAAAATATCTGTTGTAATTATTATTGCTGTTTTGTTTATATTACAGCAATGATTAGAGTCCACAAGAGAGATCAGGGATCCCCTTTGTACCAGATGCTGTGCAAACATATAATAACTGATGGTCTCTTCTCTGAAGAGTTAGCAATCTAAGTAGATAAGACAAAGGTCAGGGGAAAGAGAGGCAACATAAAAGAAGAATGTTAGTTCCTCAATTTAATATTATGTGTTTGGGATTTTTCTCTTTTTTTTTTGTCTTTGCTGTGGGACAGGCCACATGAATCCTGGAATCTTCCCTTCTGGGGTTTGGGCTGGGTATATGGGACTTTCTCTTTCTTCCACAATTGCTGCTTATCCAAATGGTATTTTATTTATGTAATTTACTTATATTGTCCAAATTGCCATCACATCTGCACATCAGCCAAATATTTTAAAATAGAAACAACAGTAACAATCTTTCTTTCACTCTTTCTCTTCTCCACAGTCTGAAAGAGAAACAGTTTCATTAGTTCATAAGGATGTGTGTGTGTGTGTGTGTGTATGTGAAAAATGTATTGAGGGAAACTACAATGAATAACTGTGTTTTGCACATAGTTCTGCAAGTGATATTTCCATGGTCATTGTCATTGTAGGTTCCTGGCTAGTGTAAAGATCAGGGGAGCATAAAGGCACCTTTGCCCTGCTCCCTCCTCAGGGTCTTTCCAATAGACCAAGAATCGGCAACCTTTGGCACGTGGCTCATCAGGGAAATCCGCTGATGGGCTGGGATGGTTTGTTTACCTGCAGGGTCCACAGGTTCGGCCGATCGCAGCTCCCACTCGCTGCGGTTTGCCATTCCAGGTCAATGGGGGCTGTGGGAAGCGGCAGGGGCTGAGGGATGTGCTAGCCATCGTTTTCTGCAGCCCCCATTGGCCTGGAGCGTCAAACCGCAGCCAGTGGGAGCTGCAATCAGTAGAACCTTCGGACGCTGCAGGTAAACAAACCGTCCCGGCCTGCCAGTGGATTTCCCGATCCCTGCAATGATTGCCGATCCCTGCAATGGACAAAATGATGGATTTGGCAAAACTAATCTTAAAATCAGACAATGGAGAAAATTGTGTTGTGATTCTTTCCATTTCTTATGAGGAAGATTCAGGCCTTTTGAACTACAAGTAAATTTTGCATTTGTATGCCCCATTCTAATTTCTTGAGCTTAAGTTCTTGCACTAAGTTTGACTAACAATAATTAGGCCTTGACTAATAATAATTACCATAATTGGCTAGTGAAAATAAGTGTGTAGAGTTTGAATCTAATGTTGTCATGGGTCATACAGGACTGCAAGCAACGGACTCAAAAATAAAGTATTTTCAAAACCGTCCATTCCACATGATCAAATGCTCTTTCAGCCCTGAGTAAAATTATCCATGTTTCCTGGTAAAGTGAATTCACTTTTAAATATTACACTGAGTACATGAGAAGGGAGTAATCATGAATTCAGTTTTGCTTAATCTACCAGAAAAGTGTCAACTGTTTTAATTACTATTTTTAGATCTGTATTTAATAGGTGACAGGATTATCTAGGACTATTTTTGGTGTACTGGGTAGTGAAGGTGACTGAAACTTTTGTGGAAATTCCTCTGCTTCGGCTCTTGAATTTACTGCTTCTCTCTCAAATAGAGTATTCATAGAAATTTTACACTTTACTAGCAGCTCAGATATCATGAAGGGGTACTCAGAAACCATAGTGCTTAGCATGGTATAAAAACTTTGGGTCCAGTTCTCTCTGACTTTTCAAGGTCTGAATCAGCTATTGCAGTTAATGAGGTTACAATAGTGTAAAAGAAGCATAATGATTGGGGAATGAAAGCTACTGCCTAAAAAAAGCCTGAATAATTGTCAGGAGGCCTTAATGGGAATAGTGCCATACCTTATTTAATTATTTAGTAGTTCTAGGTTACAGTTTATCTGACAGGTTTTTCAATGCAGCATATTTTAAAGCAGAAATTTTGAGATGATTTATTCCACTCACATTTGAGAGCTACATCATATGCCAACATTATTTTTTCCAGAGGCTTTGTATTTGTGTATGAAAGTGAGGTAGATTTTGACTTTTTGACACATTTACTATAGTTGTTTCAACTTTCCTAATTTTTGTTTCCAAAGATTCAAGGCCACTAGGGATGGCTTTCTTTAAAGCAGAACAGTCAGAAATTATATCCCCTCTGAGCACTTGTTTTTATGACCTGTCAATGTTGCCAAAAATTGTTCCCAACAGTGGGCCAAGAATTTTATGAAACCATGCAAGGAATTGGAATGACTGGCATTTTTCTTGGTGTGTGTGTTTCATGGGATGGACTCAAAGAACAAAGAAAAGGTATTTCTCATTACAGTTATTTGTGGCACTTTTTATACTTAATTGTCTTTCATACCCAGCATGTAACTGTGTCCAACTCACTTATGGAAAATAGGATAAGTGACTATTTTTAGAGGACAAGTTCCAAAAAATACTAGTGTGTTCTTTGATCACAAAGTTATTTTCAACAAAAGATGCATGTATGTTTTTACATATGCTTGCTGCTTTTCATAAATCAGTAAATATTCAATTAAGAATGTAACTGTGATGATAATGATCAAGAAAATGAATTCCATGTCTTGCCTGTGTTCAGTCACTCAATCTGTATAAAAAGAGTCAGTCAGTAGAAGTATTTTAATCATAAAAATTATGTGTGTCCATTTGGTGGAATCATATTACTCATAAGGAACAAACATATGAGAATATGAGTAAGATCATTATAACAAAACACCATAAAAACTCTCTTCCTATGGCACCACAGTACAGTAAAAGCTATGTTATCAGGCCCTTTACCCACTGGAAAGCTTTAGAAACTAACATTTCTGGTATCCATTAAAAGTCTGGTTGGTGCAGGGCTGGCAGGTTCCCTACCTGCCTGCACCTACGTGCAGCAGGGACATGCTGTTGCTCCTGGGGAGCAGCCAGAGGTGAGTGCCACCCCGATCCTGCACCCCAAAACCCCTCCCATGCCCCAAGCCCCAGCTCCCATCCCCTTCCCTCATCCAAACTCCCTCCCTCCATTGGTATAATTCTTAGTTAACCAGAATTTTTGACTAACTGGCACCCCCAAATGCCAGATAACAAAGCTTTTACTGTATCTAAGAAAGAAAGAAAGAAAGAAAGAAAGAAAGAAAGAAAGAAAAGAAAAACAACAGAAGCTGACAACTTCTTTTTACACATGTGGGAATTCACATTTTCATCATCTTTCCCTAAACATTAATAAATTTTTGAACTGAACTAGGAAATGCACTATTGTCTATTCCATTACTTTCCATTATACATATTCAAAAGATAGAAATGATGATGAATTTTGGAAGTACATTTGTCAAGGGGGCCTAGTAGCATGTTCATTCAGTTAAAGTTGTCTCTTCACCTTATGTGTATCCAAGAAGTAAACAATAAATATTTGATGCCACTTTCTTACAGGGAATATGCTATATTTGTCTCTCAGTTTTGTAAATGGTCTCCTTACTTAAATCATTGCTGGTGCTCTGGTGCAAATTTAAAGGATTCCTTTTATTGGAATAATTTCTGAAGATGCTTGCCATGTTAAATAATGCAGCCTGTCTGTTTTCAGTAGGCCTGATGGTGCTTGTCTCTTTCCTGCATTTCAGTATTAATTATGAAAGGTAAAAGGTATATTTTGTTGGTTTGATAGCTTAGGGAAAACTTGCCCTCAGAGGAACGTCTTTCTTAAAGGAAAAATAACTCACCTAGCTCACAGTAGGTAACCTATCACAGGGAACCAATGGGAGTTTATCCTTCAGTATGTTTCTCCTTTTTCTGTATAACATACTTGAACTTTCTTGTGTCTATCCATGACAACATGACACCTTATAATAGTATATTCCTTCCAGTTAATCTCTCTGATTTTTATATGGACAGTTAGTTGGAATTTCCCATTACTCCCATTCTACACTCTCTGAAAACCTATAAATGCACTTATTTCACACCCCTAAAATTGTAACCTTTCCGCTCAGACTATAGACAATTCTAATTATCATATTGTAACATTTCAGGTAAATCCCAGCTGCTCTGAAATCTGGGCCTGTGAGCTGCCAGGCAGGAAAGACCTCCATGCTGCCATCCAGTGGCAGCTGTCTCCAGCTCATGCTGTTTTTTCCACAACCCACCGCAGATACAAACCAAGGGAAGGCCCGCCTCAAGGACTCTTGATGGCTCCTCATCGTATATAAACCCAAGGGGCATTCCAGGAAGTGTCTAGGCAACAGGGTGGATCTTCTGTAGCTCCCATGGCCATTCCTGGCTTTCACCTAGGCTTGATTTGGACCTTGCCTCCTGATTCAGACCCTGATGATACAAAGGATTTTGAGCTGCTCTATTTTGTTTCCAAGCACAGCACTGAGAAAAAACACAACCTGCTTTGCCGCTATTAACTGAAAATAGGGGGGAAACCAAAATAAATTTTATTAAATTGGTAAGAAATAGGTTGGCAGCAGTAGATCATAACAGTAAGATGCAGAAGATAACAAATAAGTATATATTAAACAAAAAAGGTGATGGTTTATAGTTTTACAAGTCCATTAATTTTAAATGTGCAATCAATGTTGGCACACAATCAAGGACAGTGAGATGAGTTTTGGTCTGTTGGTAGGCAGGGGTTATGTAAATGTCACTCCAAAACCTGAAGGGAGGTGTCAGTCTAGCATGGTGCAGGTTTTCAATCAGGTCTGGCTTTGGGTACTTTGATATGCATACCTGTGCTAATGTGATTTGTGTTTTGGTGTATGCTTTCAAGGTGTATTGAATCAGGGAATATAGGTACACTGAATAAAGATTATTTTGTTTTTCAAAGAATTACTGCCTGAGTGTCAATCCTTTAGCCACAAGGCTGTATCCATGTCCTCTCAAGTGTTAACTGCATTAGTCTATCCCAGAGAAGTTTTCCAAAGGTGAGAGGGAACCCTTAGTAAAACCCTATTAATTCCTTTAGGGCGGGCCACCCACTTTTGCCTACCAAAAGAGACAAATTGAAAAGTGGATTAATGATATAGGCAGGCCATTGTGAGGGTGTCTGAAGTCTGATTTTGGGGGCAACACTGAAACCTGACTCAGACTCTGATGGTTGGTATCGATCCTGGCCTTGACCTTGACTACAAACTCCTCTATTACTCTCAGCCTTAGGTTTGATCCTGTTCTTACACTTGGTCCTGGTTGCCCATGTCAGGATCCTAACAGTTTTCTTGTACAACCCTAGCCTGTGATGAAGGTCTACACAGGGAAAGTATATAAGCAGCAGGCCACTGCCTTCCCAGCGTGTCCCAAGAGGTACTGGAGACACCCAGAATGGTTGACTGTTCCCAGGCAAGTTCCCCACATTTTGAGCCCAAATATTACAGCTTGCAACAGAGAATCAAGATCATGAAAACATGGCACTGTGGACCAACTCACATAGAATGATGCAGGTAATCAGATGCTATGAGAACAGATAACCCAGCTGTGGGATGAGAACACTGCACTAAGGGTGCACACTGAGGCTCCGTACCTGGATCTTGAGCCCCCAGTCCCACTGCCAGAACATTTTAATGGGGACTGCCAATAATTCCAGAGGGGGTTATTAACCAGTGCTGCCTGCTGTTTCTGCTCCATCCTCAGTTTTAACTCTCTGATCAAACAGAAGTAGGGCACAGTACTAGCTTCCTGATTGGCTATACGTTGGATGGGCCTCGATCCTGCTTGAATGAGCGAGCCCACTGCTATCTGACTGGGATGTCTTCCTCCAAGTTTTTTCTTCCATGTTGGATGACCCCCAACATGCCCACCCAGTGGTAGGGCAGAGGCAGGGACTGGCCTTTTACTATGTCACCAACTTTTGTACTAGTTTCCAACACTGAGTGCAATGATGCAGCCCAGCTCTACCAGTTACGGTAGGGACTATGTGAGGAGACTAAGGATGAGCTATCTCATGTGGAGGCCCCAACTAACATAAACACAATTGTTTAAACATAAACACAATTGTTTACTGTGATGTATGCACTGACAATAGGCTCTACAAGAGACGTGAGGAAAAGGGTCCCGGACACCACCTGATCAGTGTCCCTTGGTAACTGTTTCTGACCCAGACCCCGAACTCAAGCACCTTGATACTGCCTGCTCCCACACGAGCCCCGATGAAAAAAAGCACTGTCACCACAACGGGCTGTGTTTTTACTGTGGAGGATCATACCACACTCTCACCAACTGCACACTCCAAACTCTAGCATGACCCAGTTCAGAAAATGACCATACCCAGGCCCAGAAGAGGGTTTTGCTTTGTGTGAGCCCTGAGGTAATGCTCCCTGTACTCCTCACTGATGCATGTTCTAGGCACAGTGAGCACTATCCATACCTTAAAGGCCAGGTCTTCTTCCCTGTTTCAGGGGAGCATTGTTGAATTCTCCGTCTCAATGAGCACTAGTGAATTCTGGGTCAGCTGACAGCTTCAGATACCAATCTTGTACTTGTCCCTAACCTAGTGAAAACTATAAATGGCTCACTCCTATAAAAGCCAGTGACACAGGAAACCGTGTCTCTGGAAGTTGCCATTTAGGACCATCAGGCAAGTCCTTCAGTTTGGGGCCATCCACTCTGCATTTGTGGATGGAGGCTCATGATTTGTACATCCTTTGGTGTGAGCACCAGGTTAGCATCTGCTCCAACTTCTGCTAGCAGCTTTGTCTAAGCACACCACCTGATGAACCCCAGAAGTAAGATCCTCCTCTGGGCCCTGGCTATGAGTCAGGTAGGACCACCACCAGAGTTGACTTTGGCATTAACCCCCAAATACAGCAACTATGGTGATGTTGTCAAGAAGAATGCTGACGCCCTACCACCACCTCAGGACTAAGACTGCCCAATCAAACTGCAGCCATGGGTTGAGGTGCCATCTAAACAATGTTGGGACTTGAGCTGGCTGCCCTGCGTTCCTGTCTCCAGGAGATTCCAGCCAAGGGTTTCATCTGGCCATCTACCTCTCCTGCCAGGGTACTGGTTCATTTCATTAAAAATAACCTTGTGACTATGTGTGGACTAGCAGGCCCTAATCAGGTTACCATCAGGAATCAGTAGTCCCTTCCACTCATCCCAGAACTACTCATCTGTGTATGATTATCCCAGCTAGCCAGGACACTTGACCTACAGAGTGCAACCTGTTTTGCGTCCAACCCAGGGATGAGCAGAAGACAGATTTTCAAACCCATTTTGCCTCTATGAATACCTGGTAATACTGTTTGACCTCACAAATGCTCCTGCAACTTTGTGAACAAGGTTTTTGATGATATCCTAGACCAGGACATCATAGCGATCTAGTGTACATCTTTTCTGAGGATCCCAAACAACAGAACCACCATGTCCAGTTAGTGTTGGAAGGGTTTCACCAATGGAGTCTGTATATGAAGCTAGAAAAGGGCAGATTCAACTAGCACTCCATGGAGTTCCTTGGCTACATTCTGTCCCACAAGAGCATTTAAATGGACCACATGAAAGTGGAGGTGGTACAGACCTGCCCCTATCCCTGCACACTGCCAAAACATCAAGGAGCTACAATGCTTCCTTGGCCTTGCTAACTTTTATAGTCACTTCAGCTCTGGTTTTTCAGGCCAAATTGCTCCATTGACAGCACTTCTCTTCAAAAACTACACCTTCACCCAGTCCCCAGAGGCCCAACAAGAATTCAACTGGCTCAAGATGACTTTTATGAGTGCCCCAATCCTGGTCCATCCTGTCCTGACATAATCCTTTGTTATCAAGACCAATGCCTCCACTGTGGCAATTGGGGCCATAATCTTCCAAAGATGTGATCCCCAACAGCACTTCCTCCCTTCCATCTATTCACAGAAGCTCACTCCAGCTGACCAGAATTATTAAATTCTTGAAAAGGAACTTCTTGCCATGAAAACAGACATCAAAGAGTTGTTCTCAGTGTATAGTACAGGTTTACACAGATCATGAAAACATAGAGCCAAAGTGTTGAATGAGAAGCAGCTTTGCTGAGCCCTTTTCTTCATGCTTAAATTTTACCATCATTTACCACCTGGAGTCCCAGAACAAGACCACTGATTATTTGTCTCCAAAAGGGGAGAATCTTTCCGGTGAACAGTTCCTTCACACTAAGTCCCCAAGCATTTTTAAGGCCCATTTCTCCCAGACTCATGTCACTGATCAGCTCAGCTGCCAGGAAGGAGCCCTCTCCCAAGGAACTTGAGGCAACACACAAGTGGAAACACTGGGTCCAGGTTGGCTTGCTCTATGTCAAGATCCACTTGTATCTTCCACTGGAATCCCCTCAGTTAGGGGAACAAGCCTGTCACAACTTGCCATTAGCTGGCCTTCTGGTTGCCTCAATGTCCTGTTTGGGCTCCCACTCCTTCTGATGACCCCAAAATACACAGGTTTCAGAGTAGCAGCCGTGTTAGTCTGTATCCGCAAAAAGAAAAGGAGTACTCATGGCACCTTAGAGACTAACACATTTATTTGAGCATAAGCTTTCATGACCTACAGCTCACTTCATCGGATGCGTGCAGTAGAATAAATCATGCATCTGATGAAGTGAGCTGTAGCTCAAAAAAGTTTATGCTCAAATAAATGTGTTAGTTTCTAAGGTGCCACATGTACTCCTTTTCTTTTTCCAAAATACACAACAATCCATTCTCATATGCTGATTCCTGTATGACATGTTCCTACTCAAAGATGGTGAGCTTGAAACCTTTTGGCACCTTAATGCCTTCTGAGGCTCTGACCAGAACCTGGGCAGCCATTACTCTTTATAGTCAAGCTCCCCATGTCTAACAGGCATGCTGTAGTTTTCCCTGTGGTCGACCAATTGACAAAAATGGCCCACCTCATCCACATTGCACACCTGCCCTCCACAGAAGAAACACCTTAGCTCCTGATGACTCATGTCATCTGTCTCATGGACTCCAGGAACAAGTCACAACTGATTGGAGTCAGCAGTTTGTGTTGCAGTTTTGGCACAAAACCTTCTGATTGCTTGGGGTCTACACACACACATCCACTGTCTATCGCCTTTACATTGACAGTCAATCCAAACAAGCAAATCAAGTGTGAGAACAATACTTGCAATCCTTCATGAGGGCTGTGCTTCAGAAAAACAATCCTGAGAGCCAGCATCCCGAATCCATGGCCCTGGCCACCTTCCACACGGCCCACCCAGACAAAACCAGGCTGCTAGATGGTGCTTCTTGAGGGAGAGGAGGGGTAAAAAAATGTAAGGCCCAGTAGGTCTCAAACGCAGGTCAGCAGGGCTCCCAGTGAGTGAACACCTGCATCCTGCTATCCAACATTAGCTATAATGAGTATGTGCTCTACTACCCATGACCCACTGTGGACACAGACCATGGGAAGACCCACCTCAAGAGGTCTGACAGACCACAGACTTATGGCTTCTGATTGGTGGTCCACTCTATATAAACCCAAGGGGCATTCCTGCCCTGGGACTTTGGACCTTGAGCTTGGCTTGATTTGGACCTTGCTTCCTGACCTCGACCCTGAAACCTGACTTGGACTTTGATCCTTAGTATTGATCCTTGCCTGAAACTTGACAACAAACTCTGTTGTTACTCTTAGCCTCAGGTTTCACCCTTTTCAGGCCCTTGGTCCTGCATGCCCTTGTCAGGATCCTGGTCATTCAAGCCACACTAATTGCTCCTCCTTTCCTCTCTTCTGCTTGACACCTTTAATCCCAGTATGTTTCAAGGTTGCTGAGATTTGACTTTACACTCTGGCATTTATGGGTTTGTTTTTTCAGGTTAGGGTTTATATATGTTCTTTTCTGGGTTTTACTAAAAACTATTCTGCTAATTACTATGCTGTATAAGAGACATTGAACACCCAGTGTTCTCCCCTTGGAATAACTGAGGGCTACATTGTGGCATTTGTAACATTGCAATGTTATCCAAAAAGAGATTGGGACTGTCTGAGACAGTCTCTCCTGGGGTTGTTTCACGCAAACAGCTGAATGTGGAACAGATTGCTCCTGTTGGTGTGTGGTCCCTATAATCTGGGCTGTAGTCCATTGGGATATCTTACCTTTATTATATTCACTTCCTTACCTTCATTGTATTTTGCCTTTATTATATTTAGCAATAATGTAAGGAACCTACAAGCCGGTACCTTGTAAGAAATATGCTTCAGCAATTAACGTAAGGCTTGAGGTCTATGAACTTTGGCACAGATAAATGATTTAATGGTCATCCCTAAGTTTTGGGGAACTGGAAATAGAATGTGAAGGTGAATTTTGTCCATAATTACATCAGCCAACCACAGGAACATGAGCTAACGTCCACAGATATCTAATCACAACAGTGCGATGGCAACAAATTGATCTATATGATAAGCTGAGATCATTAATATACTAATGTATAAGAAAAGGGTACACCAGCATGAGTAGGGTGAGGAAATACAAATAAAAAAGAGGGGAGAGACCCCCTACTGAATATGCATTGGACATAGTGGTGTCAACCTAACATATTATAAAAGCTGCATCCTGTGTGCAGGAGGAGAGAGAGATGTAGCCCTTGGGAGGTGCCAGAATGATGGTCACTGGTGATGATGAGGAAGGTGATGGTGATGAGGAAGATAATGGCTAACATTCCAGGTTGTTCTGCAAGGGATGGTGTGAGTATATGGATGTTCAGATGCACATTATCTCTATCTACCTGGCTGGATTAGTGTTTGTGACTTTGCTAAATGTATTATTGTAAATATAGAAGGGTTCCTATAGTGTGAGTGTTGCAATTGTGCACATTGGGGTTCCCAACTATATAGTAATTTTAATTTTATTTTAATTTTAATACTGGGCCTGATCCTGGGACAAGAACTGTCAACCCTCAAAGTAGTAACTGGGAATTTTTAAGTAATCAATATAATTAATACATAATATATAGATTAGGCTACCGGGTAAGAAACTTTCAGTCAGCAGAAGCTACTGCTAAGATTAAAGTTGCACTGCTCCTGACAGACTATAGCTGTTTTGTGAGAGAGTATTTCAATCTCGAGTGTTATTAGTCTGACACCTTTCATGAGCACTACATTCATACATCTTGTAGGTATTCATGAAATATACATTTGAAGAAATAAATCAGTAACAAATAAATAAAGACAGCAAGAAGAAATGGTATTAGGCTGTATGAGGGAAAACTTAAAGTTTTGAGGGAAAGTGTAACAGCTGCATTGCAACAGTTAAGCAATGGGACAAGCTATCAAGTGTGGCTGTGGAATCTTCATTTCTGGAGAGAGATGAGGCAAGAGGGGCACCCATCTGCCAGAACTGTGAAGAAAGAATGTTATTAGAGGTCATGGGACTCTCTGATGCCATGTGTTCATGTGCTTTCAAATACATAAATCCATGACTTTTGACATTGGGGGACTTTTGCCTGTGGGTAGGTGGATGTGATAGTTAAGAGCTGAGCCAATTTCACAGAGAACTTTGAGAGCTACTGAGGTAAAGCCTGAGTTGTATAGGAAGCTATGAAAGGGCATTAACTCTGTATTAAAATCACCCCACTAGCACAAAGGACCAGACCAATAAAAACATTCAGGGAAAGTTCATTCCTGCAAGTGTGAGATTTTTCCTTGTGCTAAAAAAAAAGAAAAGGAGTACTTGTGGCACCTTAGAGACGAACAAATTTATTTGAGCATAAGCTTTCGTGAGCTACAGCTCACTTCATTGGGTACATGCAGTGGAAAATATAGTGGGGAGATTTTATATACACAAAGAACATGAAACAATGGGTGTTACCATACACACTGTAATGGGAGTGATCAGGTAAGGTGAGCTATTACCAGCAGGAGAGAAAAAAAAACATTTGTACTGATAATCAAGGTGGGCCATTTCCAGCAGTTGACAAGAATGTGTGAGGAACAATGTGTGTGTGTGTGGGGGGGAAATAAACATGAGGAAATAGTTTTAAAGCTATGGTCCCATAAACACCACGCTATACTGGAAACCTACTGACTGTTATACATGCCCCCAGCTTTCATCCAGACCACACCACATGATCCATTGTCTACAGCCAAGCTATATGATACAACCGCATTTGCTCCAACCCCTCAGACAGAGACAAACACCTACAAGATCTCTATCAAGCATTCTTACAACTACAATACGTACCTGCTGAAGTGAAGAAACAGATTGACAGAACCAGAAGAGTACCCAGAAGTTATCTACTATAGGACAGGCCCAACAAAGAAAATAACAGAACGCCACTAGCCATCATCTTCAGCCCCTAACTAAAACGTCTCCAACGCATCATCAAGGATCTACAACCTGTCCTGATGGACGATCCATCACTCTCACAGATCTTGGGAAACAGGCTAGTCCTTGCTTATAGACAGCCCCCCAATCTGAAGCAAATACTCACCAGCAACCACACACCACACAACAAAAACACTAACCCAGGAACCTATCCTTGCAACAAAGCCCGATGCCAACTGTGTCCACATATCTATTCAGGGAACACCATCATAGGGCCTAATCACATCAGCCACACTATCAGAGGCTCCTTCACCTGCGCATCTACCAATGTGATATATGCATCATGTGCCAGCAATGCACCTCTGCCATGTACATTGGCCAAACTGGACGGTCTCTATGTAAAAGAATAAATGGACACAAATCAGATGTCAGGAATTATAACATTCAAAAACCAGTCGGTGAACACTTCAGTCTCTCTGGTCACTCGATTACAGACCTAAAAGTCGCAATTCTTCAACAAAAAGCTTCAAAAACAGACTCCAATGAGCCACTGCTGAATTGGAATTAATTTGCAAACTGGACACCATTAATTTAGTCATGCATAAAGACTGGGAGTGGATGTGTCTTTACACAAAGTAAAACTATTTCCCCATGTTTATTCCCCCCCCCCACTGTTCCTCAAACATTCTTGTCAACTGCTGAAAATGGCCCACCTTGATTGTCACTACAAAAGGTTTTTTTTTTCTCTCCTGCTGGTAATAGCTCACTTTACCTGATCATTCTTGTTACAGTGTGTATGGTAACCACTGTTTATGTTCTCTGTGTATATAAAATTTCCCCACTGTATTTTCCACTGCATGCATCTGATGAAGTGAGCTGTAGCTCACAAAAACTTATGCTCAAATAAATTTGTTAGTCTCTAAGGTGCAACAAGTACTCCTCTTCTTTTTGAGGATACAGACTAACATGGCTGCTACTCTGAAACCTGTCCCTTGTTCTAGTTTCAAAAGGATTAGAGAAAGAGTTTGAGTTTACAAAATTCTATTTTCCTATAGCAACTGCGGTGTTCAGGTCTGTGCATTTCTATAAGAAGAGCAAAGCCCTAACTGTTTGCTTTAAAGGAAAGATTATCTGGGATACCAAACAATGTTCACTATGGTGAGCCAGAGGAATTAGGGCACACCACACAACAAAAACACTAACCCAGGAACCAAACCCTGCAACAAACCACATTGCCAACTCTGTCCCCATATCTATTCTAGCAACATCATCATAGGACCTAACCACATTAGCCACACCATCAGGGGCTCATTCACCAGCACATCTACTAATGTGATATATGCCATCATGTGCCAGCACTGCCCCTCTGCCATGTACATTGGCCAAACTGGACAGTCTCTATGTAAAAGAATAAATGGACACAAATCAGACATCAGGAATGATAACATACAAAAGCCAGTCGGAGAACACTTCAATCTCCCTGGACATTAAATAACAGATTTAAAAGTAGCCAATTTACTTCTCTGGAGTGCCTTGTTTGATGAAGTCAATTCTAAGTGTGTTAAGGTATGGATCCCAGAATTTCTCCTCAGAGCATATTCTGTATCTGAGTGCCTGTAGAGAACAGATTTCCTGGTGTGTTTGGAGTGGCTACCGGATCTGTTAAAGTAAGTGTGGTGATTTGTATTTCTTGTATATAGTTGTCCATAGGGTTCCATTGCTGAAGGTGATTGTAGAGTCCAGGAAGTGGATCCTGGTGTGAGATTTTTCTAGAGTTTGATGGCTGGGGGTTGTCTCTGTCTTGCTTTTCTCCTAATGGCTTTTCCTCATTTTACTCAGATGTTTTTACCTACTATACTTTCACTCCCCTTGTGGTTGATTTTGTATATTCACTCAAAGGACATAGTAGTAGGCCAAATTCTATTAGTGATATTGGTGTAAACCAAGCTGCCCCTACACTGGTCCTCAGGAAAGTTAGAACAGACCTTAAGTTACTCGAACTTATGACAGCAAGGTATGGTACCTAAGGGACCATATTCCAACTTCCCAGGATAAGGGAGAGGGCCAGTTATGCAGTTGAACTAAGTGTCCCTATCCCTCCACAACTTTCAGAACAGGCAAACAGTCCTCTGCATCTATGTGTCCAGTATACAGCTGATTTATGAGGCTTCTCGGTCCCTTAGTATGTATACAATAGCTGACAACTTGCCATATAAATATTTCCTTTCCCTATGACAGCTACCTTCTGAGCCCTATCAAGATGCTGCCTGAATTCAAGAAATCTCTTAATATGAAGATTCACAATAACAATTAACAAACCCCCACAGAAGTCAGGGGGAAGAGCTGGGTGTTTAGCATCTTTGAATATCAGCCCACTTATTTAATGACCTGAATATTAACATTTGAATCTAACTTTTGTGACTCATTTTTAAAATTTTTGGCACTAGGCTATTGGTAATGTGTACTAGAAATGGAACTGTGGGAGAAAAAAGGTTCCTGTACATGTATATTGATTTCAAAGCCTAGGCAAAAATCACACTTAAAAAAAAAAGACAAATGATTGTTGTAATCATTTGAAAAAAAGCCTTTAAAAAGACAGATTTTGTAAAAGTACCTAAAATACCTCTGATTTTATATTGGGATACTAGCCAGTTCACAAACAAGAGAATTTTAACATTACTTCTGCTTTTACTTTCTCTGATTAATTTTAATGAAGCACTTACAAACTGAAATGATAATGGATCCCAAGTTTAAAATAAGTGGGTTTTAGTGTTTACTGCTAAGAGCTGGGGCATGACAGCATAATAATCTTCCAAATCCAGATATAAAATGAAGTGACATAATCTAATCTGATGTGATAGCATCAAGTTATATCACATATTTAACAAAAAGAATGAGACATTTCATTTCCAGAAGGTCTGATTCTAAGCGACACCACTTAGGCTGGGAATCATATGTGATTCTTTTAGCAAACAAAAAGTGGATGGAATAAACTGAAAGTTTGTGGGGAGGGAGGTTAAATCATGTAGTAAAGGCTTATTAGACATAAAAGCATCTGAGATATAATTTACCAGCAGGTATGTTAATATCACTGTGTTTCATGACATTAGATGTGCAATTAGGAATGGACAAACTTCAAAAGGTTTGGAGAATCTGTTTGGTGCAGAGAAGCATCTAGAAGTTCAGATATTTTATTTTAGTCTGGTCCAGAAATATCACAAGTATAGTGCAGTATTTCTGTATAATGGCAGATTAATTTTAAATTTAAAGTACTATATGTTGGCCAAAAAAAAATTCCAAACCTATCATGTATGGTGATGGGTTTTGAACATGTAGGTCCTTCTGTATGGAAAGAAACTTAAGATCATGTAGATATTTTCATGGTCCTATCTGTCCAGTATGCTGCAGCAATTAAGGAAAACAGGTACTGATAAAAACAGACTATTCGGACTATTTTTTTCTTCTGTTAGCGGGGAGTAAAGACGTACTGTTTTCTCAGACAGGTGCGTATTCTGCTATGTAAATCCTAGACTCAAAGCCCATTGGAATGCATGGGAGTTTCTCCATTGACTTCACTGAGCTTTTGGTCTGTCCTAAATGACATTGGGTGGTAAAAGTAACTTTTAAAGTTATATAAAAATAATTTATTGATGTGCCTTATACATGTAACTAGACCTTATCTTCCCCTCTTTGTGAAAAATTTCAGGTTTGCGACTTTAGAGTCAGCAAAGCAACCTGGCTGTACAGACCCCAGTTAATGTCAGACACATTTTTACAGTGTATATTCCATCTGTGAAATTCACTTTATCAAAAGTGGTTGGATTTTAAAATGAGATGGAGTTATGATTAATGCTATCATTTGTAATTTTGCATGCCAAAGCAGAGCAATTCAATTTTCTGATTGAAAACATCAGCTGATTATGAGGGGAAGGAAAGTATCTTCCCGCTCCCCAGCCCTATGTACATGGCAAAATTGGCCAAGTGTATTAGAAGTTCAGGGTTCACATTCCTCCAAAAGATTCAGGCATCCACTGCAAGAGGCAGGATGCTGAACTATTGGTCTAGCAAACTACAGCTGCTTAATTTACTGTAGTATTATCTCTTTATCTACGGATGCATACATTCCTAACACAAATGCACAAACACAGAAAACACCAACATAAGATTTGGCCAACAATGTACTTAAGCCTTTCCTTCTAAATTTGGCAAAGTGTAAGAACATGCTTTGAAGATACAATATGATCTTTGTTGGGTGGCATTAATAATAGTTCTTAGGGCCATTTGTACAGTTACTGTTTCTTAATATGCCAAACAGCTGTTTTATTCACTGTCTGCTTTTGGTACAAAGGCAAGTGACTGTTTTATGAATTAGGCATAAAGTGTCCACATAAAATGCAGCAAAAAACCTCATTTATAAAAATAATATAGAGGTTTTTTTTAATCTAAGGTCAAATGTACCTTCTACAATATGTATCTTCTCTTCAAATATCATTAACTCATTAAAATTAGTAAATGTATGCAAAAATATGTTCTCTTTCTTTCTAATCAAGTAATATATTCCACTGACTTCTGTAGATAAGGATCTATTAACAAAGACTTGATGTTACTAGGAGCTATGAATCAGACCTGAATGCAAACAGGGAACTCATTTGTAAAACTACGACCAAATATGTATCCCTGATCTCAGTTAAGTACCAGCTGAAGTCAGATTCTCCTAATATGATTAATTTTAACATAACAAGTGTAAATAGTTTTGCTATGTAGAACAAACTGATTATTTCAGAAGCAGTGCAAGCCTGACTTAAAATGTCAGCCAGATTATGAATTCATGCTAACTGAGTTAATGAAAAGATTAATATCAGTGAGAACACTGTTTCCAGATATACCTCATTATTATTCCAAAAAGGAAGCTCTCATTTTTAATGAAAGTTTTCATTTAAATACATAATTCTCTGTTCCACTTGAAAATTATTGATGGGTTTGTTTTACCTTGGAAGAGAACATCTATTTCTACTGTATCAATGACTATTTTTTTAAAAAGGCTCCTGTTTGAAAGTATAAACCAATAAAGTGTTTTTACTGCACAGGTTGGATTTTACTTGTGAAAAAATCTTGAATTAAAAATCCTCCAGGCAACGGAGGGTTATTGTGTTGGATAAATGTCATTATGGCTCAGACCTGCAAAGAACTGAGGACTCTGACCCTGATACAGGAAAGCAATTAAGCATGTGCTTAACTTTCAGTACATGAGTAGTCCACCGCTTTCAGAATAATCACACTATTTTTTCTTGTTCTTCATTAATTGGATTGTGCCTGCATATTTCCCACCTCCACATTTTTCTTGCTATCTTATGCATGGTTTCTCTAAATCTCTCTCGCTTGGTACCATATTAAACACTAATACTCCTTGATTCATTAGCCTGTCTTGACAAATTTTTTTATAAGTATTTATGCTGTCCATTACTGCAACACACTTTTAAACTTTGACTTCTTGACTCTTGTTATACTCCATCGTACTGTTCAAAATTAAAGAAAGTGCATTTGAAACTTTGGTGTAAACAATACAAGGAAAAACAGTGCATTTGGCACACAGACGCTTTTGAAAAGTATCTTAAGTCTCATTGTAAGCCAGTGAGACTTAGGATGCCTAAATTACATAGAGACTTTTCAAAACTTTCTGGATAAAAGTGCATAGGTGATTACATGGATCCAGATCATCAGCTGGTGTATACTGATGTAGCTCCATTGAAGTTACTGGACTAGTTCTTCAATTAGAAAAAATCAGAGTAGCTCAAATGAAGTCCAGGGAGCTGTGCCAGCTGAGCTGGTTTTATTTGTCCAAGATTTTGTTCCCAGTATTTTAGATACCTTTTCAATTATGTGCAAATTCTGCAGATTATATGGATAAAATTCATTTAAATAACACATGATGTAATTTGTCCTTTCATCTTCCGATCACCCTTCAACTAGACAATGTACAAGTTTTCAAAATTCATTTCTCTTATTAATCAATTAATTAATCAATTTGAAAGCTCCTTGCCGATAACATAAGCGGTAGTTTTGATATGGATGAGTTGTATATCTGTATTGAAAGCAGCACTGTATTTCACCAAATCATTACATTCTCAGGAGATTCAGATTGCACACATTTGCTAAAAAGTAAAATATACACATATAGAGGAACATGAAGATTACAGCATTTATTTATTTATTTATTTATTTGCAGTGTTGCATCAGCTGCTAGAAAATTCTACTTTAAAAAAAAAGAAAGAAAGTTGTTTTGCTCCTTTTCTCCCTTCCCTCCCCCCCAGGGTAAATGAACATTTCACTGGAAAACTACAGTACAGGGAGGAAATATATTGTGCAAAATTATGTAGCCTTATGCATCTTCTGTAAAAGAATGTGCAGAAACTGTTAATGTTATTGGAAAGGGAATGATTCATTTTGCAGAAAGATCTCAGCCTACCAGGTTGTCATAAATATAAAGGTTTCAGAGTAGCAGCCATGTTAGTCTGTATTTGCAAAAAAGAAAAGGAGTGCTTGTGGCACCTTAGAGACTAACAAATTTATTTGACCATAAGCTTTCATGAGCTACAGCTCACTTCATCGGATGATGAAGTGAGCTGTAGCTCACGAAAGCTTATGCTCAAATAAATTTGTTAGTCTCTAAGGTGCCACAAGTACTCCTTTTCTTTTTTATAAATATAAAGGGAAGGGTAAACGCCTTTAAATCCCTCCTGGCCAGAGGAAAAACACTTTCACCTGTAAATGGTTAAGAAGCTAAGATAACCTCACTGACACCTGACCAAAATGACCAATGAGGAGACAAGATACTTTCAAAGCTGGAGGGGGTGGGGAACAAAGGGCTCGATCTGTCTGAGTGATGCTTTTGCTGGGACTAGAGCGGGCATGCAGGTTAGAACTCCTGTAAAGAATTAGTAAGCAATCTAGTTAGATTCTGTTTTGTTTAAATGGCTGAAAAAATAAGTTGTGTTGATTGGACTGTATATTCCTATTTTTGTGTCTTTTTATAACTTAAGGTTTTGCCTAGAGAGATTCTCTATGTTTTGAATTTGATTACCCTGTAAGGTATTTACCATCCTGGTTTTACAGAGGTGATTCTTTTACTTTTTCTTTAATTAAAATTATTCTTTTAAGAACCTGATTGCTTTTTCATTGTTCTTAAGATCCAAGGGTTTGGGTCTGTGTTCACCTATGAAAATTGGTGAGGATTTTTATCAAGCCTTCCCCAGGAAAGGGGGTGTAGTGCTTCAGGGGATATTTTTTGGGGGGGAGACGTTTCCAAGTGGGCGCTTCCCCTGTTCTTTGTGTAACACTTTGGTGGTGACAGCTTTTAACCTAAGCTGGTAAGAATAAGCTTAGGGGGTCTTTCATACAGGTCCCCACATTTGTACCCTAGAGTTCAGATTGGGGAAGGAACCTTGACACAGGTCCACAAATAAAATTCAAAAGATAAAGTAAGTGTACGGTGTTGCATAGACAAAATCCCTAGAATGTTTCAAATTCCTCCCCAAAAACACACACATTGGCATTTGTATTGGTAAGCAGGAAGAGGATGGACACAACCTTGCAGTCTGTAATTGGTCAATGCCCTCACCATTAACCTGTAACAATGCCATACGACTCAGGTGCTTCATATTTTCATGACTTATCATACATTTTCAGCTCCTCAGGATTGTGTAGTATCTCTAGGTCCTGACTTTCTGAAGTGCTGTAAGACTATCAAACGAAATGAAGAACTAAGGGCTAGATCAAGACGTAGGGAATGATAACCTTTCCTATATTAAATTCTTTCCCCAATACTACAAGCAGCTTGCCAAATATTCTCTTGCCCATTTAGATGTAGGTTCTCAATATAGATGAGGATAGGAAAGCACTCATGACAAACTGCATAAGGTTATAATCAGAAAATGTGTAAAATTTAGAGGCTTCTCTAATCATCTTGGTTTGGAAATAGGGTCTGAAATCTCAAAACAGATTTCCTCATGAAATTTCCAGTACTTCATCTTTTTAATACTAAGAAAATATACTTTTTTTTGGTGCAAATTTTTAAGTTCTGCTTCAGTTACAACTAGAAAATAAAGATTCTTGCAAAATGTTTAGGTTCTGTTGGGTTGTTTCCCACACTCCCACCCACACTTTTGTTTAAATTCTCGGTAAATGTTTAGGCCAATTCTCAATTGATCCATATCTCTGGGATAAAGTTTGAAGAAAGGGAGTGGAGAAGCAAGGAAGTGCATGTATGCCATTAATAGAGCTGGTCAACATTTTTAATTTGAAAATAAAAATATTTTGACTTAATCACCTTTTTGTAAATGAAACAGAGAAAAAGATTTTGACTTCAAGAAAAACAGAAAACCAAAAAGTTCTTGGCATTTTTGTTTTTTTTTCACTCTCCCCCCCCCCCCCCACTCAAGCCCCCCAAAGAAGGAAAATCTTCCATGAAAACTTTTCAAAAAAGATTTTGTGGGAAATAGTTATTTATCAACCAGTTCTGCTGCTTCATACACAAGACAGGCACACAACAGTGCTGCTGAAGTGATGGCATAAGCCTAGGCTGTGAATCATTTTAAAGTCTGTAGAGCCAACAGACCAAAGTCATCTGTGGTGTAAATCCATTGACTTCGATTTTCCAATGACTGCTCAATTTCAGCTGTAAGCCTTTGTGTCATAAAAGGAACAAAGCAAACAATGGAAGAGTAAAAATTTACTATGAATAGCCAGATGTTGGATAACTACTATATTAAGCTGTCAAGTACAAATAGTAGCAAAATGAAATACATATAGTTGGTTGAGAAACTAGAACAGGAAGTTTCAGAGTAGCAGCCATGTTAGTCTGTATTCGCAAAAAGAAAAGGAGTACTTGTGGCACCTTAGAGACTAACAAATTTATTAGAGCATAAGCTTTCGTGAGCTACAGCTCACTTCATCGGATGCATCCGATGAAGTGAGCTGTAGCTCACGAAAGCTTATGCTCTAATAAATTTGTTAGTCTCTAAGGTGCCACAAGTACTCCTTTTCTTAGAACAGGAAGTGTTTTGTGTCAGAGGATCTCTTTTCTGAAGAGTTCCCTAGCTCTTTTTGCTTTATAGAAGTGTTCTAGAGGGCATGGAAGGTCCAGGAACTAAATACTCATCCTCCCTAAAACCTGATGCTCATATTTACTACACAAGTATGTAAATAAAATTTTAGTACTTCAGCACATTTTGAAGAATTCTTTCATTTTGTAGCATGTGAGGCCTAAGCATAGGACCTTTCTGAATGCACATGATTAACAAATGCTCATAGAACCTAGAAATTGCCATATGGGATCAGACCAGTGGTGCATCTAATCCTGCTGACAGTAGCCAGCACCAGGTGCTTAGACGAAGGTGCAAGAAATCCTAGAGTAGGCAATTATGGGATAACCTGTCCTAAGGTAATATTTCCTCCTAATAGTCAATAATAAGAGATTGGCTTAAACCCAGAAGCATAAAGATTTACGTCTTTTCCTAATCCCTTGATTAGACATGTAAACCACAACACATATAATAGTAAATGCAATATATAATTCTGTCTATTCTGAATATCCATGCAGGATCCGTGGAAACTGCTGAGAGTGAGCTGTTCAAGAAAAACTTTCCTATATTCTATACCCTAAAAGTTCTCAGGCATATTTCCAGTTTTCTCACCTATTATATTAGTATTTATTTTCCCTAATATGATAGGAAAGGTGCTAATAAATTAAACTTGTCTATTGTGTTAGGGAAAAATGCCACTATATGATATTATGAAGTGATGCTAATATTAAAGAAACCTTCCAGTACAATGAAAAGTTATTAATGCAATGTGAAGGGTTTCATAAGCCAGTTTTAACTGACCACAGGGGAAGACAATTAGAAGCCACTAGGAAGATAAATTTTCCCTCTAAGCCTGTTATGCCATTTGTCCTGTGATTGCTCATGCTACTGTTCTCATCAAATATTTGCATGAAATAACCAGCACTTCTATTTTCTTTTCACAGGAATGGTGTCCTCCTTTCTTATTTTGTAAAGATCATAGTTTGGGATCCATGCAGATGTTCGACCAAACTGTCCACACCCTCATTTCTTTCATAGGCAAAGAAGATGTACACATTTTACAAAGTTGTTTTTCCCTATTTTTAAAACTTTCCTCTAATATGTCATCATGTGTAACTTTGCAACCCAAAGTGACATGGCTGATTAATGTGGTTTGACATGACATGTCTTGTTTGGAGATGTCAGAAACCAGCATTGCTCGGAAACAAATATATACAAGGTGGCATGTCTTGTCTGTAGAGCCTGCAGTACAGCCTGACATGATGCATACACACACCCCTCTCCTCCTGCTAAGACCCTCAGGGGAAAGGATGTGGCTTACATGTCCTGCTGTCCTTCACAGGAGCATAACTCTTCCAAGAGGCCTCTAAGCATCCATTTTTGTATTTTAGCCATGCTAGAAATGAACAGTTTTTCACTATAGGGCAGTGTGAGCTTCACTTTTATATCAGTTTACTTTAAAAGGAAAAGGAGTTTAATGGTACTAATAGGACTTTTGGATAACACCAATAAGGAAAAACAAATTTTCAAAAACACAAGCTGCAGATGCAAAAATGTTTGCACATACAAATTGTGCACAATTACTTTCTGTGAAGTGAAGGGTTTGCACACACAGCTGCTGGATGTAGAATTTTGAGGATGGCAGACTTGTAAAACTTCAGGATCAATTTTTACTCTTCAATACTTGTAATCAGTGTGTTCAGTGAGTGAAGAGCAGGCAGATATTGCCCGTGGATGTCTAAACAGACTGTACTGATATAATTTCTGTGTAAATACATATGTGTAAATATGCATATGTGTGTGTGTGTGTGTTTAATCATTCTGAGCTTCAGTTAGTTTCTGGGCTGTAGTATTGTCCATGGCTCACTTTTTACAGATGGTTTTAGACCATTGTGCCTTGAAGAGCCATTCCTTCCAGCTACCCCATGCATGGTCTTGCAGAACACTGGATGTGTGCGCAGCTGGACTTCCTCCAGGCTTGTCTCTTCCCAGGTAGTGGAACAACCATGGATTCTGTGCTTTTGGGCCTTTGTATCCTTCCATAAAAGGGAGAGGGCAATATCTGCCCTTTGAATGATAGCTAAATTGATTACAGCCTCTGCAAATACTACTTGATCCTGATGACTGTCAGGGTTCCCTCCCCACTCTGAACTCTAGGGTACAGACGTGGGGACCCACATGAGAGACCCCCTAAGCTTATTTCTGCCAGATTAGTTTAAAAATTCCCCAAGGCACAAATTCTCCCTTCTACCTTGGATTAGGTAACACTGCCACCACCAAATGATTTAGACAAACTCAGGGGAAAGGACCACTTGGAGTTCCTATTCCCCCCCTAGCATCCCCCCAAGCGCTTACACCCCTTTTCTGGGGAGGCTTGAGAATAATCAAGATGAGCACAGACCAACCTTGGGTTTTTTTAGGACACACACAAAAAACCCCAGTCAGATTCTAAAAGAAACAGAACTTTATTATAAAGAAAAAAGGTAAAAGAAGCACCTCTGTAAAATTAGAATGGAAGATAATCTTACAGGGCAATCAGATTCAAAAACACAGAGGATTTCCCTCTGGGCCAAACTTTAAAGTTACAAAAAGAAAACCAGGAATACACCTTCCTCTCAGCACAGAGAAAATCACAAGCCAAAACAAAAAGCATTCCCTTGCTAATACTTAGTAATTCTAATGGAGTTGGATTGCTTGCTTCCTTGATCTGTGTCCAGCAAGCACACAAACCAGAGAGACCAAAACCTTTCCCTTCCACCCCCCCCCCCCATTTGAAAGTATCTTGTCCCCTTATTGGTCCTTTTGGTCAAGTGCCAGCCAGGTTACCTGAGCTACTTAACCCTTTACAGCTAAAAGGATTTTGTGCCTCTGGCCAGGAGGGATTTTATAGTACTGTATAGGAAGGTTGTTACCCTTCTCTTTATATTTATGACAAGACAAATTAGGTATTAAGGCATGACATTGTCTAGACGTATAAGAACTAAACTTTCCATGCTTTTATTTTTCTTAGTGTCACTTTAAGAGGCCTGTAAGGTAACCTATCACCTGTCCTACTCTTGGTGTATTATATAAGGGCAATAATAATAATAAATAAATTTTGCAAAGAGGGCTGGCTCTGAAGTCTTTGCTACCTCAGAAAATATCTACACCTCTCAACCCATGCAGACACTTGCATACCAAGTAGTCACTAAACATTTTACTGCCTTAAGCTGTTTGGATAGAGACAGCCCCACTTCCATACTGTCTAATGAAAATTTATTTACAATGTTTAATAAACAATAGCCATTTTACAAAGTACATAAGTGTACTCCCAGCAGTTCTTCTGAAAGCTGATGTGCATATTAGGTCATGAAATAGCTTCCAGCCATGCCTTCTATTGGTGAGATCAATTAATGTTCAAGTTGGGAAAGAATGGGATGGGGTTGGGGGAAGACTAAACTTTCTTTTTTTTTTCCAAAGGAGGAACAGATCTTGAAAGGGGCAAAAGGAATGGAGTTCAGGCATCATATGCAAGATCTAAAGAAAGTATCATCACAAAAATAAGTCTATTCTGCTTTGTTCTTGAACATAAATGAAAGATTTCTTCTTACTACCACTTTTCTATTTTGCTGGGAAATGTTATGGGTAGGTAAATCTTGTGGGAAATAGAGTCTGAAGATAAGAAAAGAAAAGAGGTGGGGAAATGAGCTAAAAATATTTTTCCTCAGAGCCCTTCCCTTCCCTTTTGTCTTACACTTACATTTCCATAAAGCAGTGGGAAACAACTGTCTCTTAACCAATATCTTGCAACATTTCATTAACCTTTGCATTACTGTTTTCAAGAGTGTTTTTTAGAAAATGTCATATATTTTTTTGCAAAAAAAGGTTTAATCTGTTAAAGGCAATCAATAGAATTTTTGTCTATTTCTAGTGGGAAGATTACAGAGTAAATTTTCAGAGCCAACTCCCACTCTTTGTTCAAAAGTACATTGCTCTCAAAAAGTATCTGTAGGAGGTTTTGAGTGTGTTTTATATAGGATGTGCTCTCTAAGTCTTTGTGAATACATACTGTACTGATAGTCATGTGAAAATAATCTAGTTTCTGGGAAAACAGCAAGTCAGTAGAGACTGAAGTACATGCCATGAATACAAAAAGGGAAAGCATTAGAAATTACATGGGGAAGATGAGCTATATATCAAGGAACATTGAATTTAAAATAGAATAAGTAGATTGATACCTGGGAAAAGATACAAATTTTCTCCCCATTTGCATCCACTACAAAAGGAAACCAACATTACTGTAACAGTATAATTTCTTCTAATACTAATCATCAGTCTAGCAGCTGAGTAGTATATGTGAATGAAAGTCAAGGTGATAAGGATACTCATGTTGACACTTCATTCATAATGTGTTACCTACAGGGAAAACACCATCTACAACTGGAAAAAGCCACACGAGTATTGGTCAGTTAGACAGAAGAATAAAGAATGGACTATCAAGAAGAAAGAGATACTGTTGGACAATTCTAGGCACTCCATACTGTACACCTCAGCTTCCAGTTCTGCCATCATCATAGAATGTATAATCCATAATGACAAGGTAAATCTGGAAAGAAAGGAGTTGTGGAAGGAAAAAAAGATGGTATGAGTCACTTTAAAGCAGCAAGGAAAAATAAACCTAAATATGTTGGTGTGCGGGAGATGCCACATGATATAAAATAAGCAAACACCCATTAAAAATAAAATCATTTAAACAGCTTGACTTGTTTAGTAGATCTCATTTAAGCCAATTCCAAAGTAAGTGTGTGTTACATGTCCACCTAAAGTTGCAAAATAATATACTTTAGGTTATATATTTGTGACAGCAAGAGACCATCTTTTATAGGATAAGCACAAAGAGGCAGAGTTAAGAATGAGCTTTCAGTTTCAACCCTTGTTTAAAAATATGCTATAGTATTTACCATTAGTAGTCCAAAGCACTGCAGTATCACTATCCTTAGATGCAATATTTTAAATAATTACTGTACGAACCAGAGTACTTTACAAGGGTAATTCAGTATTTCCTTATATTGTAATACTCAATTTATCTCCCTTAAAATTGCATTAAGGGTAGAAATTTTCTGTGAAATTTCCTTGGACTTTCTTACTTCTCTTTTAGAAAGAAAGTAGAAGAAACATATTCATTGGATCATTGATGTGGAATTATTTGACTTGCCACCAGTGCTTAATTTGTGCCAGGGTTTGCCAGGTTTGAGCCCCAGCACCTCTAGGCTTGGCAGTTCATAACCCCGGCACCTCTGGGCTTGCTGTGTCAGTTATGAACATTAAAAAAAAAATTGCTTGAGCCCCGGCACCTCTTTCATTACAAATCAAGCACTGCTTGCCACCTTCTGTATACTGACACTCTAACTGAGATCTTTTGAATTCTGCTGTCCTTAATGAAGCCTAATCATTACCTAGGAAAAAATAAACATTAACCTACATGATACTAGCAAACTGCACCCCCATTAAACTTATTCCAGTAGGGTCTTGCTGAAACAATAATTATTACCATCTACTGTCGTAGATTTTAAAGCACCTTCCTAGAACTGATGGTATCTGAGGCCACCCCAAATTCAAATAACAATAATACTAAAGGTATTAATTCACTAGCCCCCAAAATATATCTATATCAAAGATGGAAAGTGGAAGTTGAGGAACAGCACATAGCAAAGCAGTACAATAGCTCAGGACACTGTGTATTATTCAATTGAAACCACAGGAGAATTTTAGGTACTATAGTAAGAATGCAATCTCCCATGTGGAATTTTTCCAGGATATTAGCTAACACTTTATGGGTTCAGTATAAATACATCCTAACATTGGCATTTTCAGCCTTCACTGTTATTAAGATTGTTCATTTTGTTTTTAGAAACTGCAGCATTCCAATATACCAATCTGGGTTAATTTTAGTTTCAATCCCCAAGAATAATGACAGGTTTCAGAGTAGCAGCGGTGTTAGTCTGTATTCGCAAAAAGAAAAGGAGTACTTGTGGCACCTTAGAGATGTTAGTCTCTAAGGTGCCACAAGTACTCCTTTTCTTTTTATCCCCAAGAAAACTCAAATAGCTTAATTATAGTTTACATAAACTCTACCTTTTCCAAAGGAATTCCTGAACATTTTTTTAAAAGCATGTTGACTTTCCATAATTAGGCTTTGGTTTCATAATGTGGCCCCAAACTGATCCTTATCCTTTAATAACAAGTTTCTAAGATCTTTCCTAAAAATGACCACAGGCTAATTATTCTACATTTTCTGGGCACTGCTTTTTTTTTAAAAAAAAATAGGTCTGTTGAAATCCATCCAAACTGATTTATCTATTAAATGCTTCAGATTTGTTTCTAGAGTAGAAGTATTATCTGCCCCTAAAGTCTAGTGTAATTCACCATCTAATTTTAGTGACTGTTTTAGTTGTTAGAGATGAACAAGCTACTACATTAACCTGAATTATTGTTTACAAAATTAGTCTATTCAACTGGCTAAAGCTGCTTAAGGTTAGAATATAGAACCATTCACTCAGACTTAGATTTTATTTTTTTAAAAAAACATGAATGTTCTACATTTTTTGTTTCATCCTGGGGAAGCTGTTCTCAACTTTAGGTGAAATCCTGATCCCACTGAAATGAATGGGAGTTTTCTTTTTTACTTCAGTAAGACCATTGTTAAGACCTCCATTTTACACCTCTCATGTCTGATGAAGCATGGTAATTGGAAACAATTATTTACACAGGAAATAATATCAGACTTAAGGTGGCAGCTCGTGCAGGTTTCAAAGAATGAGGTTTCTTCATTCTTTTCCTGATGATGGAGATGATCTTGCACACTACTGTATGGCTGCAGTCACTACAGAAGAATCCCCATGCAAATCCTACATGCCTAGTGGAATCCTGCTGGGAATCTCCATAACAGTGCTTTGTTCTGACCTGTAGTATGGCTCAACAGCTGTGAACTCTGCATGTTGACTTCCTGACCTCTCTTTCACCGGGCTCAGAAACTGAATATAGATTAAAGCAACTTGCTCTCTTCTTTCCTAAAGTTGCTATGCTTCTGCCCTTGCGTATGCTGTTTTGTCTGTATGAGGAGACCATTATTTTCAACGTATTGTCAAATGAAAGGGCAAAAAGCACAGCAAATCGTAGATATGTATGGCTGGAAAGGAACTCAAGAGGTCATCTAGTCTAGCCTCCTATGCTGAGAAAGGACCAAGTAAACCTAGATGATCACTGGCAGATGTTAATCTAACCTGTTCCTAAAAACCGCTCCAATGACTCAGATTTCACATCATATTTTAGTAATCTAATCCAGTACTGAATTATCTTTTACAGTTAGTTTTTCCTAATCTCCTTTGAGGCTGATTAAAGAAATTGGACATGTTTAGTCTTGAGAAAAAAAGATTGAGGAGAACCTTCCAATATGTTGAGGGCTGTCATAAAAAGGATGGTGATATATTATTCTCCATGTCCAGTGAAGGTAGGACAAGAAGTAATTGTTTTAACCTTTCCTTATAGGTCAGGTTTTCTAAACCTTTGATCACTTTTGTTGTGTGCTTCTTGGCGCTCTCCAGTTTGTTCACATCCTTCTTAAAGTGTGAAATCTAGACACAGTACTCCAGCTGAGGTCTCCCCAGTGCTGAATAGACTGGAACAGTTACCTCCTGTGTCTTACATATGATACTTTTGTGAATACATCCTCTTGTTAATACACCCTAAAATGATATTTGCCCATGTTGTCTCTTAGTCAGTTTGTGATCCATTATAACCCTCAGAACCTTTTATGCAGTACTACTGCCCAGCCAGTTGATCCCCATTTTGTATTTGTGCATTTGAATTTTTTCTTCCAAAGTGTAGTACTTTCATCTTGTTTTTATTGAATTACGTTGTGATTTCAGACAAATTCTCTGATTTTACAAGGTCCTTTTTGAATTCTAATTCTGTCCTCCAAAATGCTTGAAACTTCTCCCAACCTGGTGCCATCTGGTGGCTTTCTAAGAATTGTGTACATCTACACTGCAGCAGGAACATGCTTCCCATCTTGGGTAGACAGACACATGCTAGGTCTACTCTAGCTAGTGCTCCAAAAAGAGCTAAGTGACTAGGGGTAGCATGGTACTGTGTCCTCACTGTTTGACCACTTGTCCGTGTGTGACTGAGGCCATTGTCCATGTTTCTTTGTGCAGAGACACTCCAGGATTCTTTCCCAGTCAATTGTGCCAATTGTCTATCCTTTGGAGAAACTGTCTGTCCTTTGGGGAGTATTGTGGCAAAGTCATTGGAGGACTATCAGCTCTTAGCCTGTGTCTTCACTGAAATGCAGGCAGGTCCTTGCCTGAATTAAATCAGAGCCTGGGCTCTAAATCTGACCCACAGCCATGTCAGGTAGCCCTGGCTTAAAAAGAATCACCAAGCAAGTCATGTTTTGTGTGTGGATTTTTCAGATGGTAATAATAGTCAAACTGATTTTGGTCACACATTAAGGGCTAGCTTTATAAATAGAATTTTGTCTCAAGCACCAATTAGAGATATTTGGTCACTGTGTGCAAGGAAAATAAAAGTCTGGCTTACTTAATCAGTACTTAACAACTTGGCATTTGACAGACAGGATCAAATGTGAGTTGGTAGTAAAAATTAGAAGGCTGAGTCCTCTCTGACCAAATATAATAAATAGAAAGGGAGTAGAAATATGATTACACAACCACAACAATTAATATTAAGGAATAGGTCTTACAACCAACAAACCCAGGGATACAGTAAATTGTGTTTGACAGTGTCCCTTTAAATTCAGATTATTTACATTGGATTAATTATAAAGTTTGCTAATGGATGGGAATTAAGGTGCTAATTAAGGATTAACACCATTAACATTCTGAAATGGAATGCAGTTTTTAAGTTGTTCCTACCTCCTTTACATTAAGAGCACAAAACAGAAATTGGAGAGAGATATTTTCAGTGTATCTGACAGTTCTCCGTGTACTGTCAGTTTTGCTGTTTTGTTAGTGGTTAGTCGGTTCACTCATTTTCAAAAGAAGGGAAAATGTTGACAATTTTCCTTCTCCCCCCTCCCCGTGTTTTTGGATAGTTCTAGTCATTGGCTTGTCAGTCAGTGGAACAGGAGAAAGACATTCAGTTTTCCCACCGGTTGAACATAAAACCAGTTGCTGCTAAGTTCTTTACAAAGTCACTAAAGCTACACATTTGAGCAGTGCTGTATATGTTGAACCTCATGAGACATAGAATACTCCTAGAAGGTTGCTGCCTTTCAGCTTCATTAGGCCCTAATCCTAAATCTGCTGAAGTCAGTTGAAAGAGTCCCATTGGATACACATGGGCTTTGGATCAGGCCCTTGATATTGGCACACAATTGTCCTCTATCAATAGAATGATCTCTTCAGCAACATCGTTCTAGTCACCAAGGAAACAACCATTAGACAACTATATCAATCTCTGATAAGAGGTCCAGCATGACCAAAATAGCTTACAGACCCCATCAAAAACCAGCTGGAAATCATTTAACACCTTAATAGTACATTCACGGTGCTGAAGAATGTTGGAATATAGTGTCCTGATGCATGTAGAATTAGATGTGAAGTGTCCTTTATTTCAAAAAGAAAAATGAAATCTGTTACAGTTACAATTTATCATCTCCCAGTTCTATCATACTTAGAGGGTGTTGGCTGTCTGACCCAGTCTTTGTAGTCTCAACCTCATAGAAAGAGAGATCACAAGTCTGGATCAGGGAGCTGAAACTAACAATTAGATTAGCTTAAAAAACCCCAGCAGATATAATTATAAATGACAATCACTTTGTGATTAACTTTTCTGCATGTGAAACTTAATCCTTTTTAAATAACTTAGCAGTGCTACTCTATAGTTTATCTTCCCTTCTAATGCACATGCAATGGCAGACTTGTGAACTAATTCTGCATTAAGAAAAAGGGCCTATAGCATTAACAAGGAAGGCCTGTGAACTTTATGTTATGAGACCTGTTTATGAACCTCTGAAAAGCAAATGCAAGAATTACATGCCAAGTGCTACTAATCATAAATGTTAATATTTTAATTTTTAATTTTTAACGTTCTGAATTAAACATAAATGAGTACTAAAATGATGTAATTGGATTAATTTCTTAAATTCTTCATAGCATTTAGCTAGATGACTCTCACTAACATGACCGGAATTGCAAAGGTAAATCCCACTGCATAGATCTTCTTAAAATATCCTTCAAGATTCTTGTAACCTTTAGAATTTCATAATCAATGTAATTTTTTGGTTGTTCAGTCTATACACAACACCTTAACTTTGCCATGTGGTTCTTTAAAAATGTTCTGACATCTATTTAGGTGCCTGTTCTTAAACTCTTCAAGGCCAGATTATTCTTGGCTCTTTTGCAGATGCTCACGATTGTATGTATACTTACAAGGAGCCTCTAACCCCCATCACTAGACACAAGGGTCAGGCATGATTGTGGCCTCATTGCTGTGGGAAAAGTTGGGACAGTTGCCTCTGTGCACCTCTAAGTGCTCAAACCACCTCAACACAATAATATAATGTGGGCTCTTCCCCAGGGAATCAGGAAGCTTAGGGAAAGATTGTGTCTACCCAGAGCTATGGCTAAAAGCTACAATCTAGCTTTTAGAATCCTAGCACAAGTGTGTACATTTTAAAATAGTGTCAAGGCCGAGAAAGATTTTTAAAAATGCAGGGACATTGGGACTTAAAAACAAGCATACCAATAGCTGGATTTCCGTTTTATATTTGTAGTCAATTGGTTTCACTCTGAACTTTTGGCATCTGTAAAAATATGTCACTCTTCCCTGCTGTTGCCTGACCATGGTCTGAAATTTTGAACTTTGTTGCTATAGATGGAGATACAGTTCATGTACTCAGGAGGTATGCCTGGAAAATGGATGGGGGGTGGAGGAAGGGGTTTGCAGACAGCTATAGCTGCTTTTAGAGGTTAAATTATCAGGATGATGAAAGCTCCTGCTTTTCTAGTTGGCCTGTTACTTCTGTGTTTCATTAATTGGAGAACCCTGCTAAAATGGAAATTTTCAGCTACTGCCAACAACAGACTAATTTGCTTGGGGGCTTTTTGAAAGTATCCCACTGCTGTTATTATTTATGGATCTATTTTTTCACTGCAGCAAACTCTAACCATAGAAATAGTGCACATCACAAAGACTGTGACATTCAGAACTCTGTTTCTATATCAGGGATGAAAGCATATGTCCACTGAAGTCAATTGGGATTCTGCTGTTTACTTCAATAGAGCCAGGACATCACCGCCAGGGCTTAAATGTATTAAATAGTCAGGAAACTAAGAATATTAATTTTGAAAAAATACTGTTTCTGATTTTTGCATACAGCACAGTTCCCCCAGTAAGATCCTGAAGTACTTTATAGATGGTATATGGGAAAGCCACTCATTCATTCACTAAATGCAGCCATTTATGGTGTGAAAAGTGGCAAGAAAGCTATTAAAATATGTTAGTAGTGTAATCAATGGCTTTACTTAGCAGCATTTTGGTGTTTAAAATTTAGAGTATTTTTAAAAAGAGGACATTTGCAAACTCTGCACTAGTGAAATAATAGATTAATAGTTTTTTTTTATCAATTCCCAGACTCATAAGGCCAGAAGGGACCATTCTGATCATCTCCTGCTTAACCCAGACTATAGAATTTTAACCAGCAATTCCTGCAGTAGAGGGAATTTTTGTGAAAATGCTATCTAGCAGACATGTAAAGAAAGAATAACCAAACAAATTATATGTAGAGTAAAGGATGTCATAGGACATAAGAGTGCCCAACTAATGCCAATTCAATTGCTAATGAGCAAGTGTACAGTATTCTGTGTGATTGTGATATAATGTAATTGTGATAGATTTGTAGCTGCCTGTAATGTGCACTGTATCTTGAATGGTTTCAGAGTAGCAGCCATGTTAGTCTGTATTCACAAAAAGAAAAGGAGTACTTGTGGCACCTTAGAGACTAACAAATTTATTTGAGCATAAGCTTTTGTGAGCTACAGCTCACTTCATTGGATACATTCAGCCTACACAGAGCCCAGTTCTGAAGAAGAGCTCTGTGTAGGCTGAATGCATCCGATGAAGTGAGCTGTAGCTCACAAAAGCTTATGCTCAAATAAATTTGTTAGTCTCTAAGGTGCCACAAGTATCCTTTTGTATCTTGAATGGTTTTGTATGCATACATTGTGTTAATTCCCTCAAATATTTCTCAGGAAATGCACCACTGAACCGAGGGTGGTTCCTGATATTCTCAACTCTTTGCAAAAACTTGAAAGACTATGTAAAGCTATTTGCTTTGAATTTTGGCCCTATTTCTGGACCTATCAGACCCATTTTCAATAGTAGGAACTTAGTTCTAGAGGGGAGGATCAAAAGTCTCTGGAGGGTTTAAAGACAGAGAGATAGTCTACACTACCACACTGATGCAGCTGCACCAATGTAGCGCATTTGGTGGAGATGCGCTATGCCAATGGGAGAGAATTACAGGACAATATTTACCTCCCTTTTAAAATGCTTACAGAGCCACTGATGAAAAACACTGTACAAGGACTAGGTATTTTTAATGACAAACATTAATATTTTCTTTTATTTGAAACTTCCTGAGTTCGTGTCCTGTGCTCTATCCACTAGGCAACACTGTCTTCCCAACTTTGCACTATATACTGCCTATATATACTGCATAGTACATATACATGCAATATATACATTATGTGGTATATATATCCCCAAATTTTATAGTTTTTGTCTTCTATTTTTGAAAATATTTTTGGCTTAAGGAATTATAATCAAAGACCTGTTTATTCTACACTGTATGGTATAAGTCACTTACAGTATCTGATTATCCACAGAAATCACTGTGCTAAGTTTAATTATGTTTAATTTCTGAGGTTAGGTTGATAGTTCTGCCTGTGGAAAGCTACACTTTAACCCAATAGTCTGTGGCTGTCTGGATATCAGAGAATAATGGCTGGTCTCAGATCATCATTAGTTATTACTAATTATTATATTTATTGAGCACCGACAATGTGTTTAGAATTATGCAAACATACAGGAAAACACAGTCTCACTGCCACCAGTTGAGTACTACTACTGAATACTGTATATTAGAGCCTGATTTAACAAGGTGCTTGTTCTACTGCCTTTTGTATGAATAGATACTCAATAGGCATGGAATGAGATCACCACTTCACATGTGCTTCTCCAAGCAGGGAATTGCTTTAGTGATATGAAGAATCCATGTAGTGGTAGTAAGTAAAGGAAAAGCCCTATCTGTATGGCCTGTATACACCTGAATTATGTGGAGAAGCTTCCATTTAGCAATCTCTCTTTTCCTCCTTTGTCACATTGACCTTATATGTATATGCTCGGTTCATAGTACTACAGTGTCATCATGCAAATCTTCTAGTGTTCTAACTCATACAGATTTTATTCTTCATGGCCATAAAGAAATTCCTTTGATGGTATATTTATAATTTAGTGCCGGATTTTGATGTCCTTTTTCACATTCAACCATATGGCTAGTCATATCAGAATCTGGCACTTAATAATTAACCAGTGGCTTTTTTTTCACTCTGAGAAATGGAGTATGATCTTGGAGCCACTGGTATGCCAAAGATTTTGGTTTCTCTGTGTACCTGTAGGTAGTAATTAACCATAGCAGGTCATGTAAGGAAAGCAGGTGTATAAGCCAAACAAATCTGGCATCTGAAGAAACGTTCATTTGAGAGAAGTACTCCCTCTTCAGAAATGCTGCTACATTAAGGGATAATCAGGAATGCATCAATAAAGTGACATAACTGATTACTCATGCATCTGTCTCACTATTTTTTATACTACTTAGGTCTGCCAGCAGCCGTTGTAGCAACAGCAAATTGCCACTGCATTAGAGTTGGGTTGATATCAGTGGAGTTCCAACTAACAAATGCACATTGCTTTAAACTGCAAGATCTTACAAAGTTGCTTTATGCAGATATGACTGAACTTGATGTGCATATGATTGCTACTGACATAAAAATGTCAATAAAGGTCATTAACAGCATAATATTTGAATTCTATTGAAGAACACCATTACAATTTGCATGATGAATATTAAAGGGTAGCTGTTGTATAAGTAGAAGTTTCTAAAAACAGGATCTGCTAAATGTTGCTTAGCAATGCTCAAATGCATTATAATTAAATGCAGAAATATGTTTTGGGACAAAGTTAAAGGTTGTGATTCTAATGACATAAAAATTGTTTTTCCACAGTAACTTTAACTCTGCCATCTTGCACATGTGTATTCCGGTAGGAAAAGTTTATTTCAGTGAGTGAGTTTCAGGTTGGATGGTAGTAGAAGTAGAGAGCAGAAGGGGCTCAAAGGAAGTTTTGTCTTCAGTCTTTGTATATATCAAGGAAAAATAGGAGGTGAATTTCTGGCCTGGTTCAAGTCAATGCGAGTTTTGTTTTCAATTTGAATAGAGCCAGGAATTCACCCAGAGAATTTAAATTCAGATTTGGTATTGACAGCCATGTCCACAAGCATTTTTTTTAAATGATGGTAGCTAACGGATGTGGAAAGAGGTGAGGACTTGAATGTGAAGTCAAATTCATCACATTAACCAGGACATTGTGTATCATTAGGGATTTCTAGTTAATGAATCAGGTATTAAAGACAAGTGTGCTCTTGAGAGCTTGGAGGGCTCAGGAAGTGGCTTTATTAGGCATACTAGTTTTGAAGTACTTTTTGGTGTTTGTCCACCATGATAAGGAAGTTGGTAGCTTCTCCTGATAGTCAATTTTCCTAACCCTTTTATTCAGGCTTCTCTTCTAACTGAGCAATCATTTTGCCCCCACACTTTCTGAGTTGGAAATGATACTCACTTTTCTGCTTTCAACAAAACAAACAGACACAGAAGGGAGAAGAGGAAATAGGAGAGTAAAGATGGAGAAAATATGGCTTTTGTTGATGTTCTCTGGATACCGGGTGGCTGGCCAGTCATGGACTGAGGCTTTAGGCTAGCACATTGGTCACAATGGCTGTTGCTCTGAACCCCAACTCATATCCCTGTAGAGGGACTCATCTGGCTGCTCTGATCAAGTCCATCTCTCAGGCCAAGCAGACCTGGATGGGCCATCTCATCTTGCTTTACAGTGCCGCTGATTTCAGGATCGGAAGGAAAGCTGGGGGGAGGGAGGAAGAGGGTCAGGAAGAAGATAGCAGGGGATAGAAAGGGACACATGAAGGAGAGGAAGACAACAGAATTTCAATATAAGGCTAAGGTCCTCCCAGTTGCAGTAATGGTGGTCAACTGTCCCCAGTGGAATATCAAGGTCTGCTGTCGCAACAACAATCCTTCTGCTACAGCCATAACGATGCTAAAATTTCCTCTCCCCCCCCGCCTGCTTCCTTCCTCAAGCCTTCTTTTTTTTAAGGGCCCCAAATGTTGATGGATGGAATGGTCCATCATTTTGTTATTTTCTTCACAAATTAGACCTAATTTCCCAAGCACCAGTTTTGGTCCATTGATTTCTAGTCCCCTATTCCTCTTGCCTGAGTATGTACGTCTGGGGGGCAGGCAAGTTTGCACTCAGGCAGCTAGCCTGAGCTGCTGCCCACCCCGGCTACACTGCTATTTTTCACACGCTAGCTCAAGCAGAGCTAGTGTATGCCTGTCTACCTATGCTGGGAAGCATGCTCCCAGCTGCAGAGTAAACATACCCTAAGCGACTCAAGTGCCAGAGATAGAGTGCAGGAGGGGAGGAAAATAAGAGGGAAGGGAGAAATTCCAGATTTCCTGGTCTCATGTTCCATCTACTAGATCACATCTGACCATGCTGCTGGAACATTCATGTCCTGTACAGAAAAAAAAATGTTCTGATTAATAAGGTTTTATTTAAATTAGAACCTACTGATTAACTCAGATTTATTAAACTGATACATTAATTTTTAACATCAGACATAGAGCCTCTCATTTTATCTTTCCTGCATATACTTTACACACAGGCAAGATCTAAGTGAGTGATGGCTGTATGCCCTTCCAGATAAGTATTCCTATGAGATCTTGTCTGACTCTTTAAATGAGGTTAATTCACCAGTGGCATCGTGGACTTTATTTGATTTATAGTGTAAAAAACTTTTTACACTAATTTAATCAGCTATGTACTTTCAGGTTAGTCCTCAGGCTGTTCTACTCTACATTGGATTCAAGATCCTGTACCAGACTTCTGCAGTTGAAAGTCCTATATTTAAAGACTGAGAGGTTTTGGACTTTGGTAGTTACAATTCTTGCTGACAAGCTTAATACCCTATGGGAAGATATTGACAAGAGACCAAACTTTCAACTTGAAAATCAAACAACTCTCATTGACAACATTTTTTCAAACCTCTGTGAGGTTCTTATTAGGATAGTCTAGATGAATTTCTTCTCTCTCTACTATTTACATTTCAATTATTGTGTATAATGCAGGCAGGCAGGCAGTTCTGGCATAAGCCCTTGTCTGAATGCCTTGATCTTTGAGCTGACTGAAGTGAAGGTGCTACACAAAGCCCATTCAAGTGTCAAGGGAAAGAAATGTCTTTGTGTTGCAATATTGGATTTTTAACTGTGAGGGTAATTAACCATTTAGTTTACCAAAAATTGTGATGGATTCTCCATCACTGGCATTTTTTAAAATCAAGATTTATATATTTTTCTAAAAAATATGCTGTAGTTCAAATGGGAAATAATTAATTGCCCTAGGTTATAAATTAGGTCAGATTATCTGATCACAGTAGTACCATCTGGCCTTATCTATGAATTATTCAACAGAGACTGATTCCATGAACCAATTAAGATCTGATGTTGGTGAACTGTGAAGGGAATTACGTCCAATCATCTATAAAGATGATGGCCAAGATGTGAGATCTGACCCACGGGAGAGGCCAAAGCAGAGAAAGATCAATCTCCCCTCTTCATCCTTTTCCCCAGTCCCCTCCCCCACACCAAAAAAGGACTAGCTCATCTCCTCCTTTTAAAAAAAAAACATGTTTTTTTAATTATCCGATGATAAATTGTTTCCCAAATCGATACATAAAGAAGGCCTATTCTGTAGCCTTTCTAGACTCAGAGCTGTACTTCTGCCTTCTGTCATATGTTTGTGTTTGTAAGAGCCACCTGATCATATGTGACACAGACATCACTTTTTAATGACAGGTTTCAGAGTAGCAGCCATGTTAGTCTGTATTCGCAAAAAGAAAAGGAGTACTTGTGGCACCTTAGAGACTAACAAATTTTTACCTTCAGTCCTTTCGGTATGATGTCCATCTGTTTGCATTTGGAGAGGAAGATGATGTCTGTCTGTATCTGTGCGAGTTTTTTCATGAAGTTGACAGATTTCCACTCTATACGGCTAAATTCAATCTCTAAGGTGCCACAAGTACTCCTTTTCTTATCACTTTTTAATAGTCTTTACTCTCAATTTTAATATAAAATGCATCACTTATTTTAAAGAATACTCAAAGCAGCAACATTTTTTTAAATTTATTAATGTATTTCCTTAAGGGGTGATGTTCAAACCATTAACTGTCCAAATTTCCTTAGCTGGCACTTCTAGCAGATGTTCATTTATCTTTAGGGTTGATCCACCTCCCTTGAGGCTGCTTGTAAAAAGCATCCCACACAATCAACAGCCAAATAAAATGCCATGCTCTTGCATCAATAAGGGTCAAGGTATTTACCTTTGACAAGCAGATTTGTAATTGGATAAAACTATGACATTCAAGGATTAAGGGGAAATTGGTGCTGCATATTAAAATCCAGCCATTAGAAATTAATAATAAATCCTCTATTAAATTATATTTAAACAACACCAATTATAGGATTAAAAACAAATTATAGGTGTTTATCATACACTGAATGTATATCAAAGTGTTTAACAAAACTGGTAAAAGGGGAATTGTGTTAACTAGTTGAAATACTCTACAACCATAACAATAAATCATTAACAAGATGATATCATAACTGAACAAGGCTCTTATGACTTTTTCAAATGGCATCAATGAACTAGAAAATTGTTATACTATAGAGAAGAATGTGTTCTAGTACTACAATAAATCATTTTACTGAAAAAAATCACAATTTAAATTAAAATCATTTATAATTAATTTAAAAGGAACTTTGAACATATTTGATTTCAAAGAAAAACTTGTGTGATGGATCCAAGTATTGTTATCTTATTGGCCATTTACTTCTGTCAAGGCTAATTCCCCACTCTGGCACTTAGAGTGCAGAAGATGGGGGTCCGCAAAGATTCTAAAAATTAATACCGGCCACTCCAGGATTACATTAAAATCCCAAGGTTACAGCTTCTCTCTGATCTTGGATTGGTAGATGCTGCCACCATCCGAGTGGAGAACCCCTTTGAGAGCCCAGGAAGGCGCACTTGGGAATTCTTCCTGTGAGGTACCTTCAAGCCCTTTCAGACACCCCCCCCCCCATCCGGGGAAGAGCTCAGAAAGAAAAAAAAAGAAAAAAAGAAATCAGCTGTTGCCACCAGCTAATTAAACGACATGTGGACAAACCTCTTAAGACACAAAAATCCAATTCTGTTCTTAAAAAAGATAAATTTTATTAAAAAGAAAGAAAGAAAGAAAGAAAGAAAGAAAGAAAGAAAGAAAGAAAGAAAGAAAGAAAGAAAGAAAGAAAGAAAGAAAGAAAGAAAATACATCTGAGAACTCAGGCTATTGCTAGACTTTAAAAGAGCAACTACAAGGATTAAGCACCAAAAATAGCTTTCTTGAGGTCCAGTTTAAAGGTTACAAGCAAAATAAAAGCACATGGGGTTAGCACAGAGGAATCCACAAGCCATGAAGAAATAAAAGGGATAAACCTAATTGCGTCTTCCTTCCTGATCTACTTGCATATCTGGGGTTTTAGATGAGTGGTTTCTAGGTATGATACTGATGATTTTTTCATACCAGGCCCAAGCTTCTTACAGCATAGCTGCTGTCCTGTCTGCCTCTCCCTGGGACAATAACCAGACACACAAAAGGGAAGTCTTTTCTCCATTTTAAAAAGCTCTTGCCTTCCCATTGGCTCTTTTGGCCAGGTGTTCACTCACTTCCTTTTACCTATGCATAGCAGTGAGACTTTTTAACCCTTTACAAGTAGAGCAATTAGAGAACAGCTACTAAAAGGGATTTTATAGCTACTGGCTGGCTGATTTTATAGCTACTGGTGTCCATAAAAGGGAGCTTCCCCGCCCCCCCTTCATTTATCACAACTTCAAAGAAAATGCTAAAGATATTATTAAAGAGGATCCTTTGTCTGTTGCAAATATCATATTCAATAACTTTATTTTGGTTTCACAGCTTCCGAATGGTTCGGCTACAAGGCATAATCTAACCGTCCTTACATGTGTGATTCTTTTGCTACTGCTCTATAAAAAATAAAGATTGAATAATTAACCATATCATTGGTAAATACAAAGTATGTATCCAAAATACACACAAATGAAAATAATCATGAAAACATTATTGCAATGATGAATGTGTCAAGTATTGAATATGTACTCTTAACTCTACAAGACACAGAGTAAAAGGAACGAAATTATCTCTGTTACACTGCTTCAGTGTAGTGGCACCACTGGCAGATATGAGCTGTAGACAATTAGTTATCATGGATATTGTTATTATGGATATGGCAATAAGTAAAGTCAAAACTTCACCATGTCCACTGAATCATAGAAAGTCTTTCCTAAGGAAAAATGTGTGTGTAATTATTTACAGTAGCCACTTAAAAATATACTGTTCCTGAGATATGCAGTTTTAGGAGCCCTCTGATTATGTTACAATCAAGTTATCTGAACAGATTAGTTTTTTTTTACTATTAGAGATTTTAGGATATTTTAGGTTGCAGAACCATGGAAGTAACTCTAGATTAACGCAAAAGCCATATGCAATAACCCTCCTATGTACAACGCTGCTCTTAAGCATTTTAAAATGTTTTGCTGTTGTTTAAAATCATGGGAATGCTGAGCTAGGATTTTCTAGGAAAAACCTTTTCTTTACTGTCACTTTTATTAATAATAAATATTAATGAAATACTGTCTTATATTTGCATGTCACTTTTCATTGCCTAAGGGTTCCCAAAGTACTTCACAAATACACATAAATTGTTTGTGTGGGTGCGTCACACAATATGTATGTATGTGCACTCATGTGTGCACACACATGCATACGGACTGTGGAAAACAAATGTTTATAATAAGAACACACACTGAGAAATATTAACAGGTTTCAGAGTAGCAGCCGTGTTAGTCTGTATTCGCAAAAAGAAAAGGAGTACCCGTGGCACCTTAGAGACTAACAAATTTATTAGAGCATAAGCTTTCGTGAGCTACAGCTCACTTCATCGGATGCATTTGGTGGAAAAAGCAGAGGAGAGATTTATATACACACACACAGAGAACATGAAACAATGGGTTTATCATACACACTGTAAGGAGAGTGATCACTTAAGATAAGCCATCACCAGCAGCAGGGGGGGGAAAGGAGGAAAACCTTTCATGGTGACAAGCAAGGTAGGCTATTTCCAGCAGTTAACAAGAATATCAGAGGAACAGTGGGGGGGGAGGGGTGGGAGGGAGAAATTCCATGGGGAAATAGTTTTACTTTGTGTAATGACTCATCCATTCCCAGTCTCTATTCAAGCCTAAGTTAATTGTATCCAGTTTGCAAATTAATTCCAATTCAGCAGTCTCTCGTTGGAGTCTGTTTTGAAGCTTTTTTGTTGAAGTATAGCCACTCTTAGGTCTGTGATCGAGTGACCAGAGAGATTGAAGTGTTCTCCAACTGGTTTTTGAATGTTATAATTCTTGACGTCTGATTTGTGTCCATTCATTCTTTTACGTAGAGACTGTCCAGTTTGGCCAATGTACATGGCAGAGGGGCATTGCTGGCACATGATGGCATATATCACATTGGTAGATGCGCAGGTGAACGAGCCTCTGATAGTGTGGCTGATGTGATTAGGCCCTATGATGGTATCCCCTGAATAGATATGTGGACAGAGTTGGCAACGGGCTTTGTTGCAAGGATAGGTTCCTGGGTTAGTGGTTCTGTTGTGTGGTGTGTGGTTGCTGGTGAGTATTTGCTTCAGATTGGGGGGCTGTCTGTAAGCAAGGACTGGTCTGTCTCCCAAGATCTGTGAGAGTGATGGGTCGTCCTTCAGGATAGGTTGTAGATCCTTGATGATGCGTTGGAGAGGTTTTAGTTGGGGGCTGAAGGTGATGGCTAGTGGCGTTCTATTGTTTTCTTTGTTGGGCCTGTCCTGTAGTAGGTGACTTCTGGGTAGTCTTCTGGCTCTGTCAATCTGTTTCTTCACTTCAGCAGGTGGGTATTGTAGTTGTAGGAATGCATGATAGAGATCTTGTAGGTGTTTGTCTCTGTCTGAGGGGTTGGAGCAAATGCGGTTATATCGTAGCGCTTGGCTGTAGACAATGGATCGAGTGGTATGATCTGGATGAAAGCTAGAGGCATGTAGGTAGGAATAGCGGTCAGTAGGTTTCCGATATAGGGTGGTGATTATGTGACCATCGCTTATTAGCACCGTAGTGTCCAAGAAGTGGATCTCTTGTGTGGACTGGTCCAGGCTGAGGTTGATGGTGGGATGGAAATTGTTGAAATCATGGTGGAATTCCTCAAGAGCTTCTTTTCCATGGGTCCAGATGATGAAGATGTCATCAATGTAACGCAAATAGAGTAGGGGCATTAGGGGACGAGAGCTGAGGAAGCGTTGTTCTAAGTCAGCCATAAAAATGTTGGCATACTGTGGGGCCATGCGGGTACCCATCGCAGTGCCGCTGATTTGAAGGTATACATTGTCACCAAATGTGAAATAGTTATGTGTCAGGACAAAGTCACAAAGTTCAGCCACCAGGTTAGCCGTGACAGTATCGGGGATACTGTTCCTGACAGCTTGTAGTCCATCTTTGTGTGGAATGTTGGTGTAGAGGGCTTCTACATCCATAGTGGCTAGGATGGTGTTTTTAGGAAGATCACCAATGGACTGTAGTTTCCTCAGGAAGTCAGTGGTGTCTCGAAGATAGCTGGGAGTGCTGGTAACGAAGGGCCTGAGGAGGGAGTCTACATAGCCAGACAATCCTGCTGTCAGGGTGCCAATGCCTGAGATGATGGGGCGTCCAGGATTTCCAGGTTTATGGATCTTGGGTAGCAGATAGAATACGCCAGGTCGGGGTGCCATGTACATTGGCCAAACTGGACAGTCTCTACGTAAAAGAATGAATGGACACAAATCAGACGTCAAGAATTATAACATTCAAAAACCAGTTGGAGAACACTTCAATCTCTCTGGTCACTCGATCACAGACCTAAGAGTGGCTATACTTCAACAAAAAAGCTTCAAAAACAGACTCCAACGAGAGACTGCTGAATTGGAATTAATTTGCAAACTGGATACAATTAACTTAGGCTTGAATAGAGACTGGGAATGGATGAGTCATTACACAAAGTAAAACTATTTCCCCATGGTATTTCTCCCTCCCACCCCTCCCCCCCACTGTTCCTCTGATATTCTTGTTAACTGCTGGAAATAGCCTACCTTGCTTGTCACCATGAAAGGTTTTCCTCCTTTCCCCCCCTGCTGCTGGTGATGGCTTATCTTAAGTGATCACTCTCCTTACAGTGTGTATGATAAACCCATTGTTTCATGTTCTCTCTGTGTGTGTATATAAATCTCTCCTCTGCTTTTTCCACCAAATGCATCCGATGAAGTGAGCTGTAGCTCACGAAAGCTTATGCTCTAATAAATTTGTTAGTCTCTAAGGTGCCACGGGTACTCCTTTTCTTTTTGAGAAATATTAAGTATATCTTTCCCATACAGTTGCATTTTTTTCACTCTCTCACAATGGATATCTTCTGGATAGAATATTTTAAACTGTCTTTGGATTAGTTCTATCATCTGGAATGGTCTGGCCTTGGGCAGAGTGTTAAAACTGTATTAAAAGTTTCCAAAGAAAATGGGAGTCTACCTTTATTTTCTCTTTAAAAATAGGTAGAATACCCTTTTTTCAGCAAACTTATGTGTGTAAATTCCATATCCAAAGTCTTAATGTCTAGAACTTCAACAACCATCCAGTTCATGGTTCTTCAATGTTTAAGCAATCAGCAGAATCTTTTAATCACTGTGTAGAGATTGATAAGCAAACTAAATCCATTTTGTACGAAGAACAGACTGACACCACTTTTCCTTTCACCTTATCTGATCAAAATATATTACCCTGTTCCACTGTACTCTCACCAAGATCAACCCACTTTAAACATTTTCATTTGCTCAAATCTCCTAGCACATTTATTTTCTTTTAGGGTAGCATTTTTCTCTAATCAACTGATAAACTTTCCATATGTTAATTATTTTGTGCTCCATCAACACCAGTGAAGACTGCAGGCTTACATCTAATTTCTGTTACGCCATTGGCAACCAATCCAAGTGAAGATTATTTTAAACTCTTCTGACTGTCTTTGTGGAAGACTGGACCTTCAGGAAAAGCGTGTGCTGGAGAGTTAGAAACAGACAATTACTCCCAGTCAATTTGGGGACAATGAATAAGGAGTTGCCTCTTCCCCCTGGAAGATTTCTATTTTGATCCACTTTTAATGTCTGTTGCTACATCTTAGCACAATCCTCCCCTCATGACAGGGTGGATCTCTGTTTCATTTAACTGAAGTGCAGATCCTTTGCACAGGAATGCGGTGTGGGGGAGGACATAGTTTTAGCCACCATGACAACCACTTTAAAAGAGGAGTAAGAGGTATGGTGTAGCACAGGGGTGGGGAAATGTTTTCAGCTGAGGGCCACATCTGGGTGGGGAAATTGTATGCAGGGCCAGGGCAGGGAATTGGGTGCAGAAGGGGTGTGGAGTGCAGGAGGGGCTCAGGGCAGAGGGTTGGGATACAGGAGGGGTGAGGGGTGTGGCAGGGGGCTCAGGGCAGGGAGTTGGGGGGCAGGAGGGCACAGGGCTCTGTGCACTGCCTTTGCCACGTCTCCAAGTACCTCCCCCGAAGCTCCCATTGGCCATGGTTCCCCGTTCCTGGCCAATGGGAGCTGTGGGGGGCAGTGCCTAGAGGGAAGGGCAATGCATGGAGCCCTCTGCCTCCACCCCCAGGGCCCCAGGGACATGGTGCCAGCCACTTCTGAGAGCGGTGCGGGGCCTGTGGCACCACGGGGGGCAATCCTGCGGGCCTGATCTAAAGCCCTGATGGGCCAGATCCGGCCTGCATGCCATAGTTGGCCCACCCCTGGTGTAGCAGATAGAACACTTGAACACATTTCTATTCCGTGCTTATCCCCACCAACTCTGCATAAAGTCACGGCACCTTTCTGTATGTTTGTTACTTGTCAGAATTTTTGTCTGTCTCATGTATTTCTATTGTAAGCTCTTTGGGACAGATACTGCCTGTTACGCATATGCACATTTACAATACTTCGTATAATGGAGTCCCAGTCTGGGTTGGAGCTTCTAGGCGCTAATGTAAAACTACTATTACTGTTATGAACAACAATAATAGACAGCATGGGATTTATTTTATCTCTGATTTGAACAAAGAGCCATACTCTACCTGCAGTTGCTAAAAGTTCATTTGGCAGTGTTGAGAGCTGTACTGGAGACAATGCTGGATTAAGGATGGGTATAATGGGTGGAGTCCTGGACCTCTGCTTTCCTGGAGACTTTACAATCCTTGAAATGTATACTACAATAGAAGCTCAGATTTACAAATACCTCGGGAATGGAGGTTGTTCGTAACTCTGAAGTGTTTGTAACTCTGAACCAAACATTATGGTTGTTCTTTCAGAAGTTTACAACTGAACATTCACTTAATTTAATTTTGAAACTTTACTATGAAGAAGAAAAATGCTCTTTTCCTTTATTATTTTTTAGTAGTTTACGGTTAACACAGTACTGTACTATATTCACCTTTGGGGGGTGAAGGTCTCTGTCCTGCCTGATTGTGTACTTTCAATTCCAAATGAGGTGGGTAGTTGACTGACCAGTTCGTAACCCTGGTGTTCATAACTCTGAGGTTCTACTGCGTATACAAGGGAGATTTTGATCATATTTGTGACAGCACTAAAAAGGAAAAAAAATCATATCTGCCTCCTGCTGTCATTGATTTTTACACTAGTTTCTTAAGCTTTCATAGTTCAAAGGATTTCCTTTTATTTTGTTTTTTGTTTTCGGACTTTCAGTTACTGGTGAGGATTTGCAATTGGCACTAATTGCCGGTTGCCAGCTGTTAATGACAGCACTGTACAGTACTTATTTAGTGTTTTAACCTTGTTTCAATGAGTTTTTCAGCTGATAATTTCCATGTGGAGCAGCAAAAAAGAAGATTTGAGATGAAATTGTAAGCAAGTTACCGAGACTTACTATTTCTTTGCTAATTCTGCTTCAGAATAATCTTCCAAAGATGCTGGACCATCTCTCTCAGAAAATTGTAATCAAAGTGAAGATATTAGATCATTACCTTAGGAGAGGGCAGAAATAAAGGCAAGTGTTTCTGAAAACGAGCACAAAAATGATGGTGAAAGTTACAATCCACTTTTCCTACCACTTATCTGTACAGAAGGCAGAGAGAATAGTAGTGATAAAGAGATAATGCTGCTGTTAGGGTTGAACAAGATCTGGTTTTCTTAGCCTTCTTTGATAACAGAAGAATTTTGCACTTAGCTTATCAATAAATGTCCACTCTGTTTTCAGAATTGCAATGCCAGATATAAAGATCTGAATGGCACTACAAATGTCAGAAATGGTATCTCTCATCTCCTCTTTTTGAACAAAAACTACCAAGTGGAGTGCATTATCAGAGGCATTTGTGGATGTATTTTAAATTCACAGGAGCTGTATTCTGTTTCATGGACAAACTCTTTTCATTTTATAATAATCTGAGCACCTTTGTAACCAGAGGCTTTTCCAACTGCAAAAAAGAAAACAGAGAAGACTTGATATCCTGACAACAGTGTAGAATATTGCAATGGTATGGTTCTTGCCTTGCCAACCTGCTAGCCATGCAATCACATTCACAGGGAGATGGTACAGCTGCTTCTAACAGAAACTGCTTACTGGAAGGAACTTTTTAAGGTTTATTGTGACAGTTGTTTAATTTTCTGACTGAATATGGTACAGCATTTAGAGGAAAGGAGGAAGTTATAGACTCTCCTCACAACAGAAATCATCTGGGTATTCTTGAAGCCATGGCCAAATTTGTCCCATTTCTAATTAAGCATATTAAACACTATGGAAACAAAGGGAAAGGTTACCCCTCCTACTTGTCAAAAACAATCTATGAAGAGTTTGTTGAGCTAATGGATTGTAAGACTTTGGAATTCACTGTAACAGAAGTCAAACATAAGAATGGCCATACTGGGTCAGACCAAAGATCCATCTAGGCCAGTATCCTGTCTTCCAACAGTAGCCAAAGTCAGGTGCTTCAGAAGGAATGAAGAAAACAGGTAATAATCACGTGATCCATTCCCTGTTGCCCATTCCCACCCTCTGGCAAACAAAGGCTAGGGATACAGTCCCTACTCATCCTGGCTAGTAGCCATTGATAGACCTATCCTCTGTGCATTTATCTAGTTCTTTTTTAACGCTGTTATAGTATTAACCTTCACAACATCCTCTGGCAAGTAAAATACTACTCTTTAATAGTAGATTCAACTCCTGACATCACTCATGTTGATCCTGTATCTGTCATCTTACAATACTGCTCACATGGAGCCATTTCTGAGTGTTTCATTGGGTTTATACCTGCTGAAAGCCACATGGGCAAGTTGCCCTTCGAGACTGTTAAGTCTATGTTGGACAGAAATGATATTGCTATTGTAAACTACAGAGGTCTTTGATACGATAATGCAAGTAACATGTCTGGAAAGTATGAAGGTCTTCAAGCTCAGATCAAAAGATTAAACTATCAGCTGTGTACATGCCATGCACCGCTCATTCTCTGAACTTAGTTGAAACTTGCAGCATTGATTTCAGCAGTGAAGCCATACACTTTTTCAGTTTTGTTCAGAAACTGTTTCTCCACTCTCCCCAGCGTCACCCAGGCAGTGGCCATTTCTGCAGCAATCTTACCAAGAGTGAAAAGGAATTTTCCTTGTCCTAAAAACCCTATCACATAATAAATGGTCTTGTCATGTTGATTCTTGTAAACAATGGTAGTGAATTATGAGGTTATTGAACATTGCTTGATAGAAACCATGGAAAAGGCCAATAAAAATAGTGAAACTAAAAGGGAAGTACAATCTTTGTACAATCTATGTGCCACTGGAAACTGCATTTATGAATATCTTTGAGATGAGATACTAGAAAGGTTTGAAAAAAATTAGTGTAAAGCTTCAAAAGACAGGTCTGTATCTTGTCATTGCTGTTAAGTTGCTGACTTCCTCGCAAGAGTTTGTCACAAGCTTATGGTCTCAGTTTGATGATTATGAGGGCCAAACCAAAAAATTTGAAGTGATATAGATGATTCCTACCATGATGAATACAGGCATACTGAAAGCAAAAAAAAAATCCAGATGGCAAAAGTGACACTGTACTTTGAGGAAGAGGAATATCTGAGATTGTGTTTTTAATGTTATCATCAAGAAGCAAAGTTCAAGAACTAAAAAAGTGAATGTTATGCTGAACTATGTACAAGGTTTGATGAACAGATGAAAGCATGCACTCAGGTGTTGCTCAATGCTTAACCAAATGATCTAGAGCCTGAATTTTTCACCAAAATGTATCAATTTTCAAAAGTTATAAGATACTGTGACATACAGGATAAGAGTGCTACAGCAATCATCAAATTTTTGCACGAGAAATATCTGAGTACTATCTTCCCAAAGTTTTCATTTCACTGAGACTGTTTGACTGTACCCATTGGCAACTGTAAAGTGGAGTGATCATTCTGTAATCTTGCCTTAATAAAATCATCTTTGGTCAATTCTGGTAGAAACAAAGCTTAATGCTCTTGCTATCATGTCATTCGAATGGGATTTACTTTGCACACTGTTGTTTTAGGATAAAATTGAATTTCCATACTTAAAGCTCATAAGATGCAAGTTGAAACCTGGATCATTTCATATATTCATAGATACTAAGGTCAGAAAGTTTCAGAGTAGCAGCTGTGTTAGTCTGTATTCGCAAAAAAGAAAAGGAATACATGTGGCACCTTAGAGACTAACAAATTTATTTGAGCATAAGTTTCTGTGAGCTACAGCTCACTTCATTGGATGCATTCGGTGGAAAATACAGTGGGGAGATTTATATACACACACAGAGAACATGAAGGTCAGAAGGGACCATTCTGATCATCTAGTCTGACCTCCTGCACAACGCAAGCCACAGAATCTCACCTACCCACTTCTGCTAAAAACCTCACCTATGTCTGAGCTATTGAAGTCCTCAAATCATGGTTTAAAGACTTTGACTCATAACATTTTTGTTTTATGTTTACCCAGGCAGTTTGTAACCTGTGCATTGACTTCAATTTTCTTTTTGTATTTATTCAGTAGTACACAACATGTTGGGTACTTATGTTTTGCCTTCACAAGACCACACTCATGAAAAGAGGGCCTCTGAAAATTATTAGCCCTAGGCCTCCAATTTCATTAATCCGACCCTGTCTGAAGCGTCTCAACGTTTTCCAAAACTTGATTTTTCCATTGCACATTTTCTTCTTTTGTTGTTGTTGTTTTTTGACTAGGCATAGAATGATACAGGATGACAATGTTCAGGGTTTGATTTCAATTATTATTATTTATTAGTTCTAAACCACTCTTCTGGTGGTTGCTTCATCCCACAAGGGAGTGTAACAGTGAGCACAATATCTCTGCATAGCATCCCCCCAGCTCTTCTCTTTCCCCAATACAGAGCACCAGGCACAATTAAGCACGATATGTGCTACTACAAATTACACATTTTTGGTGTTCCTGGCCTGTATTATTTTACTTTTCACTTAATGGGTATCTTGAATATTCTACTTGTATATACAATATTTTCAGATCTTGTGGCTGCAAATTATATTTGTTATAACTCCAACTAGATGACTTTATTTAAAAACTTTTCCCCTGTTTAATTTTCCATAGAAGTATAAAAAAGCATGTGGTTCTATAACTAATCTGTTGCAAATATGGAATCTACATTCAAATTCAGCTATTAAATGAAGATTTTACATCATGTTCCTTGTAAATATAAGCAGTCAATAGGGCACACATGATCGGTTAGTCTAAAAGTGCAATCATTTACTTGTCTATGAGAATTTGATAATTTTTAATGATTTTATAATAATCATTTTTCAAGAAAAAGAACTTTCAGTGAATGCTAATATCTCATGGAAGAAAAAGCTCATGCAAATCATGATAAAGAATACAGAGCTTTAACAACCTTCTTATTGAATCCCTTATTGTCACTGGGACACAGATATTAGTATTGCTTATAGCAATGAATTGGGGGGTGGGGGAGAATTGCATGTTTAATTTCATTTCCAGCTCTTAAATCCAGATCTAGGTGATTCATCTTTTCTTAAAGGAAGGGAAAAAATCCATGTATTGAATATTCATAGAACCTGCAGATAGCATATAAAAATTAGCAACCCATCACAAATACCAGAGACAATATAGCCTACAGTTGTCAATAAACATCTGCAGAAGGGATTAATACCTCCAATAATTTAATATTCTTGCACTTCCGAAGCTGAGTTGACTTAAGCTTCCATTTAAAAAAAATTATCAAAAATGCCTGATATTTTCCGGTTGCTGTAATTTCTTTCATGCCCACAATTCCGCTGAGCATTGATCTAATTCCCTTTTGGGGTGAATATGTGGCATCAATTTATGTAAGATATATACAGTTAATAGAAAGAATAAATAAAGCATTACATTATGTGACTATTGCATTTTTTTCTGTGTACATTCTCTTTGACTCTATAGGAGCCATTCTGATGATAGTCTACAATTTTAAATGGGCTTATTTTAAACTCCTTTCAATAATTTATTCTTGTTAACACTTAGTTTGATATGTATTCTGAAGTGTTGTTTTCACAGAATCATAAAACCATAGAAATCAGACAAGACAAGAAAGCACCTAAGCACATGCTTAGATCCTATTGACTTAATTAAAGCTAAGTGGAGCTGAATAGGGATGACTTTCTGAACTGAAGCCATAGTGCTTCTGCCTGTCTTTATAGAATTGTTCCATGAAAAGCATTTGCACAGTTTGGTGATAATCTAGTTGTGCATATAATTTTAATGGAAGTTCTACTTCCACCACTACTTCCACTACTTCCAGAGTATATATACTCTCTTCTACCTCACAGAAACAAATTAAACTGCATTGTTAATACACATTCTTTTATGTTACTCAACTTCACAAATACCTAAAAATAAATCATTTTCATTTTGATCAAATAAAGAGATTGTTTTACTCTGATCAAGTGAGGATGTTCTGCATTTGATTAATGTCCTTTGGAACCAAATTTTGGCATGTGATGTTGAGATGGGAAGTTTATTATGTAATAGAATTAGTGTAGTTGGGAGGCTAATAGGTTGTCTTGTTTTTCTAGTTTTAGTTTTTGTTCTTATCCTGTGTTTTAAATATTATATTCAAGCCCATAGAGTGTTAGCATAATCACTCTTGTTCAATTTGCAAGAAAGAGACAAGTATGTTGTTGTTTAACAGTAGCCTAGTATATTGCAAAAGAGCCTAGTTTAGAGAGAGATTTCTATTCTAGCCAGTGTAAGATTTAAATCCATGGTTAACACGCTTTACACTGTAAATGCACACAATATAGTATAAATATACCCCTTTCCTTTGGGTTGGCTTTATTCCCATCTAAAATAACAGCAAAACCCCACATAAACATCAGTCTAAGATTTCTCCCAAGCTTGGCTGTTCTTAGGGCTTTTCCTACAGGACTACTTCTGTCCCTACCATGAGCTCAAAGGCATTCCTCCTGAGGTTATAAAACAGCAGAAATTATTATACATCTTTATGCAGGCTCTTAGAATCTGATCTCAGGGCTTCGCAGAAGAGGCCTGCTTTACTTTTATAAGGTCCTGCACATAGAAAAAACTCTGTCAGAGAGGACTTAAGAAAGGAAGCTGAAGTCTTAAGGCCTGAAGGTCACAGAGGATCTTGGCAATCTCTAAGGGTTACTTTCTACAAAATCTGAAGAAGCACTCAAATATTTTATGTGAGGAGTTACAGTCATAAAAGGAATTATTGCATAGTCTCCTGAATAGATGAAAAAGAACTGAAGCTGAATTTGCTGAAATAAGATTAATTAGCAGAAATGTTACACTTTTCACCCCTCACAGTAACACACTAAATTAGTCTATTAGGATAACTGTTTTTATTAGAGAGACAAGGAGGGTGAGGGCCAACTTGTGTTCATGAGAGAGACAACCTTTTGAACTTACACAGAACTCTTGCCTGAAGAAGAGCTCCGTGTAACCTTAAAAGCTTCTCCCTCTCTCTCCAACACACATTTGCGCAATGAATGATATTGCCACCTTGTCTTTCCAGCATTCTGGGATATTACAAGCTACAAAAAGACTTCATACTACTGTTTACATTGTTTGGAATGTAAGGAAACTTTTAATCAGATATAAGTAGTTAATATTTGTAAAGCACTTTGGATGAAAGGGACTAGATAAGTGCAAATGTAACGATCATCATATGTTTTCCATAGAGAGTCTAGTAATATAATTATGGCATCTGCACAAGCTTTACGACAAATAAAGTATGGTAACAACAGAAGATTGAAATATAGTGTTCTTATTAGTTATTTAGATACAACGATAGATTTTCTTATGTCAAATTCATGCTACTTAGTGTACATTTGTGCCACAGGTTAAGTTTTCAGTTACACAAATGCCTTCTCACTTCACAGTCTTCCACAAGGAACAGATTCATATTTAATAATGATAGCACTAATCAGAACTCATATTTTATGAGCGAGAGGTTTTTTTCCAATTAGATCTTAGCTGCTGAATGCACTAGGAAACTGAATGGGAAACTTCATTCTAGCCCAAACTCTACCACAGCTTGCTGTGTGAAGTTTGGACAAGTCATTTCACTACTCTGAACCTCTATTGTCCTTTCCACGCTCTGTCTGAATTTTCTATTTAAATTGCAAACTCTGTCAGAGACTATCTCTTATTAATACTAGCAGAGTATAATGGGGTCCTGGTCTGGGACCCATATGTACTACTGAAATATAGATAATAATTAAACCAAGTCTGCTGCATGATGGTATAGAACTTCAGGGGGCTAATAGAGCTGTGTCATTACTTGTATTTGGCTCAATCCTTCCAGGAGCTGAGGGTTTGTGTGACGTATGGAGTGTCCTCGACTGTAGCTGAACTCAGTGGGAGTAAAAAGCACTTACTACCTTATAGGGCTGAGCTTATAATGTGAGAATGAAACATACAATTCATAGTTTATGTACCACACATTCAAATCTCCATTTAAGAATGCCCATGATTTGAAGAGGCCTTCAGTAAGCTGGGAGAGAAGAGTATATCCTTTATGTTTTACTTACCACCATTCAGACTGACTTCAATGGGCTTTGGGTCAGGTCCTAGTGGTTTAAGATGGTGGTAAGTGTTCTTGAGGTAAATGCTTTCTCTCTGCCCTTGAATTTGTCCTTTAATAAAATGGGGGCACTAATACTTACCCTCTATGTGAGGCCTTGTGAGATCCTCAGAGAAAAGGCACTACAATATTCAAGCACAACACATTTTTTTATTCTGTGTAATGGTGAAAAGTGTATATAGAACTGCCTCTTAAATAACTGAAATTATCCTTTGTATTATCTTGGTTCAATGTTATGTATTATCATTATAGTACTTATTCCATCCTTATCAGTCTTTTAGTTATAGCTGCCTAGCTCTTTAATAGAAGAATATTGTCCCTTAACTTTCAACTCTGCCCTCCTTATTATCACCCTTCATTATAATACAATTTCTCTATAGCGTATGCACTGTCTGGTTATGCAAGATGCTGCCATGAGAGCTGACTTTATTTGTTAAAATGTTTTGCTTCATTTATGCAGAAGAAAACTGGGAGCTTGCTTTACTTCAATTCAGACTACTGGAAACCTTCTACTCTCAACACTCTGACATAATGTCAGAGAAACTGCTACCCAGAGAGAGAGACGCAGTACTTTAAAAAGAAGAGAGCCTAGTCACAACTAGTGCCTCTATAAGTAATTCCAAGACCAGGGTATGGCAGACCCCTGGGTAGAATATGCTATTTCTCTTACATTCTAACTGGGGAGAGCTGCTTGCATCTCTAGAAATATCAATCCTGCCCTCTCTGAAAATATCCAATAGCCTGGACCAGGGGTGGGCAAACTTTTTGACCCGAGGGTCACATCGGGGTTGCAAAACTATATGGAGGGCCGGGTAGGGAAGGCTGTGCCTCCCCAAACAGCCTGGCCCTCGTCCCCTATCCGACCCCTTCCACTTCCCGCCCCCCTACTGCCCCCCTCAGAACCCCTGACCCATCCAACCCCCCCTGCTCCTTGTCCCCTGACCACCCCCTCCTGGGACCCCAGCCCCTAACTGCCCCCTGGGATCCCACCCCCATCTAACACCCCCTGCTCCCTGCCTGCCCTGACCCCTATCCACACCCTCCACCCCCTGACAGATCCCCCAGGACGCCCACGCTTATCCAACTCCCCTCCCCCCATTCCCCGTCCCCTGACTGCCCCCGCCCCAGAACCTCCGCCACATCCAACCACCCCCTGCTCCCTGTCCCCTGACTGTCCCCACAGCTCTGGCCCCCTTACCATGCCTCTCAGAGCAACATATCTGGCAGCCGCGCCACCTGCCCGGAGCCTGCCATGCGACCCTGCAGGAGCATGCAGCCCTGCCACCCAGAGTGCTAGCGGCACGGCGGTGTGGCTGCAGGGGAGGAGGGACAGCAGGGGAGGAACCGGGGGCTAGCCTCCCCATTTGGGAGCTCAAAGGCCAGGCAGTATGGTCTCACGGGCCAGATGTGGTCCATGAGCCGTAGTTTGCTCACCTCTGGTCTGGAGAAAACTAACTGGCTTATGCTATGACATAATTCTCACAAATGAATTTGAGGCAATAGTTCCAGGTAAAAACTTTTAAGTTTGAAGAGTACTACAGATGAGGAACTCCTATGCATAGGTGCTGGAACTAAGGATGTGGGGCGTGCTGCAGTACCCCTGTATTGAAGTGGTTTCCATCATATACAGGGTTTACAGTTTAGTTCAATGGCTTTCAACTACCCCATTATAAAAATTGTTCAGTATTCCTGTTCCTGTGGGTAAAGAGAGAGGTCTGTCCATACTTCAACTCATCCATAATTAACATAAAAACAGCAATACTGGGTCAGACCAAAGGTCCATCTAGCCCAGTATCCTGTCTCCCAACCGTGGCCAATGTCAGGGGCCCCAGAGGGAATGAAGAGAACAGGTAATCATCAAGAGATCCATCCCCTGTTGTCCATTCCCAACTTCTGACAAACAGAGGCTAGGGACACCATCTCTGCCCATCCTGGCGAATAGCCATTGATGGACCTATCCTCCATGGTAATTAATACCACGTAAAATATATTTAATCCTTTGCAAAAAAGACAATGATTCCTGGTAGGTAGGTTGGATAATTTATTTTTCTACACCTTTAAAAAATGTCATTTACACCTTTAAAAAAATCATGTTGCCGTTCTTTTACCCACTTCTTCGGACATTTTGTTTCTGGAAGGAAAGATGATCCTGTGACTGAAGCACTTGCTTGGCGCACAGGAGATCAAACAGAAAATATTCAGAGTTCAAATTAAATCATTGGTTCCCAAGGGACTTAGAATGTCAGCAAAGTATGGGACCACAACAGATCCCTGTCCTCCCTGTTATGTTGTTCCTGGTTATTCCTGGGGAAGTCTATACTGCTCTTGATGGCTGGCACTACCCCCAGGAAGTCCTGCACAGCTCAGCTTCCTCCAGATATATGATTTGGGGTAATGGATCACTCACTGGTCTCTAGTGTCTATGCAGATGGATGTTTACAAAGGAGGATACTCCTACTATAGTCTGGGTTGGGAGTCTGCTTCTCCCCTGCTGCTCCCAGCTGTAGTCAGAGAGAAGTCCTGTTGCTCTTATAAACTGACTAAATTTGCTTTGCTTCCCTCATTAGTCCAAGTCACTGCACTGAGCTAGAAAGGGACATCAATTAAATTAATAGGATGAAATGGCACAGATAATGGGTTAGCAAACTGGATGCTGGGACAGTAGCACAAAGCAATGGTGGGTGATAAGGGGTACAGTTGCTGGCCTTTATTTTTTAAGGAACCAAGACTTGTAATACTTTCTGACACTTGAAGGAAAAACAAGACATAACTGATTTCCAGAAATGAAAATCAGTTAGTGCTCAGCTTTGAAATTCCTGTGGAACAAAAAATGAGGCAGAAAACACTGTATTTTAATAGCAAATCTGAACTAGAAAAAGGAATCCATGTTGAGTGTGTTTAATTTTGCAATGAATATTTTTTACAGCTCTAATATTAGTCATGATTAAATTGTACTCTTGTGTAAAATACATGAAAGAGTCTGTGTAGTACACCTATCTTGTATTTTGAGATTCAGTTGTTTTGCAAGCTTTTCTCTTGTGGGGCAAAGCAGACCCTGAAGTCTATCTATGAGAATTTTTCTATAAGTTTTCATTTATATGAAGTAATCTGAATAATGAAGACAGACAAGGCAATAACTTCACTGACAGTACGAGAAGCATAGGAGATTTTGAAATAAGTTAAAAACAGGAAAAATAAGAGGGTAATTCATTGTAATTGGTGGCGGTGACTGCACAGAAGTCCAGATTCCTAATCTGACACAAAGTTTTAAATGCAGAGAAGACAGAACAGGTCAAAAGAGCAAAAAGCAGAGTGTTAGGAAAGAAGGAATGTCTGAGGTGGAAAAAAATGGTAGATTTGTATCTGTAAATTGTTGTTGGGCTGGCTGCAGGAATCACTGGGTGAAATCTGTGTCCTGTGTTCTGTTGGAGGAGAGACAAGATTAAAATAATAGTCCCTCTGGCTTTAAAAATCTCTGAACCACAGAACAGCTGGTGTTTTAAGTATTATGGATGCCCCCTTTCCACTTTTCAGTGACATACATATGTAGGCCCACAGTACTACTTTTAGAAAAGGAGTATTTGTGGCCATGGTGAGCTGGAGCCCTTCCCCGGTTCGCTAGAACCAGTTGTTAAATTTAGAAGCCCTTTTAGAACCGGTTATTCCGCGAGGGACAACCGGTTCTCAAAGGGCTTCTACATTTAACCAGCCAAAAGTGGCACCTTAGGCGCCGACTCCATGAGTGCTCCAGCCCTGGAGCACCCAAGGGGAAAATTTGGTGGGTGCAGAGCACCCACCGGCAGCTCCTCTCCCCACCCCATCCCCAGCCCCAGCTCACCTCCGCTCCGCCTCCACCTCCTCCCCTAAATGCACCGCCCTGCTCTGCTTCTCCACCCCCCACCCAGGCTTCCGGAATCAGCTGTTCGCAGGGGAAGCTGGGGCAGGCTCAGAAGCAGGCCCCGGCTTCCCGCTCAGGCCCAGGGAGGCGTAGGTGAGTTGGGTTGGGGGGGCGCGAGGAGGGCCGCCCGCGTCGCAGCAGGTAACCCAGGGGGGCGGTGTGCAGGGGAACCGCTCCCTGCCCCAGTTCACCTCTGCCACCCTTGGCCTGAGTGTGAAGCCGCGGCCTGCTTCTCAGCCCTCCCCGGCTTCCCGCCGAACAGCTGATTCACGGGAATCCGGGAGGCGGAGAAGCAGAGCAGGGCATTGCGTTCAGGGGAGGAGGAGGAGCAGAGGTGAGGTGAACTGGGGCTGGGTGTGGGGCGGGGAGCTGCCAGTGGGTGCTCTGCACCCACTAAATTTTTCCCATCAGTGCTCCAGCCCCAGAGCACCCAGGGAGTCGGTGCCTAAGGTGCCACTTTTGATGTGATCAGTGGGGAAGCGGCCACTCCACCTGCTCCCCCCCAGCTATGCTCCTCTGCCCCTAGGAGCCAGAGGGACATGCCTGATGCTTCCTGGGAGCTGCCCCAGGTAAGCATCACCGGGACTCCCCACCTTGCCCCCTGGCAGCTGCCTCTGGCTCTTAGGAGTGGGGTGGGCACTCACTACGGTCGCCCACGAGACCCTCCTGCCCGGTTCTGGGGGCAGTCAGGGGACAGGGGAGGGGGGTGGATGGGGCTGGGGGGGGCGTCAAGGAATGCGGGGGAGTTGGATGGGGCAGGAGTGCCGGGGGGCCAGGGGTGGGCAACGACCCCCTCGTAGGGTGAGGAGGGAACCCATTGTTAAGATTTTGGCAGCTCATCACTGCTTGTGGCACCTTAGAGACTAACAAATTTATTTGAGCATAAACTTTTGCTCACAAAAGTTTATGCTCAAATAAATTTGTTAGTCTCTAAGATGCCAGAAGTACTCCTTTTCTTTTTGCGGATACAGACAAACACGGCTGCTACTCTGAGTGCTTTTGTGAATGTATGCTTTTTAATCTTAGGCAGGCTTCACATTTGTCACAGTTGCTGCAAGAATGATAGTAGTTGTGATCCATTTTTTAAATACAAGTATTAATGAACTTTGAAATTTTGGGATATTTTACATATGGGTGGATGGATATGACAGGAAACAGATGAGCTGCTTTCTCTTTGAGAAGCTAAACCTTGGGCTGCATCTGTAAGCAGGGGAATGATCCTGCTATTGTGGGGAACTTCCTGGCTTGTACACTATCCCGGTGAAGTGGGCTAGCGAAAGGATCTGAGTCCTTGCTCCCATTTCCTTTACTCAGAGGCCTGCCTGACATCAATGGCTCCACTTCCACCCTCCTGTGTGGCACAGTCCTCGTAACGCCAACAAGGCTGGGCCCAGGATTCCTGGAGGGCTTGACCCCCAACCTTGTTGTGGTCACTTATGGCAGGGGCTAGGGTGTCCCCACTCCGGGGTGCTCTTTCCGCACTGGATGCTTCCCTGACCCACTGATCATTACATACAGTTCAAAGCAAATACAGTTTATTAAACAGCAATCAGTTTTTAAAAAATAAGGAAAAAATGGGAGAGATTAAAGGAAAACCCATCACCCTGCTCTGTGGCACGGGGACATCACAAACAGCGACTCTGGAATATAAGGGAAGTTCAGAGTCTGTTCCTCACAAGTCTCAGGCCTCCTGCCCAGGCCCTGTCTGTGCTGCAGGGATGCTGTGGGTGAGACACTTGCTCTGGCAGTGGCCACACACTCTCAGGATCTAGGAAGCAGAACCCTTCTTCCCAGCGTTGTCCCATCCCTGGGTTACAATCCCCCTCCAAGTCTGGCCTGCCAGGTCTCTTGGCTGGGAGCGTCTCCCTGTGCTGGGCCCGCTGCCCAGGGTCCCCCTCATTCTCCGCAGCTGATCATGGCACTCAGCTCCAGATTGCTCCAGCCCCAGCTCCAGGTCCAGCTCCACTCTGCCTCAGCCCAGCTGCTGCTCTACCTCCAGCTCCCTGGGCTGCTTCTCTGGTCCCTCTGGCTCTGGTTGCTGCAGCTTTCCTCCCAGCACTGACCTGCTTCCTGGGCTACTTTTCTGGCCCCTCTGGATCTTGCACAGCTCTGCTCCCCAGCTCAGCTTGCATGCCTGCTCTCTCCTTAGCTTTGCCCCACTTGTCTGACCCACTTGTCTGACCTGACCCTAGCTCATAGGGAGGACAAGACCCCTTAGCCTCCTGACTACTGATTAGACTGCCCGCCCTGTTAATAAGGCTGACCTGGAGCATTGGCCTCTCTGCATTGTTCCTGGGGACTGTCAGTCTCCCCATTGTTCCTGGGAACAACAGTCCTCCTTACAAATGGAATGTGAAAATTGCAGGAGCTCAGTAACAACAATATGGTGCTACAGGAACAAACCAGTTAACTCACAGTGAGATGCTGGATTCTCAGGGCAGCAGCTCCCTAATTCTAGTCCATGGAGCATTTGGTGATCCATCTGGTGAATGTTAGTGTCTCATGGATCAGCTTGGCTGATCACATGATGCTTTCTCTCCTCACTTCCAGCAATTAAAGCACATTAAAGACAGCTAAAGGTACATAGAGAGCAATAATTTAAAAAAATCAGTGATAAAAGTTCTAGCAGAGCTCATTTTGATTCCACTAGGAGTCTGGTTACAGATTGCAGAGCTGAATTCACTTTGGTGCCAATGGTGCACTAGCACTGGGGCTCCCCTACTATGAGCTGAAATCACTGAGTACTGTGTTAAGTAGTAGGGGGCCTGAAGATATATTGGTGAGTGGCTTACAGGACGGCTACTGGAGAGGAGCAGCTGGTGGAGAAGAATGGATGGTGGTGAAGGCTGCAGCAGGAACCCATGGAGAGGCGGGGCAGTCGGCCGTCGGAGCACATAAGATGCCCATTACTCCCCCCCCCACCATTTCTACACAAGCTGGGGGGGTTAAAACTCTGCAGATGAACTTTTGAACTCTGGACAAAGACAGAAACAGAGACTTTTCGGTTGCTGGACTTTGGGGTTGTTGGACTTTTGGGACTTTGGTTGACTTTTGAGTTGCTGGACTCAAGAATCAAAGGGAAAGGACACGGCCCAATTTGCTTGGGGTGGGTTTTTGCTCATGGTTTGTGTTATGAATCCTGTTGGTGGTGTTTCCCCAACATCATGCCACATTGTTTCTCTCTGTTATTAAAAAGCTTTTGCTACACTCAGACTCTGTGCTTGCGAGAGTGGAAGTATTGCCTCTTAGAGGCGCCCTGGGAGGGTGATGGTATATTTGTCCCAGGTCACTCAAGCTGGTTTTTTATTGTGTTATTGAAACGGAACCCCTAGATACTGGACCTGGCCCTTGTTAGAACCCAGCCCTTGTTGCTGCCAACTGTGACGGGCAGAAGGGTTACAGATACATATGCAAGGCTCTCCTCTTACATGGGTTTTATACCATATTATGGGGCATTTAACCCACACACTAAGATTGCAGGTGTAAAGGGGCAACTTGGGGCCTAAGAGGCACTGTCCCACTGCACCTGTAGCAAGAGTTGTTTATAAGCATCAGACAACTTAGTAAAGGGGGAAATAGAAGATAGGCTGGGGGACGGACCTGTCCTGAGAGCACCTGAGTAAGGGTTCAAAAGAAGCCCTTGTTGCAGGAAGGTAGTTGTCCCAGGTCTCGGGGAGGCACTATCTTCTCCTTAAGGATTAAACATCCCTTCACTTGGATTGTTTGTGAGACTCTGACCATGGCCTGGACTGGAAAAGTAAGTGGTAGAAAGTGACCCAGGGAGGCAGCCTCAGCAATGCTGGAAGCTTGATATTGCTGTTACTCATACGGCCCTGGGTTGAATCTTAGCGGGGAGGGAAGATCTGGGTTCCCCTACCAACCACCTTCCTGGAAATAAATGGGGATAGAGAAGTGGTAAACTCTGAAGCAAGGTCACCCAGTCCACATGGGCAGGGAGGTGTGCTGAAGACTACACTTTTGTGGGGACATTGAACATATATATTTTGTTGGACCCTGGAAAGGAGCGGACTCAACTAGTGACTTGGCTGGAGGGCCAAATCACCACATATCAGAATAAGGAGCTCCACCATGCCAGTGGCAAGGGAGGCTTGGGGGAGAATTGAGACCCAGTGACCTAACTGCTAAGCAGCACCACTAGAAAACCCAGCCTCACACCTCTGTAATGCCACTGACCAACTGGAGTCACTCCTGATTTACACTGGTCTAGGTGACTGGAAAATTCAACACACAGAACCAGCTAGGAAAAAGATTCATTGGGAAAAAATCTGAGCTGACTTCAAAGGGTTTTCAACAGTCTATTTTCTAGAGCTGTTTTCAGTTTGGCCTTAGATGCAGATCAAAATCAAGGGAATCAGCAAAGAGGGAACTGAATTATTTGTCTTTTTTTTCCAATGCACAATTTTTTGTTCTTAAATAAAAGGCTTTGGTACAAATAGATGATGAAAATGGCTCTCTGCTTTTCTGAAATTCAAAAATCTGCATCTGGTGAAAAGTGAGTTCTCCCAACTTTCATTTTATGCATGAATATATACAGAGACATATGCAGGTGTACAGATGTGTATACACACACAGAGATACACATTTTAGAACTGATCTGCTTCAGGTCCATTGAAGTCACTGATTTACACTAGCTGAGGATCTCACCTACTGTGTATAATTCTTAAATACCATCACAAACCAAACTCGGGCATCATGTCAATAAAATCACTAACCAGAAAACAGAAGTGATGGGTAAGAAAGAAAGAGGAATAATGTGTCTCAGTACTTTGTCTTGATTAGCTGAGCTTTTGTGTTTGAGTGGCTTTCAAATTTGAAAAAAAAATGAGAATTCTGGAGGTTTTCTTATTAAAATGTCTTTATTTTTCTTGCTGTAGCTAGAATCACCACTTTATCCCATATGTGTTAAACTGTAAATAGGATGGATTGCCTTGTATATAAAGTAATTCGGTAGGCTTTTTTCAGCACACATTAGGTTTCCTGATGTATTTAATTGCAACCTCCTTTTGAAAACCACCAGTTTTAAATTGCAACCTTCTTTTGAAAACCACTAGTGAAGGAGCTTCTACAACGTCCTAGGCAGTCTGTTGCTTTTGCCGGGACCAGGTCAGGAATGCTCTTCAGAACTTCTGTTAAATTAGTAAGTAATCTAGCTAGAAATGCATTAGATTTCCTTTTGTTAAATTGCTGGTAAAATAGGTTGTGCTGAATGGAATGTACATTCCTGTTTTTGTGTCTTTGTGTAACTTAAGGATTTGCCTAGAGGGATTATCTATGTTTTGAATCTGATTACCCTGTAAGGTATTTACCATCCTGATTTTACAGAGGTGATTCTTTTACTTTTTCTTTAATTAAAATTCTTCTTTTAAGATCCTGATTGCTTTTCATTGTTCTTAAGATCCAAGGGTTTGGGTCTGTGTTCACCTATGCAAATAGGTGAGGATTTTTATCAAGCCTTCCCCAGGAAAGGGGATGTAGAGCTTGGGGGAGGGAGGATATTTGAGGGGGAAGATGTCTCCAAGTGAGCTCTTTCCCTCTTCTTTGTTTAACAGGCTTAGTGGTGGCAGCATAGGGTTCAAGGACAAGGCAAAGTTTCTACCTTGAGGAAATTTTTAACCTAAATTGGTAATAATAAGCTTAGGGGGTCTTTCATGCAGGTCCCCACATCTGTACCCTAGAGTTCAGAGTGGAGAAGGAACCTTGACAGGTCCTAATCCCAGCTGCTCACATTTAGGAGAGTGATCTAAGGAGCTAAGAGCTTCAGCTCAATATCCAGATTCAGGAATCCTTACTTAGATTGATTAGTACATTTAGCTACAAATAGTCCCATTGGTTTCAGGGTGAGTAGATGCATCAGATTCTGGCCCTGTGTTTTGCATCTGTGTTCTGACCCTGTGTTGGTTCACTATCAGGATTTTGAGTTTGAATTTAAGTTGAAAAATCCAGTTTTTATTAGAAAATAAATCAATGGTACACAGCAAGCTGATAATTTTTAAGTTAGGTCTTGGTACTTAGTAAACTGCTTGGATGGCTTAGTCGCCTGTGCTCTCAGTCTTAAAGATTAGGAGGAAGTAAACTTTAAAAATGAAAAAAATATGTAAGGGAAAAATGCAAATATGCCACATGCCTGTAAGATGTGAGAAGTCTGTCACTTTGATAACTAAATGTATATCATGAGGGAAATAATCGGTTCTAAAGCTATCAGCTTTCCTAGAGAGAAAATAAAGCTGTCCACCTTACGTCTTTCAATCAGATGTTACTTGGTGAACTTTTCTCAACCAGATACTCTGTGTCTGGCATTCTTTTTCTAATTAAAAATGGTATTCCCATGAGTTCAATTAATGTCTTGTTAAGATTAAATTTTCAACGGTTGTCTGTTTCAGTTGCTGTGTTTTAGAAAGTGTCAGAATGCTTACTATACTGGAGCAGCTATTTGTAGACAGATTTAGGGGGAACAGCTGTAGGAAATAATCAGTCATATTGATTCAGTGACAGAATTTAATTAACAGACAACAAGATGAAATACTCTATAAAATAAATGAAATTATTTGTATAGAAATATATTTTCTTTCAGGGTCTATATTCACTATGTAAGAGATAAATAAAACATTATGATACATGATTGCCTCCATGTTCAGAGACAGAACTTTTTCCTTCAACCTATTTGGTAACATTCTAACTTGCACCATCAGCTCTGTCTGTTTTCTTCTGTACCCTACTGTATCTAATTCTTCTGTTCATGGTTGTGTTTATTAATGGCTAAGGGATGTGATGAATACCATTTGGGATTTAGCTGGTTCATGAATGGACTAATTCAGGGTGAGATTAAGACTTTACATATCATCCTGGGTGAAGACTGGCATATAGATGAGCCTCAGAACAGCCCAGCACTGGAGTTGTGACTTACAGTCACTGTTGCTTTCCCTGGTTCCTCCCTTTGCTCCAGGATGGGAGAAGTAACCTGTCATTTTCTCATACCAGTCACAGTTTAATTCACCCCCCATGGCAGCTCAGCTATGTTGGCCAGTGCCTTGGGGGGACAGAGCCAAATCTCCATCCACTCCTTATATAACCCTGGCTGTGCTAGGGGTCCCATTATGTGCCAATCCACAGAGGATATGAATTGTCATAGCCCTCATCTAAAGACCTGTAGTAGCTTGTGTTTTTGTCTTGGTTGTCCCTGTGTCAATACCTGGTATTTCAGCCAAGGAGTCAGCTGTCACACTAAAGGAGTCTGCTTTCCTTCCCACATGCAGACGGGGAAGGAGAATACGGGGCATCTTCTCTTACAGGCACAGGGGAGCAAGTCACGGTATTGCCCTTAGTAGCTATTTAAATTTGTTGACTATTACTCCATGAATATGAGTATCACAGTCTAATTATTTTGTTAATACACAGAATTAAATATTAAATATGGAATAGTTTATAAATTTGACAAGAATTAAAAGAACAGCTCTTTCAGAATGCAAATCTCCCAGGAGGTCATTCAACACAAAAATCATCCAGACATATTATACAGAATAACAAATGAACAAAATATATAGGCACTATTTCATGTATATAGGCACTATTAAGCCATATACAATATCTACAAATGTATTTTAAGAAAGAACCATGCTTCACCAACCCAGAGAAGGATTTCTCAGTGTGCATAGAGATCAATACAGAGTTTCTTATTGCACTCATCCTCCCATTACTGTAGCTGTAAAAGGTAAATCAGGCATAGCTGGAGGAAAGGGAGCAGGGCATGCATGCAGCTATCTTATGCAAATCCTGAAGAGTGTTTGTGGCCCTAGTGGATGTTGCAGCCCAGCATTTGTTAGAAAAGCCCTCAGGCTATTCAAACACTTTGACAGGGAACTGGCCAGCTCAGAGCATCACCAGAATGAGGGCAATGCAAAGGTGAGTTTTAAGCCACCTTCACATACTCGCCTCTCCTCCGATTGCATTATGTGCAGTTAAGTTGCACCCCAGGATTCGATGTACAATATTTATTAGGGATACCATACTTCCAGGTTTTCCTGGACATTGCCTCTTTTTTGATCCTCCACCCTCTGTCTGGGCAGATTTTTCAAATCAGTGGCAATGTCTGGAGTTTTTGTGGAGCAGATGTTGCAGCTCAGAAAGAGCCTTGATTGGTCCGTATCTAGATTGGTCCCTCACAGCTGCTGGTTCCAGTCCCCGGCTCCCAGCCCTGGAGAGGGTGAGAGCCCCACAGGGAGGTGCTGACTAACAGCTTTTGCTGCATCCTGGGTCTGCAGCAGAAGCCCTGCCACCATGACAGGGAACAGCACTGCCCCCCACCTGAAGAGTGAGGCCCCAGGTACCCCTTCCAGCACCCCCCAAATACTTCCTCCCAGTAAACACACCCCTGCAGCATCCCCCCCTTACCCCCCCACTCCATCTCCTCCTCCTCCTCCGCCCCTTCTCCAGCAGTGTCCTCTTTTGGGAACCTGAAACATGGTAATCCTAATATTTACATAATCTGCAAAACACAAATTACCTGAAACACATACACCTAACTTCTTTTTTGTGAAGCTCCTTCAATTAAACTGTGCAACTAAAATGCTGCAATGTGAAAGTATTTAAATCTGGTTGATAAAGTAGAATGATAAATTGATTTCCATAAACCTGTCTTCCCGAAGATCAAAATGACCACTTAAATTATACATTTAGGTAACAATGTTATCTAAAATCACAAAAAATGGTAAGAAATACCCATCAAGAAATAAAGCAGTGTCCTTGGAAGTCTGAAGTGGTTTTCCATATTCCTGGATCTCTCATTTTTGATTGTGGGAAATGTCATTGTTTACATGAATTATCAAAGTATCACAATGAGGTAGCATGGGATTGTGAGGTGATTGTCTAGATACATATTTTCTATCTGACAAATAGCAAAGACAAACAATAATGACAGATAACAGGCTCTGGTATACAGGGAATCCAAACAAGTTGAGTTTGTCACATCCTTATTTATTATCCTCTTGTCAATGACAGGGTGGTTTGCACTTTAAAGTGTCTTTCCTTACACCACATTATGCAAACACTAAGAGTAAAATCCTGCTCCCATTGAAATCAATGACAAAACTCTGATTAACAAGGATTTTTCCCTTTTCGTTTCAGAGACAAGTACAGAAATCACATATGGAGCATTCATAGCCCAAAATGATTAGAGTACAACAAATGGATACCGTAAGACATATGATAAGTAAAGCAACCATGTAAGGGTGCATCTCCACATGGTGACATCCACATGCAGTTAAGTGAGAGCTTGCCACAGAAATTCACAATAAGCTAGAGTGTTATTAACTATTTCCAGTATGTACTGTTATTATTAAGCATCAACAATGTGCTGAGTGCTTTACAAACAAATTAGACTCTTCCCCAAGATAATCATAATTCTAGGTCAGACATAGGCCAATGCATTCAGTGCAAAATAGTACATGATGTGCCATAATGATGTCAGAATAGTAGAAGAATCTGTGCAGATCATTCTAGAAAATCTTCATGGAAGAAGTGTATACTGAGCAGAAACATGAAGAAGAGGGTGAATGTTTAACTTATGTGTTTGCATATGAGGTTTCCTTCGACTGACAGGCTCATGGAAAGAATAAGGAACTTGCTGCTACTGCAAGCTGCAGAAGCTCTCCTTTAGCTGAAGTGATAGAGGCTGAAATGAAATACTGACTCTACTGAAGTCAATAGGAGTTTTGCCACTGACTTCAATAAGGTCATGTTTTGGACAAGGTTTTTAATCCTGCCTTTGCAAGTGTGGGTGTGTGGAATATATGGTATAATAATTGTGTCTGTTTTATGCAGCACATTAATTAGATTGAGCTGCTGCAGATTGCTGCAAGTGTAAAAGAATTATCAAGGATTAACTGGATTTTATCAGCCTTTTTTTTTTTACAAAGGAGGCAGGCAAAAAATTGCATGTCTAATCTACAAGGTCAGTTATCCTACTTGCACAGGCAAATCAGGTAACTGCATGCTCAAAATACTGATTATGTGCAGTTTACCCAGTCAACATAATTAACCACAAACTACACATATAAAGGGATCTAAGGGATGTGCCTGAGCAAGATGATTAATCTTGACACGTCTTTAGATAGCTTTTACAGCTAAAATAATGCTGATAACATGTTGGAGTAATCATATAAATGAACAGAAAACTTCTGGCACAGAGTGAGAAATGTGCTCTCCATTCAAGTAGATGTCCAGTGTAACCTCAAGTTCCAATGTCACTAATTTAGACTAAAGACTGAGAGGTCCTCTGCAAGCTTCTCTAGTATTAGTGATTATAGGAACACATTAAAGACAGCCAAGATGTAATATAAAACTTCACTAATGTATAGGGACATAGACAATGCTATATCCTGCCAGGGATCTAGCTAGTCCATTACTCTATCTTTTCCTATGGCCAGATACAGTCACTTCAGAGGAAGGTGCTAGAAATTTCATTGTGGGTAATATGGAATAATATGGACAACATGGTTAGTGTCTTCCTAACCTTCCTGAGTTTGGGGACGGCATCTGATCCCAAGGCTGAGAGTTTATATCTATTAAAAATAATGCTAAAATAACAGTGAATGTTCTCATTATCCACATTAATATCTAATTCTTTCAAACCTCTCTACTATTAAATCTTTGCTGAGAAATGGATAGGAAATAGTTGACTGTGTGCAAATTAGTGGGTGTGCAGAGTAGAGAAGTGTGAATGAGCAAAATTATACTGTGTGCTCAAAAACAGTGGAGTATGACTTCAGAATAGGTGAATGAATATGAGTACAGTACACATATCACAGACATCCCTCCTGGAAGTCATGAGATCATGTCCTTTCAACTCCTCATTTGTGTGATCCAGCCTGAATATGTAAGAGATATTCTTTAGTGTAGTCTCCCTGGATTGTGAGGTGAGGATTTCTGGTTCAAATGGTCTGGAAGCCAATTCAAATGCTATTTTGTTTGCTTTACTATTGAAGTCAGCAATGTTCTCACTATTCTGATGAATGTTCTGAAACAATACACCCCAAATACAATAATACTATAATTTATTAATTCTGTTATAAGACCAAGATCACACAGCAAAGGAGACTTCAAACTGGAGCACATCAAGCACATATTATCATAAACTATTTAGCAGAATTTGTTCATTCCATTGAAAACTTTGTTACACAAACTTATCTTGGTGAATTTATCAATACACAGTCATATCCTGACCACTCACTCAGTAGATGGCATGCATCCTCACCTCATGTCAGAGAGGCCAAGAACAATGCCCTGGCTCATTTTGTTATGAGAATAACAACTGTTAACCACTTATCTGGATTATGCCCCCTCTCCTCTTCCTGGCGAAATGAGTGGCTTTAGAGGGATAATGAGAAACTTTCAGTCTGATAGGCTGAACTTTAAAATGCATCATCCTTTTGGAATATTCAATTTTCTATGTGTTTGGGTCACTCTATATCCAGCAGCTATCCTTTTGCTACTGCGAGTGTAGATGTCAGGTTTTTTCCAGTCATTTGATGCTGACTCAACTCCCTTTTTATATCAACAGACTCTCATGTCTTCAGTTGAAGTTGGCCAGGCCGTAACAGGGGTCTTGCCTTTTTTATGTCCCATGTTTTTGCATTCACTGCTCCACAGTAGATTCAGCGCTGGGAAATTAAAGACTGTTTATCACCAGTAGAGACAAAAGTCCAATATGAGTCATGCCGAACCTCCCCAGCACCATCTGTGGGGTCAGTTAAGAAAAAACAATCACCCTTTCATTCCCCAAATCAAATGATGTCCAACTGGTTTATCTTCCTACGTTGGAGAGGGGGGTAATTTACCAAATCATGTTATGATGCTCCAATCAATGCTTTGTACTTTGCGCCCTGATGGACCCTCACAGGTCTGATTAAACTACAAAAGAAATTGAACAGATTAATGAATTTTGGAGTTAAATTTTAAGTGTGCAGTTTTCTGCTTGGGTTCAACAATTTATTTATTACTGGTTAACAGTATGTTTTCCAAAGAAGTGCAATTTGATGACATTCTAAAACTCTCCTTGAAACTGCTTTGGGAAAGCTGTTACTGTTTTATAAAGCTCTTAGCATTTAACAATTTGTAGTCTCAATCCTAGAGGAAACCCAGATACTGAAAGGCCATTATACAATAAAACACTGTGTCCATTTTATGTTAAAAATATTTAATTAAAGACTTTTATTAATAAATGAAATCTCATGAGGTAAACTAACTAGTCTGATGTTTTTCAGTATTCTTTGCCAGTTAATTAAGTTTTAATTTCTATACAGTCATTTCACAATTACATGCATTTGATCATTTCTTGGGGTCCAGGGGAAGGGAAGTGGGAAACTTGCAATAGGAACATATCCATATTACATTGAACTAAAGGCAACATTGTAATGCATTATGGACCAAGCCCTGAAGTCCTTTCTGAGGGGCAGTTCCCATTGAAGCTACTGGCAAAAGTCGCTTTGATTTCAGTGTGTTCATGAGTAATATGTAGGCCCTTATTTAGATAAATATCTCATTGATTTCAGTGGAGATTTGGCCCTGTGAATTTCTGAAGGAAGAAATATTTCATTAACAAATATTTAGATTTTTGGATGAATTCTCACATAACTCAGAGGTATCATCAATGCAGCTATTTTAAAACTCTATGTAGTAGTCTGAGCTAATATACTCAATGGCTGGCAAACTTTGGTTTTGTAGGAAAATGATAGTTATTTACCATTACTGACCCTTTTTAATGTCACTGGAAAGTCAATGACAAATGTAGTGGTACAATGAATTCTTCTTTCTGCAACTTGCTTCTCTGAAGGCAACCGTGAAGCTTGTATTTACCTAAAAAAGAGCTTAGCAAGAATGAGAGTAAAATATTTGGGAATTACTGAACAATGTAGGAAAGTAGGAAAAAATTGCCAAATTATATTTATTTCTTCCTTTTTTGTTTAGGGGAGAAAATAAAGATTCAGACTTTGTTGTTGAGGGGAACACTGGGTTTTTGGGTAACTGTGGTGGGACACATCCCCATCCCACTGATAGAAAGGCTAACAAACATTCCTGCACTCAGGAAGCACCAATTAGGCTCATTTGCAAAATGTGCTCCATCTGGAGAAGGAGAGTTTAAAAATTCTGAAACTCACTGTGGGGGATGGGGAGTTTTTCTAATAGGAGAATCAGCGAGGGAAAGCTAGCGAGCTCCAGTTACAGAGGAGTCCAGCCCAAGGCAGTAGCTGGCCTTTCCTTTCCTCCCCCTTTCTCCTTTTTTGGTAAAGACTGACACTGTAAGTCTGATATGGGCAGGGGCCCTAAGGGGGGCTGCTCCCAGCCAACAACCTGTGGTGGGACTTGGGGAGTGCTGCCAGGGACTAGAATTAATCAGATTCAGAAAGGACCCCCAAGAGTGAGCTGAACTCCTATAGTGGCTCCCATATGGGACCCTTGGGCAAGAGACTAACAGAGGCTACTGACGGGCCCAGATTGAGGTTGTCCAGCTACAGAAACAAACCCTCTCCAAGAGGATCATTTTAAAGGAAAATGAGAATAATGGGGAAGATCCAGGTGAAGTGGAATAACTACCAACAAAGCCCTCTCCTCACCAAATTGTAAGCTTCTGTTATAAATAAGAATAAAGTGCTGAGACCAGTAATAAACCACCAAAAATAATGGGAACATTGGATTTAGTACAAATCACTCCTCTCAAATGCCGTCATTTGTGTGACAGAGCAGCAGTTGTGGGCCCTTAGGTCGTTATGCCACTCGTGTCAGTTCATTGTCGATTCTGAGGATGGAGCTGTGCTGTAATCAAATGTTGTTGTGAAGGAATTTGGAACACACTTGACAACTGCTAAGGAGTCAGGAGGGAGGAAAGACTCTCATCCTGGATTATATATGAGGGATTTTGGAGTGCTGACAAAATTACCAAATTATACCAATTATTAGCAGTTAAACACTTGCATGTAACACTCACTCTAGACCTTCTTGTTGTCTGCCCTGTTAAATGCTAAGGCACAACCAATGTCATCAAATCAGCATCCAAATTTTGCTCAGTGAATTCTGGTTCAAACAGCAGTGGAAATGCCATTTGGATCACCCACTCCAAGTCATGAACAAAACTGCATAATGTAGGGTGTTTACTTCCATTTCTGGAGCTGTATAACTGAGATAAAAACACCAGGACACATGCTAATCAAATGATTCTCCAAAGGGTTCTGTATTTTACCAGAATGTGGGTAAATGTTTCAAAAGCACTAAGTAACTTAGGCTCCTAAATCCAAAATGTCAAAAAACAAACTAACAAATAAAAAAATATTAGGGCCAGATTTTTAATTGGGAATTATGTGCCCAGGTACTTTTTAAAAATGCTACTAGGCGGCTATCTGCATCTTTAGGTACCTAAACACCTTTAAACATCAACATCAGTTTTGAAATTGGGACTTAAGCTTCAAAGTCACTTGAGGATCTTTGAGACTGTTTCCCCTTTACATTAAAATGACTTTTGTCATCTTGAACTTATTAGAATTTGTTCTTACATGTCAGGCCATACCACCTATTTCCCCCCATCTCCTCATAGTTTCCCAAAACAGTTACTGCCTTTTAATAGTATATTACGTAGGACACAGCTTGCAATGAAAAGTTTATAAACTTTTCCTTGGGCCACTGTAATGCACAATTCCATGGAAATGTCTGCAAAGTGTGTTCAAAATGTTGATGTATGTTTTCTACTTCGGGAGAGTGGTAAGTTAGAGGTGATTTATTAGAGCACTGGCATATGGAAGCTAAAAGATGGAGGATGTCATTTAAGAACAGCTTGTCAGTCTGCAGATTACCTATTCAAATGAAACAGATTCTACAAAATAAGCTAAATAGTTAGTATATATGTATCATAAATGTAATAAAATTATGCTTTCCACAGTGTTGACAATGTTGAAAATAAAATAATTTAAAATCCATGTGAAATAGATATACATTTTCAGAATATTATTACTACTAAAGTTATAACTATTATAAAATGTACTTCAAGAACACTTTTTTGATGATCTCAAAGTTATTTAGAAACTTTAACAAAACTTCACAGCATCAGTAAAAATTAGGTGAATAGTATACCCATTTTATAATGAGTAAATTGAAGCATAGAGAAGATGACTATTCTATGGACACATGACAGAAAATGAGATCACCCATCATTTTTGGCAGGCCTCCACATGGACTTCAGTGGACAGCTCAGCTTAAAAATCAATGGAGCAATTAGACCTAGTGTCAGGAAAAGAAGCTATTTTTTGCCAATCCATTACAGAAAAGGAGGCATTGCATATAATCTGCATATTAGCTTGAGGAATATTTTGGTCTGGTGTTTTATTCTGCAAACTTCACAGAACAAAGGAGCAAATAAAAAGTGATTTTTAATATGTTATTGATACTGATTTTTTCTCATGTTCAACTGATAGTGGTTGTCATTTGTATGTATTTAAAAAAACCTGAAAATACATTATACATTATACATTATATATAATGGATATATTATATAGAGAGATACATTATATCTTCCATCAACAAATCTATCACAGATAAAAGCATCACAAGACTGATCATTCTAACATTGTCTCCCACTCTTTCAGAATGATTACCAGACTATAGCTAAAACTGTTGCAATTTGAGGAAATTATAATGATGACTGCTCCTTAGGCTACTTCAAGTCTTCTGTTCTCTGAACAGGTCTAAGAAACCACTCTTCTACTATCTAAACAAGAATATTATATAAAGGGTTCATCCATCACATGTAATATGTGTAACTTGGATTTCAATTACTTCTTTCTGGGTGCTTTACTCTGTCCTTCCCTTTTGTTTGGACAAGTTGAATACAATAATGGATCCAGGTCAACACTTTTGACCTATAGTATGCTATTATGTAAAGTATGGAATTACCTACCACCCCACACACTTCTGGCTCTGTGTGACTGTATGTATAATACATCTGCAGACAGAGGCAGACAGTGCTGAATCTGTTTTGGTCACATTTTCAAGCTTATCTTTGTAATTATGAAGAGTAGAGATTTACTTAATTAAAACTGTTAAGAAAAAAATATAACAAAGAGAAATTTCCAGTTGTGAATGATTCCCTAGTCCCCACCCTTCTCACTTTGAGAGTTGCAGGATGTTGCTTACACATCACTGGATGAAGGGAAGAGATTTTGTACATCAGCAGATTATGAAGTTGTAAATGTTCTGGTTTTGTCCCTATATACATTGTTGTTTCTCTCTGTGTCACTTTTCTCTCTTTCCAACAACCCTCAGGGTAAGATTGTGTCTATCTCTCCGTCTTTGGCTATTTGGAATAATTACTTGAGAGTTTGCGGTCACCTAACTGTGAAGTAATGTTCTACCAATGTGGACCTCTGTCTGGATATATGTTCAACATATTGTTCTCATCTGGATAGGCCTGTGGCTATGAAAACTGTGGCAATACACCGTGTGTTAGTATGCTTCCATTTCATATCATTTAAAAGTACTGCTTCTGCTGTTGACTTAGGTTTCCTCTGTGATCTGTTTTCACTGCACTCATTTCCTTATTTCAGTTATATTTCTATGCTTCTTGTAATAACGCTATGCAGAGTGTACCGTTGAGCCTAGTAAACACGAGGACTATAAGGTGGATAGAAAGCTGGCTAGATCGTCGGGCTCAACGGGTAGTGATCAATGGCTCCATGACTAGTTGGCAGCCGGTATCAAACTGAGTGCCCCAAGGGTCAGTCTGGGGCCAGTTTTCTTCAATATCTTCATTAATGATCTGGAGGATGGCATGGATTGCACCCTCAGCAAGTTTGCAGATGACACTAAACTGGGAGGAGTGGTAGATACGCTGGAGGGGAGGGATAGGATACAGAAGGACCTAGACAAATTAGAGGATTGGGCCAAAAGAAATCTGATGAGGTTCAACAGGGACAAGTGCAGAGTCCTGCACTTAGGACGGAAGAATCCCATGCACTCTACAGACTAGGGACCAAATGTTTCGGCAGCAGTTCTGCAGAAAAGGACCTAGGGGTTACGAGTCACGAGAAGCTGGACATTAGTCACAGTTGTTTGCCACAAAACATCCAGCATTTTCAAGGGATGGATCGTTCCCCTCTATTCACATTGTGAGGCATTATCTGGAGTACTGTGGCCAGTTTTGGGCTCTACACTACAAGAAGAATGTGGAAAAATTGGAAAGCGCCCAGTGGAGGGCAACAAAAATGATTAGGGGCTGGAACACATGACTTATGAGGAGAGGGAACTGGGGTTGTTTAGTCTGCAGAAGAGAAGAACGAGGGGGCGGGGGGTGATAGTTCTTTCAACTACCTGAAAGGGGTTCCAAAGAGGATGGATCTAGACTGTACTCAGTGGTAGCTTATGACAGAACAAGGAGCAAATGGTCTCAAGTTGCAGTGGGGGAGGTTTAGGTTGGATATTAAGAAAAACTTTTCACTAGGAGGGTGGTGAAGCACTGGATGTGTTCCTAGAGGTGGTGGAATCTCCTTCCTTTGAGGTTTTTAGGCTCAGGCTTGACAAAGCCCTGGCTGGATGATTTAGTTGGGGATTGGTCCTGCTTTGAGCAGGGGGTTGGACTAGATGACTTCCTGAGGTCCCTTCCAACCCTGATATTCTATGATTTATGATTAGATAAAGCTTTCTGATGCATCTTAGAGTTATCACTCAAGTATTTTCTAAATATGTGTAATACAAAGCTATCTTGAAATATGACCATAAACACACACAGTATAAAGAAAAGGAGTACCCGTGGCACCTTAGAGACTAACAAATTTATTGTTTGTCTCTAAGGTGCCACGGGTACTCCTTTTCTTTTTGCGAATACATAACACTACACGGCTGCTACTCTGAAACCTGTCAATACACAGTATGTTTTATTGAATAACAACTTAAATCCATATTTGAGTATCTCTAAGCAGGTTACTATCACAAAAGTAGCCTGGAGCTAAAGAACACTGCAAACTCCCCTCTTTGCACCTGCTGCCATAGCTTCTTTTTGTGAACACATAATAAGCATGACTCCTCTACAAAAGAGATGGGTGCAAATCACATATCTAGCTCAGTCTTATAGTATTGAAGCTTCTAAATAGTTAAATTGACTGTTGACACAGCTATTACCCAACTCTAACATGTTTTCATAATCTTTTTAAATTGCCATCTTTAAAAGGCAGGATTTGCAGGGATTAATATGACATCATAAATTAATCAGTTTTGCCAGTATAGTGGTTTTAAAATGGGAAATGTGTCTTTAGTTCTTTCTCCCCATTATTATACATCATAATTCAGTGCCATAGTCCTGAGATTCATGTGACCTCATTGATTTGAATGTGGCTGTGAGGAGTTATATATGATGACATATGGCTAGATGACATAACCATTATTTTACTGTGATCACTTTTACATATCTATCTATCTATCTATCTATCTATCTATCTATCTATCTATCTATCTATCTATATCTATGTATATATAATTACATAATAATATAATATAAAATACACACACATTATTTTACTGTGATCACTTATACATATAGATAGATAGATAGATAGATAGATATTTACATTTACTGAAAGCCTGCTATACTCAAAATCATATAAGCACAGCAAAGATGCCAGCTTCACAGCCACATTCACATCAATGAGGTCACATGGATCTTGGGACTATGGTACTGAATTATAATGGCACTGAATTATGATGTGTGTATCTATCTAATCTATCTATCTATATGGGCTACATGACATAACCATTATTTTATTGTGATCACTTATTTATATTAGTAATTCCATTTACATTAATGAGACCACTCATCTGAGTAACTGCTCATCAGTATGAGTAAATGATTCTAAATCCAGACCTGGAGAACAGGTATTCTATTTTGAGATTGTAATCCTCTCCAGGGTGCATTGTTTCTACTTTATGTTTGTATAGTGTCTAATACAATGGGGCTCTGATCCCATTTAGGTCTTTTGGGAGTCATCATAATATAAATATTTACTGCTGGTAATTGATTCCAATAGAACTACATTAATTTACACCAGATAATGATTTAACCTTTATATACAATACCCTTCTACATCTAGTTATGTCTTTATTTTAAATAAAATAATGAGATTTCCTTTATAAATTACTGCATACCCTCTGTGGCATGTGGTGTAATTATGCTACTAAGGCTTAATCTTACAATCTTTACAATCTTATTCACATGATTAGGTTTTACTTATGAGAATATTCCCCTTAATAAACCCTGTTGATTTTACTTGGACTACTGGTATAAATTAGAGTTCTAAGATCGGTCCAAGTTTTAAGGTACCTTAAAATTAAACCAGGCTAACTCATATTCAGTTTTTGCTCTAATGCTGTGTTCAAGAATTAAACAATTGTGATTTTTGCATGGTAAATATGAAGCCATTTAGATCAACTTAAGAAACTTGAAAGTAATCATTTTATTTGGCTGGAAACCTTATTTCAACATTGGTAGTTCACCTTCATAACAACACAAGTCAATGAAAATGCCAGAAATAAATGGAAAAACTATAATTCCTGAAGACCTTTTGATTCAGCTTGCAAATTGTATTTGCTTCTCTGTTTCAAATTTATTTCTCATTCTTTCAAAAATGTAAGTTTCATACATGGACAAAATCATATAATACTTCCTCAAGACTTACATGTATTTACTTTCAATAAATTAATTGAGTCCTTGATATACAAAATGGAATCACACATTTATATTCACATTTAACATAGATAGATATCGTCTTCCGCATTAATTGTTTTAATTCCAATAGTTTGATGGAAATCAAAAGGATTAGTCATATTAAGTGAACACCACAGAGTTTTTGTAACTTCTCACTTACTTTGATGAATGTCCTGAAGAGATTGGCTATATATGACCACTATCATGCTCACAAACCAAACCAAAATAGGCCATAGTACAAATGAGATTAAATATTTATAGCACTGCCTGGCAAATACCACAGAAAAAAGATCCATTTTTCACATAACTAGAGAAAGTGGGGCTTTTTTTCTAAGTTAATTATAGGACATCATGTAATGAATTTTTGAGAAGACAATGACACTATGACTGATGTGTTAATCAGATCTATTAATGCATCTCCTTATTGGATGGTGTGATTTTTTTGTATGTTAAGATGCTGCAGCAGGATTCTTCTGTTAATCCACCATTGGATCATTGTGACATTGCACTCCATATGCTTTATGAAAATATGCTTAATAATGTGAATATTCTGTAACTGGAATATGCTTTGTGCAAAAGGTCTCTTGTAAGGTATCATTACAAAGCTTATAATCTACTTGAGTGTGTTATCCTATTCGTTTGCATGTATTATTTCTATGTATGGAGTTAGGAAAATAAGATATACATTTGTATCACTGATGTAAACATATTAGGTGAAGGCCATTAAGGGGTCTCCAGAAACACTCAGCTGTAAATGACCCTAGTTACTTGAAAGCTTTCCTGTGTATGTGTGGGCCAGCCCATGGGGAATGGAGACTAGGGGTCTTACACTGACATGTGATCATGTCACCTGATAATGAAATCCATCTTAAATCTGGTACTTTTCCATTTAGAAGGAGGGTGGGGACCCAGAGACAAAAGATTCCTGCCTTGTGCCAAAGCTATAAAAGGGAGTGGAGCAGGACAAAGGAGGCATGAGAAAGTCCCTGCTTACCACCTGAGATGTCTGCTGGAACTAACAAGGACTGTACCAGAGGAAAGGATTGGGCCCAGACTAGGAAGGAGTCTAGTCTGTGAAAAAAGCTTATTGGAACATCTCTGAGAGTGAGATTTACCTGCATTAGTTTCCTACAGTATTAGGCTTAAACTTGTGTGGTTTGTGTTATTTTGCTTGCTAATTTACTTTGTTCTGACTGTTATTACTTGGACACTTAATCCTACTTTTATACTTAATAAATCACTTTTTGCTTATAATTGACCCGGAGTAAGTAATTAATTCCTGGGGAGCAAACAGCTGTGCATATCTCTCTGTCAGTATTATAAAGACAGACAATTTATGAGTTTAACTTGTATAAGCTTTATACAGAGTAAAACAATTTATTTGGGGTTTGGACCCCATTGGGAACTGGGTATCTGTGTGTTGGAGACAGGAGCACTTCTTAAGCTGTTTTCAGTTAAGTCTGCAGCTTTTGGGGTTGTGGTTCAGGACCATGAGTCTTTGTTGCAGTAGGCTAGCATGTCTGGCTCAACAAGGCAGGGTTCTGGAGTCCCAAGCTGGAGGGAAATGGACTCAGAGGTAATTCAGCACATCAGGTCACAGTCCCAAAGGGGGTCTCTGTGACTGAACCCATCACAATTATATTATATTTTTGATTGATATAATGAAGGATCCATTTTCAAATATTTGTTTCCCATACATGTACTTATAAACCATGATAAGTCACCCCTAAAATTTCTCTTTGTTGAGCTAAATAGATGGAGCTCCTTGACTTTCATTATATGGCATGTTTTCTAATCCTTTAATTTTCTCTGAACCATCTCCAATGAATCAACATCCTTCTTGAATTGTGGACACCAGAATCGGACATGGTATTCCAACAACGGCCGCAACAGTGGCAAATACAGAGGTAAAATAACCTTTCTGCTTCTTCTCAAGATTCCCATTTATGCATCCCAAGATTGCATTAGCTCTTTTGGCCCCAACATAGCTATGTCCCTGTTCAGCCCCCACAAGAATACTTTCTTCAGCTGCCTATAGACAGGCCATACAAAATGATTTGTGCAGGCTGGATGAGGCCCCCAGACTGCCACTTACACATTCCTGCTATAAGTATAGGATTACTGTGTCTAAATCAAACCATCTCAATGATTTCAGTATTTCTATTGTATTGTTTCCTGTGCAAAGTTTACTATTACTTTTATTCATTTTGTGTGAATTTGTATGGCACTGTACTCACACAAAAAATATTCTTCCATTATAAATATTCTATTAATAGTTTTTCCCCCAGTGATCTAGAGTAAATCATAATTGCCTGGGTCCACAAATTTAAGATTTCTTCTATTTTTTTTCTCTACAAAGCAAGAATAGGAGTGGCTTCCTTATTCCAATTTTTTATTATTGCTCTCTTGACTGCCTGTAGTTGGATGTCCTTTCTGTAAACTTCATTTGCATTAGCTTAGCTTTTGAAACTGGAAGACAGTGCATCATGTTAATGCACTCAATGTCCTTATCCCCTTCTCTCAACTCACTGATGCTGAATATTCTGCTTTGCTCAGGTTGTCAGCTAACACCAGTAATGTCCTGGAAATATTTTATCTCTACTGGTAGTGTTGGAAGCATATCAACATGCACTAACAAGGGGCTTTGTTATGATTGTCTCTAAGGTTTTGTGGTCTGATTGCATTATTAATGGGTGGCTGTTGGTGTGTTGATGGAATTGTTCCAATCCAAATACCAGAGTCAGAAGCTCTCTCTCTCCGTTTGTGCATACCCTGATCAGTGTCTGATAGTTTTCTGCTGGCATCAGCAACCAGCTCCTTCAGGAGAAGAGCTACACCCAATCCTTTCTCTGATGCATGACACTGGAGTGTCAGTGACTGTCCTTGCTGGTAATATTGCAGGACAGAGGCATGTATTATCATTTGTTTCAGCATGTTAAATGCTTGCTGTTGGAGACCTGCCCAGTCCCACTCAATGTCATGCCTTATGAGCTGACATATGGATTTTGCTAGTGAAGCCAGGTGTGGACAGAATTTGGACAGAAAATTTATCATGTCTATGAAGCACTGTACCCCTTTCACATCCACTGGGCTTGGTATGTCTCTGACAGCTTTGATATTGTTGGGATCTGATTTCAGTCTCTCTGCTGTGAACAGATGTCCAGTTTACACTACTTCACATTGCTTGAGTTGTATTTTTTTTTCTGCATTGAGCTTTATGTTCTTGACCTTACATCACCATAGAAAAGCTTGTAGTTTTCTGTCATGGTCTTGTTCAGCTTCTGTATCATTGCTCCCTTAACCTACAATGAGAATATCATCTGCAATTATTTTCACACCAGGAAGACCTTCCAGTGCTTGGGTGAGTTTTCTCTGGAATATCTCTACTGCTGGACTTATGCCCATTAGCATGCATAGCCATCTGTAGAGACAAAATGGTATAGCAAACTGTCATCATTGTAGACTCTGTATCCAGGCTTATGTAACATGTCTCACATCACAGATGGTAAAGTTACTGGCTTTGGAAAGATCTGGCAAGTTATCAACTGTGGGCAGTGGATAGTGGCATCTTTTCAATGCCTCGTTCAGTGGCTCTGGGTCTCTGCAGATGCCTAATTTGCCTGATGGCTTATTTGCCAATAATGTGTTGTTACTCAGGTTGTACATGCCCCTACAGCTGCTATGATACCCCTACATACCCTGTATTGATACAGTACATAACGCCTACTTGCATACTGGATTATATAGTGCCACTGCGGTAAACACACAGTTTTCACTATGGAGTCTACTTCCAGTTGCAGCTTTCCTTCAAGGCACCTAGTGCCTTTGGAAACATCCCCGTGTGCTTTCAAAATTCTCTGTTGTCCAGTGGGGCTCCTCATTTTTCTTCTTGCACTGCAGCAATAATATTTTAACATTGCACCCTGATCAGATCCATGGCTTGTATGGCTGTATGCCCTAAGAGGGGTCTGTGATGCTTACCATCCGCCACCACAAACTTCAGTTGGGAGTACTTTTGGGGATTAGTTACTATGAGGTCTCACTTTCCTACAGGATGTATTATACTCTCATTATGCATTTTTAGGTTTTTCCTGCTCTTTGTAACAGTTGTGTGCAAGTCCCAAGTGCAATTCGGGAAACACGTTGCAGAAGGCCCTGCTATAAAGATGAAATTGCACAGGGCATGTTCTTATTAACACTGTTGCCTGCATGTAGGTTAGTATTATCCCTTGCTGAAACCTGCCCCATCAGCCTGAACCTGATATGCTCTGGGACTCAAGGATAGTATCACAATGTCATCAACGCTGTCTGATGTGCCCTCCCCCTCTAGTACAAGTCTGACTGAATCTTTCTAGGACCTCCTTATGCTGTTGTATACACTGTTAAATGGTTCTGCTTGCCATATTTCTTGCAATGCTGTCCTAGTGTGGGGCGCTTCTCCTTTACCCACTCTTGAGGCTTCTGCTGCATGCACCATGTCTAAGCATCTGTCTAATGTCAGATCACCTTCCCAGAACATTCATTCCTGCACATGCTGATTCCATGTGCCGCAGACTATCCTGTCTTGACATAAGGGGCATGTCAAGTTCCCAAAATGTCATGCAGCCGCTAATGTGTATAAGGCAGTAACACAGGAGACTATCTACTCCCTTTTGGAGTTGTCTCTTGTGAAAAACTTGTGTCACTCCACTGTTTCTTTCTGCTTTGCAGAGTGATAGGTCCCCATGGTTCCTAGGATTGCTATGAGGTTTGAGGCGGTGGTGAGCTTCAGAGTGGTGCAAATTTCTCTGCCTTGTTCCTCAATGAGGTAGAATAATAGTTCTATGTTCCTGCTCTTGTTGTCCTCCTTCATGGACAGGTCTGTGGCTATCTCAAGCTCCCTCCTTCCACACACCTGGCTAGGTTTATATCTGCTTAGACACTGCTACTATGTTTCTTTCATGGAGAGATGATGAATGCAGGCTAAGTTCAACCGGTGGAACATTATTAAACCCTGTGCACTGCTCTCTCCATGTGGTTGAGTTGCTTCTAGACTAACTCAGTTTCTTGTTCTCTTGGTGTCCTCCGAGTAACAATCCCTCCAGGGAAAATGGGCCCTCTTACTTTAATTCCACTGATCATGATACAGCTGTGGCAATGATCATTGTTAATACATTTTCTGCTATATTGCTCAATGACATTTTTCGGTCTGGCAATAATAAGAAAATCAATATTCCTCTGCAAATCTTCTGATGACTTTGGTATTCATATGATAGATTGTCCATAATGCACCGCAGCATGCTCTAAAATCACATAAAAAAATACAATTAGTTAGAATCAGCCCTTGAATTGAATACTGCCAAAAAAAAAGATGGCCTGGCAAGAATCACAATTTAGAGATAAGGAGTATCAGAGTAAAAAAAAACAAAAACAAACAAAAAAAAAAACGATGGCTAAGCACCTAAGGATGTGACGTCCTAAAAAGGGTAAGCAATTTCCTTACTATGCATGGAAGTGGGCAGTTCAATTAGACTTTAAAACAACGTAACCCCATGCCAAGTATTATTACCCATACAACTAAGACAATTCACAGAACTAAAATGAAGCTTAAGAGTACACTGGGCTACCTTGCCTTTCAATCCAGCCCCGAGAAAAAAGCTTATTGAGAGCCTGAGCCCCCTTATCAATGCTGAAGGAAGGGGTAAAACAAATTAAAAATAAGCCAAAACTCCAAATCTAGGGATTTGATTCTCCACTCACACCAGTGTGCATTAAAAGTAATTTACTTTAATGGAGTCAAGTTACACCAGTCTTATACTGGTGTAAGTGAAAGATGAATCAGATCCAGGAGGTCAGGGTCCTATCCTAGTCCTCGTGGCTTTGGTTCTGGTATGGAAGGAAAAATGATTTTGTAGTTTAGCCACAGTTGTCAGAAAATATGGGTTCTATTTCCAGCTGTTTTACAGACTTCCTGTGAGGCCTCTGAGCAGCCATTTAGTCCGTGACTCAGTTCCAAATCAGTAAAACAGGAATTATAATATTGATCTAAGTCACAAGAGTATTATGAGGTACTTAGATTCCAGTGGCAAGTACCACAGAAGTGCAGCATGGCCTAGTTTAATTCCCTTGCTGAGGAAAAAAAAGCCAAGTAGTCCTAAATATGAACTATTATTGATTGGTATTACAATAGCAGCTAGACTTTTGGATCAATATTGGGCCCAATTGTATTGGGTGCTGTGCAAATATACAATAATTTGTGGTGCCTGTCCCAAGCTGGTGCTTCATTTATATATACTAGTAACAGAAATAATTAGTTCCATGCAATACTCAGATACATGGGAGTGAGAGAACACTATGGGCTTGACAAGGGAGATTTAAGCATTGCAATATGAGCTAACTGTTATGCACCTTGCAGCCTAATGGAATTCACAACCCTAGGTTAAGCATCTAAAAAAGGGATTAACAGAAGCCAGCACACTGAGTGGGGAGCAACCCAAACTAGCCAATAGAAAATGCCAAGGAAAGGGGTGTGGCATAAGCCTGGCCTTTCAAAGAGAGCTAGGTGTGTAAGGGTATGTCTACACTGAAATAAAAGTTCCTTGGCATGGTCATGACTGGCCCAGATCATCTGGCTTGGGCTAGGAAGCAGCAGGGCTCAAAATTACTGTGTAGACGTTCTGTCTCGGGTTAGAGACCAGGGCCTGGGACGCTACTCCCTCACAGGTGTTTAATTGCTAAGTAGATATGGCCTAAATCTGGGCCAGAGGGAAGCACCTCCTTCCATTTCGTATTCACAACCACAAATGTTTCCCTGGCATTAGGCACCTAAGCCAGGTCAGGGTGCTGAACCCCGCCTCTCCTACTTGTGAGATGAATGTCTAACCACTGGGATATAGAGTCATCCTCGCTTTTTCTTTGGCCCAATGATTATTTAAATATTTCATACAAACTAGAACAACTTCAAAAGAAGAGATTGACTCATCCCAAAATACTCTCCTATAGGTAGCAGCTAAACAATGGTTTTGTGAATGCCAGAGATGCCTAAATGTTGGATTTGGACACCTAAAATCCCCCTTGTATAGCTGTCCATGTGTAACAATTACATAACGACGGGCACATTCATTTCTCCACAGTTGATTGAAATGCCCATAATCCCAAATTATATTGAGAAGATAGCCATATATTGATACAGGATACAATGGAAATCATTCATTTATATGTCCTACTGGTAATGCTTTGTTTTTCCTGAAAAGCAAAGGTATGATTTGAAGAATGCAAAATTAATACTTTATCTGCAAATTGCAGCCTGAGGTAAGATTGCAGCTAATTAGAAAAAAATATTATTTTAGAAATAGAATTAGAGAGTGGACCTTGAAAAGAAAATAGCCCAAAGAAAAAATTACATAGCTGACTTCGATATAACGTAACTGCTATTCTATGAACATTAAACCTGGTCAAAATTTTCTCGCTGAAATATTTTTTCAATGGATTTTTTTTAACCACAATGAAAGTTTTCATTCTGGTCCAAATTTTCTATTTTTCTTCTACACAAAAACAGAAATGGAAAAAAACAAATTTTCTAAATAAATATGCTTAACAATTTTCTGGTCTTTGTTTTTAAAAAATGGCGGGAGGGTAGCTTTTGAAAACAGAACATCACTAATTTTTTTTTAACATAAGGGTGTTTGAAAACAACCTTTTTTGGTTTTGGCTTTTCATTGAAAAATACATATAAATTTTGTAGAATATTTAGAATTTTTACAAGTCTAACAAACTTATGGAAAAAAACAGATCTCTCTTACAGCCCCTCAGATCATAAGTTCTTTAGAAGCCTTTAATTGCCAAAAAAATCTGCCTGTTTTCAAGTTGCGGGTACATCCATTCAAAATATAGAATAGATTCTGCATTTTACTGCCTAAGTATTATTTCACATGGAACATACCCTGTAGATGCTGTGTCTTGATACAGCATTTATAAATGCTGAAATTCATCAACATTCCTTACTGTTGAACCACTGCTATTTTCCCCTATGATAAGTCATAATACTATAATGAAGAAATAATCATGTTTGCCTTGATGGCTGTTTTATGCAATCTTTTTCTACTGCAGACACCTTCCTCCATCTGCACCACTGTAGTAATTAGTTTTGGTTGTTTTCTCCCCCATCTGGGAGTTAGTAGGAATTTGGCCATAACTAATAAGTTTTACTGACAACCCTAATAATATTTTCAGGGACTCCACTGGGATTCTTAGTGGTGTAATCATGTTAATATGATCACAAATTACATTCTAGTAATCCTGTATTTATTAAAGAGGATTCCCACTAGAAGAATAAAGGAGCCTGTCTTCATACTTTTCAGATTTTCTCAGAACCACTCCCAAATTCTTTGAGAGCTCTCACATTATTTTCTACTGGTTCCCTTCGATTCTTACACAAATGTAAGATGAATCCAATGTATCCAACATTTCTTCTGACTCCTCAAATGTACTTTCATTTTCCAGGGTCACAGACAAGGATAACTTATTCTGATAATTAGCCAAATACCTGAAAGGTGGTATGGAGCTATCCTTAATTCACATTGAAGAAAGTGGGAGTGATAGGTTTGATTGATTATAATTGTTCTTATTGTGGTAGTACCTAAAGGTCAGAAATTAAATCTGGTCTCTAAACCACTATGTGCTATTCAGATACATAAAAAAATAAAAAAGACAAGATGGGAAAAGCATAAAAGAAAGCATTATTTAGTTGAGGATTGGTCCTGCTTTGAGCAGGGGGTTGGACTAGATGACCTCCTGAAGTCCCTTCCAACCCTGATATTCTATGGTTCTATGATTATTTTGCCCATTTTACAGAGGAGAAACTGAGGCACAGAGAGGTTAAATGACTTGCCCAACTTCACATACAAAGTCCATGGCTGGGCAGGAAATTCTCCTAACATCTCCTGAGTTCCATCATGCCTTAGCCACAAAACCATCTTTTTCCTCTAATTAATCTCTGATTACAGCTATTTGAACATATGGAATGAATGGTCAGCAACATGTATAATAGAGCAGAGTAAAATCCTAACATTTCAACAGTTGTTTTCATCCCAACATGGGGACCAAAAAGTTGAAAATTTCCAGACCCCCCTAAACTTGATTCAGAGCTCTCAAAATGTTTCATTTCAACATCTTTGATGAAAATGACACAGTTCCTAAATCAAAATCTTTAGTTTCTTTGCTGAAATGATCTAAAATACTTAGTTTTCAGTCATTTCAATGTTAAACTGCATTTCCCTATGGAACATTGCCTCATAAATGTTCTAGTTTTGGCCTTCATTCTCTACTATGGGACAGGATCCCTGGCCAGAGCACATCACCATACAACCACAATCATATGACTCCCATGATGCACCACACTTCTTGATCAGAGAGAAATTGTCGCATTGCCTTCTGGGAGACGTAGTCCTCCAAGTAGCAGACAGCAGAACTATAACTCCCAGAAGGCAAAGTGCCAAAGGCAAATGCAGTTTAATGTTTCATTGAACTAATTCCAAATGAAAAGTTCAAAAAATTAAACGTTCAGATTTGGGTCAAATTCACCCAAAATGAAATATTTCATTTCAATTTCCCAGTTAGGAAATTGAAAACTTTTAGCAGAAACTTTGGGTTTTGTGGAATCTTTTTATTTTCTGTGGTAAAATAATTCTGACAGAAAGTTTCTGATCAGCTCTCATGTATAACATGTACAATGAATTTTATATAAAGATCTTAACAGAACTAGAATTTCACACATAGAATACAACATATGTTTTTCAAATAAAAACAAAAAAATCATGAATTCATCAATGGAGCTGAACTTACTGAGAAACAGTAATCCACTGATTAACATCTAAAAGTCAGCTATTAAAAGATATTTTCTACTATTAATGATAATGGAGATAATGCTACTTCTTTTGTAATGTGCTTTGAACTTTCTAGATGAAACGTACTATAAAAAAGTAAGCTATTATTTATTATTACTGACATATTTAAAATCAATTAATTAAGTCCAGGTGAAGAATTTGTTAAGGTATTTGTGTATATTGTAGAGAAATATTTTATACAAACTAAATGCTGAAATATTTTAAAGTTGGCCTGAACATATATAAATAAAAGATTAGTACTGTGCTCCTTCAGCCAATATATTGTACTTCATGTCTTTCTTCAAGAGGCAACTGATTTGATTTATTGACTAGTTTAAATCTTATTGTAATTGGCTTTGGCATTACTATCACTACTGTAATCTATAATTTGAGAAGGTCTGACTGCAGTCTGAAACATTATTTTCTGCTCTAGAAATCCTTTCAGCAGATTTTTTTTCACTTCCACTGACGTGCAAATAATTAAGAACATGTAAGTGAAGTGGAATCATGTTGTAAGGGGCAGATTGGCTAGGTCACAGGCCAACAAGCTGTGCTAAAAGTGGAGGCACAGAGGACATACCTCCTCTCTATTGCACACAGATACCCAGCATCATGCCCTTCTCCTACAGTGAAGTCAAATACTTCTCCTACAGTGAAGTGAAGTACAGTGAAATGCTATTCCTGACTCTTGGGGAGTGGGTCGGTGTTTGCTTGGTAATGGTAGTACTGGGACCTGCGACAGTTGGGTGTGGGGCATGATGCTGTTGAATGACTCTTATGGAAATCAGGGATTTTTTTCCCTCCTTTCTCATAATTGATCCAGGATTACATTGGTTACTAGGACTAGAAGCAATGGTGTAATGAATACTATGAATGTTTAAGTTACAGATATACCAGTACATAGAAAATTGTGCTGGCTCTAAAAGCATTTGTATTGCTTTGCCAGTTCATAATGTCCATTGACCCTGGAAAACCATGAAATCTGAGACCTTTGAGTGTGTATGTCAGCTACTTTAACTATTATTAAATATGAATCTGTAGCATTTGCTTCATTTCACAGACTTAAAGAAAAGTTTATAAGTGTTCTTCTCCCAGAAAAGTCTAAGAGCTTTTATACAGGGGAAAATTGACCAGAATAGCTGTTTCAGAATAAACTATTCCAGATTAGCTCTGTGTGTGGACACTCTTCTGGAATAAGAGTAGCAGATTAAATCAGACAAACATTCTCTCATTCTGGAATAGGAGTGCCTACATGGGATCTTATTCTGGACTAGGTATTATAGAGTAGTTTATTCCACACTAGATATTTCAGTTAATTGTCCTGTGTAGCTAGGCCCTAAGAGTCTGTTTGAGTCCCATGCTGAGTAACAGAGTAACAGAAATAACAGATGACCTTACTGGTGCAGGGAGAATCCTGTCACTAACCTTCCCTAGGAGGAGCACCTCAATAATATAGAACAGAAGGAAAACTTTGCTTTAAAGAGGAAATTTTGTTAACCCAGTAAGATGCCTAAACCACTGTCTGCAGCTGGAATACCAACTGTTATGCTTATTGCTGCCTGAAATCATTAGAGAGGCCTTTCTGAAGCCTTAGCACAACTAACAGATCAGGAGGGAAATAGAAAGTGAGTGACCATAAGCAGTAAACACGACCCTGTCCCCTCCTGACTTGAGTTGTTTTTCCTAAGCATGTGGTTTTACAAGATGGGAAGTCTGAAATTAGTTAACTATTGCTATCCAGCTGGTTAACTGATGGAAAATTCCCCCCCTGACAGACTGGGAAAACTCCCCACTTAACCTAGCTTCTGCACAGCAGTTTTGGTGGGTTTTTTTGATGATCAAGCTATGTCATACTAACAAATTGAGTATAAAAAGAGACAGAAATTTGCGATTGGTTGACACTTGGACACCTGGACAGCTCTCAAGTTTCCCTGCAGATGAAAAGCCAGCCACTGGATATTTACAGTTATCTACTCAAGACCTCCTCAAGACTCTGGGTAAATATGAATCTGGGGTAAATTTGGGGTGCTCTACTAACCTGTTGTGGATGTGTGTAAGTGCTGGAAATTAGGAATAGAAGCAATGGTGTAATGAATACTATGAATGTTTAATAAGATAGAAGCTCTTAATAAGTGAAAGCACTTTTGTTTGCCTGCTTGCATCAACTGTCCATTGGCCATTAATTTATTTCCTGCCACTGCCTCACAAAGAGTAAAGTTACCAACAGCTTTGGGTTCAGCAAAACCCCAGGTAACATTTCTAACTCATAGAATGAACAACAAGCATATGCACCTCTCCTGACAACCACTTCTCCAGACCAATTGCAATCAGAGGTCTGCTCCTTCCAGCTGCCTATCAGAAGCCCTGAGCAAGCAGTTCCTGTTCCTTCTTCACGGCCTGAGCATCTGGACTGAACAGCCACTTGGGTTCACTCAGGAAAGCAAGTTAAAGATAATGCAACCTGGGCTATAGCCCACACTGCCCAATTCAGGGCTTTGCCTAAATAGTACAACTGAGCCACATTCATCCTTGTAGATTTTTTTCATTTGAGGTTTAGGTCTACCACTTCACTGAAAATGAAGTTGTTTGTATTAAATGAACTTGAGCTTAGCTGTGCATCTAGTTTCCATTCTTTACTGTTATTCCCAGATTTTGCAGCTCCTGTGATACATAGAAACCATGTAATTTTACTGTGACATGAGTAAAGCTGTTTCCTATGTACTTGTACCAGAACAGATGTGTGTCATGAACAGATGTGTGTTAAATTGTTCAATATTAATACAGGCTATCACTTATAGATGTAGACACATTCACTGACCGCAGGGTAGTGATGACAGAAGACTAAAACCAACACTTTGGAACCGCTTTGTAAAAAAGGGACAACTGGTTTATTATTAAATAAATGCACTTGAACATCTGCTAGATTGAAGTAACTGAAATATTTGTGTCATAAAAGTTTAATCATAAGTATATATTTCTTACCATTGTCCTAAGAAACATTTGCATTCCGGTTTCTAGTCCTTATCCATTGAAAGTATGTAGTTATGCATTTATACACATTTGAATTATACAGTTACTACTTTTTAAAAAATATTTTTAAAAAAAAATCAGAAATGATTGCAAATGAAGAGCAGAAGTAAAACCTACGCTGATGTGTCATTCCTGGTGTTATGTCAATCTGATGAATACCACAAATCAGTGAAAATATATAACATCCTCATTTCTTCCTGATAGACTAGACTGTTATATCAACCAAGCAAGGTACTAACAAGCTTCGAAAGGACTTTATTTCAAAGTGGAAACCTCTTTACCAAGTTACTGCTGCATCCCCCGTAGCTTTCTCCCAGCCTCTCAACTCCTCCCCCATCCTTCCTGTTCCTTGTCCTTTCAGACTCCCAACAGCCAGTGCTCCCAGTTCTAATAATTACAAGCAACATCTAAACACCACATTCCCTCCTCTCTTAAGAAACTCTCCCAATGAAAATAAACATTATTGTTCTAACCACAGGAACAAATATGAAACAAGACACTATACTGTTGGCAGAAATATTACACTGAAAACACTGGAGATATTACATAACATAGTCTCTAGTCCAGACAAGTGGTTGTCTGGGTCTGACAGGCCGTCTCTCAAGCCCCAGTTCCAGTGCAATGTCTTGTTGTATTGGTACTACGGTGAAGTCATCCAATGCAGAGTTAGTGTTGGCATAATCTCCTCTTGGTGCATAGGCAGGTATGAGATAAGAAGCATTCCATACCCGCCCATCAGAAAGTTAATAGGTGTAAGGTCCCTTCTTCTCCATGATTTTAAGAGGAGCTGTGAATTTATGGTCCCCTTTGTGTAAAGTTCCAGGTTTTCATATTCTAATGAAGGAACCACACTCAAACTTTGGTTCCTTAGCACCCTGCCACTTGTCTGTGAAAGCCTTAGACTTTGCTTGGTTCTGTTAAACTGTATTTCTCACATCTTCCTCATTTGGGGCATCAGGTCATGCCTTCAACAATCCAGCAATGTTCAGTTTAGTATTCATCTGTTTCCCATGCAGTAACTCTGTGGGTGATCTTTGCATTGTAGCATGTTGTGTAGCCCGGTATGCTTGCAAGAAATCAGCAGTGAAGGGTATCCACAATTGCCCTTCCAGTTTAGCCATTTGCAAACACTCTTTCAAACTTCTGTTAAACTGTTTGATTTCCACATTGGCTTAAGGGTAATGTTTTACACATAGGGATGACCTTCTGTGTAAAATGTTCCTCTGTGCTAGAAAAATTTCAAACTCTAGGGAAGTAAATTGACTACCATTATCTGAAACTAATTTTTTGGGGTTACCTTCCCTGCTAAAAACTGAAGAGAGGAACTTAATTAGCAGAAGAGATTTGTGATGTAAACACTACCTCAGGCCATTTACTGAAATAATCTATTAAAGTGATGCATAACAGCCGTTAATTGGAGCAGCATCAAAGGGTCCTACAATGTCAATCGCAACTTTTTCCCATGCAGATTCAGGAAGAGGAACAGGCTGTAATGAAGGGGTACATGTCACTGCTGTCTTATCATGCATTTGCCAAGTGCCACAGGATTTTATGAGTGCTTCAGTTTAAGAGTTCATCCCTGGCCACCAATACAGATCCTGTTTGTTTCAAACAATTCCTTGGTGAGTATCGTGTGCCAGGTGTAGGAGTTTTGAGTGTAATTCTTCTGGCACAAGGAGCCGGTGTGTACCTTGTAGCACACAGCCATCAAACAAAGAAAGTTCATCCCAAACTCTAAAATAAGGCAGCAAAACTGGGTCAAGGTTTTTAGGGTGACTGGGCCATCTCTTTGTCAGAAATTCCCACAGTTTTTTGTTGAATTGGACATGCTGAACAAGCAGTTTGAAATTGTTTTCTTGTAACTGCAGTGAGAGTGCTTGTAATTAGCGCAACCACTACATCCTCAACATCCAGTGGACCATTTGGTGAAGGCAAAGGCAGGTGAGAAAGGCAATCAGCGACCACATTTTGGTTTCCAGGCTTATATTCCAGTTCATAATTGAAAGAGAGTAGTCTTGCAGACCATTGAGCAATACAGTATCCTGCTCTTCCCAGTCCTTTCTTGGTGAACAACATCATCAAAGAGCTGTGGTCTGTGCATAACTTGAACATGTGGCCCCACAAGTAAGTTCTCCATTTTTCAGTAGCACAGACACAAGCAAGTGCTTCTTTTTTGACTGTAGAATATTTTCTCTCAGCATTACTTAGTGTCCTTGAAGCAAATGCAACAGTCCTCTCTGTGTTGTCCTCATGCAGTTGTGTGAGACCAGCCCAAAGTCCATAATCAGAAGCATCAGTAGTTACAATTGTGGGCAATGCAGGACTGAATAGTTTCAAAACTAGCTTGTGCATCCGTTGTCCACAGTAAGTTTGAACTTCTCAGCTGGAGGCCTGCTGTGCTGATGCAGTTTAGTACAGACTGCAGGTTATTTTCATGCTCCTCAGAAGTATTCCAAATACAATAATATCATCCATATAGCACTGAACTCCATGTTGATTCTTCAGAATCAATGACATCGTTTTTTGAAAGGCACTTGGGGCAGATGCGATACCATATGGAACACATTTAAAACGAAATAGTCCCTCCTGTATAATAAATGCTGTGAGGTCTCTGCTATCTTCATGCAACATAACCTGGTGGTATGCGCTCTGCAAATCGAGAGTAGAAAACATCTTTGCTCCATGGAGTTCTGCAAATTCTTCTTCTGTGTGAGGAAGAGGATGGCTGTCAATCACAATAGCTTTATTTGTTTTCCTTAAGTCCACACAAAGGCAAACGCCTCCACCCTTCTTCTGCGTCACTACTATAGGTGAAACCCATTCCGAGGAGTCGATCTCTTCAATAATGTCCTTTTGAACAAGTTTTCTAAGTTCCTCTGAAACAGCTTCCCTGACTGAAAATGGTAAGCACCAGAACTTCTGTCGTGCAGTCATCACATTATTCCACATTTTAGCTTTATGCAGAAACCCATAAGCAAAGCCGAGTTTGTCCTCAACCTGGTGGTGGGTCCCAGCTGAAACTGGTGTGTGTACCTCAAGAGTGTTTTGCTGAGGAAGACCAATTCGTCCATTAACTACCCTGAGATTTAAAGCAGCCAATAAATCTTTGCCAAGCATAGGAGTGCCTTTGTGGACAATGTAGAACTCTGCAGTTACACAGCAATCACCAAAAGTGTCTATTACTGGCAGGCAGCCATGTACTGGAATATGGTTTTTCAAATAGCACACCAAGTGAAGTTTGGGTTCAGTAAGAGGCACATCTTTAAAGTAATGCAAATAGATGGAATCAGGTAGCATAGATACTGCTGAGCCAGTGTCCAACATTAGCTGAATAGAGTGTGGTTTGCCTGAGGGTATGGCAGAAACGTTTACAGTGCCCTTTATCTGTTCTGGAATATGTGCAGTAGTGATTTTGTCCACGCTCAGCACAGTAACATCTGGTATTGTAACTGGTATTGATTGAACTGGCTACTGCGACATATTTTAGCAAAAAGTCCAATCTTTTTGTACTGATTGCACTGAGCTACTTTTGCCGGACATCCTGTGTAGCTTGCAAGCTGTTGTGGGGATCCACAGTGAAAATATGCTTTTACTGTATTTTGAATTTGCTGATTCAGTGATTTTTCATTACTTTTCCTCTTGCAATTATGTATCTGCAGTGGTAGTGAACTTTTCTGCAAAGGAGTCAGCCTGGACTGTGCCTCCTGTATCCATGCTCATTATTTTGGCTTCAGCTGTAGCTGACTCAATCTGAGTAGTAATGGTTATTGCTTTTTCTAGTGTAACTTGTGGTTCTAGAAGGAAGTGTTCTCTTACTTGAAGCATGGTTGTTTTCTCAGTGAGCTGGTCTCTAATCATCTCATCAGCCATATTCCCAAAGTCACAAATTACAATCAGACTCTTCAGGGAAGCAATATACTGCAATATAGTTTCCCCTGGTTTCTGCTCACGCTCATGAAATCTGTAGTGATTAGCTACTACATTCACTTTTGGCACAAAAAATTCTTTAATGCAGTGAGTACAGTCTCATATTTATCATCTACAAGGGGAGAAGTGTAAAATATACACTGCCCTTCTGCTCCACGGTAGTGGATTAGCAGAGCACGCTTTCTTACTTCAGAAATCTCTGTAGCACTGATTGAAAGCAGATAAGTCTCAAACATATGGATCCAGGTAGTAAAAGCAATTGGAGGCTCACCTGGGCTTTGCAGAAAGGGTGCAGGTGGGTTCAGAGGCTGAAGATCCATCCTCGTCACCAAAATGTTGTATCAACTAGGTAAACTTCAACAGGACTTTGTTTTCAAAGTGGAAACATCTTTACCAAGCTGCTGCACCTTCTGTAGCTTTCTCCCAGCCTCTCAACTCCTCCCCTGTCCTTCCTGTTTCCTGTCCTTTCAGACTCCTAACAGCAGTGCTCCCAATTCTAATAATTACAAGCAACATCTAAACACCACACTGACCCATATGATTTGTCCCATTGGACTAATCAGGTAAATAAGGCAAATGGTACAGCCCAACATCTAAAATTACAGAACCTGCTGTAAGTGTAACAACTTGTGGATTTTCATATCCACCTTTATTACAATCTGTGCAAAAACTGGTATTAATGAAACATTAAAGATGAACTAAAATGCCATGATCCATTCAGCAGTTTAGGATTTGTCTATAATACACATCACTGTAGTTTCTAAGCATTTCAAACTTTATTATTGTGTACAAGTTATTTCTCATTAACTTAAAAATCTGATAAGTAGACAGGCAGCATAGGCAAATGAAATATATACGGCTACCTTCCCTAAAATTTGCCAGTTAGCCTATCATTAACATTATTTACTTTTGTTTTCTTAGACTGAATATTTTGAGGCTTATTCAAATGAGAGGTTGATAGTATTTGAAAAGGAGGCATATTTCAGTCAGACTTGCCAATGCATATCAAAGATGATCTAAGATCCCTGTTATTTCTAGCAATGGGCCCCGTCTCAAAAACTACCGATTTTAACATACTAGGTAGTAGACTGAGATGGGGAAAGAAAAAAATACTACATTTCACATCTTATCTGATCTGTATTCAAGTCTTCAGGGAGCAGAAAAGTCATTGCTGAATCTCATGTCCCAGGGTTTTAAAATGAACATAATCATTCCATCTGTCCAGACCATTTATTGGGGGAAAGGAATAATAGCTCTCCCTCCCAAAAAATGTTTAGGTCCATGCTTCAAATCAGTATTTTGTTGAAAAAAGACCAGAGAAAATGTTAGTCTTATTAAGAGTAAACTTCAGAATTTCTTTTTCCATTAAAAATGATGGAAGGTATATCTCTTGCATTGTTCTGAAAATATCATTGCCAGTCTCCTTAAAATCATTCCTGAATATCCACCACAAACAAGAGTATCTTTATCTTTTGCAAGATATTAAGAACTGTGAAAACATAGAAGGTGAAATCTTGGCCCTGTTGAACCCAGTGGGAGTTTTGTAACAGACTTAAATGGGACCGGGATTTCAGCCATAAACTAAATCTCATTTCTTCACTGTTTGGACTCATCTCTGCTATTTACCATCAGCATTGTGTGTATTTCCAGTGTTATGCTGAGTGTAAGTCTCATGAATGTCCCAAAAGCTATCAGCAGCATTAGCAGCAGACCGAAAGGATCAGTCCTCAGAAACTGCAACCTCAGTAGTAGACACTAGTATAAGAAATTCCTATAGGAAAGTAGATTGTAGAATGAGCACCAGTAGGAGGAAAATGTGGACCAGGAAATGATAATGGTCAAACAGCCCTAATTGTAGTTTATGGTTTGAGAGTATGGCACTTGGAACACCCCACTTTTATGCACAGACTTCATCTGTGAAAATTCCTTATTAACCTTGATTTTCCTGGACATGATGTTTATGATGAAAAAATCATGAATGAAATATAATTCACTCAGCCCAAATGGAGGTATGCTTTTTATTTGTTTTTACCTTTGTGAGTTAAATTACTATTGCATCCCCATGAAGGAGGTTGTAAAGTCTTGTTACAAGCATGTTCCTAATAGGTGCTGAGTACTCAGTTTCCATTGTTGTCCAGATTCCATTGAGATGTCTAGGCTACAAATACCTAGAGAAATTAATACTTTGAATCTGTTTTGTTTACTGAAAGAAAAAAAGACAAGCTGGACTTGTGATTAGGCCTGGAAAACGAAGATTCCATTTTGTGAAAAACTGAGGTTTTCATTATGTGCTGTTTTGTATTTGAACAAAATTTTGTATATTCGAAGGAGACACAATGGACCACCAGTTAGGGGATTCACCAACTGCCCCCCTCTGCCTGATGAAGAGAAGGGATGTGTACTCTCCCACATCTCAGGAGAGTTCCCTAATCACTGGGCTATTGGATATTCTGTGATGAGTGGATGTTTCTCACCAGAAATTCTGTCCTGGATCTCAGAAATCTTCCTGAGGAAGTTTCATCAAAACCAAAACATTTTTTAAGGAAAGTTTCAATTTTTACAAATTATCATTTTCTGACAACAAAAACATGCTGTTGAAAAATTCCCAACCAGCTCTATGTGTGATATAGAACTTTAAGTCGAAGGAAATCATGAATCCTTTCAGTGTAGTCCAATTACTAAGGCAGTGGTCTGAGAGGTGGGCCTGGGTTCTTTTCCTGACTTTCACAATGACCTGCCGAGTGACCTTGAGTCAGTCATTTCTCCCTTTGTCTTATTTCACCCTAGGCTTCTATTCTGTATTTAGAATGTAAACTCTTCAGAGCCAGCACTATCTCTTACTATAAGCTTATATAGTGCTTAGTACAGTGGAGGAGCTCTGATCCTGTTTGGCGACTCCTAGATGCTAACATAACACTACTAATTATATGGAAATATATTGATCTGCAGCTGTCATTTTTCAGTCACCAAGCAAGGTGGCATTAGGCTGTGTGAAGATAGAACTGTTTTAATTACCATATTTTATTTTTTTGTTATATTCTTCATATATTAATAAAAAAAATCCCCATGCTATGGGTGACTTTCCTAATGAAGGCACTGCCCTGCCTCACGCCACCCCAGAAAAGAGAAATAGAGGGTTTTTCCAAGCTGCTAGAGCAGCTGTGTGGGACACAGCCAATAAGAGAGACTGTAGGGAACAGCCAATTGGGGCCGAGCAGGCTTATATAAAAAGAATTGAAAGGGCTGGCTGGCACTAGCAGGATCAGGTGAGGCGAGGGAATAGCCTCTGGGTGGCTGCTAGGACTTAATTAACACTGGCTAGGGGAAGTGGCCTACGGAAATGAAGTTAGTTAAAGGGATGTGGCTGCTACTTAGAGGGTCCCTGGGCTGAGACCCAAGAAAGGAGTTTAGACAGGTCCAGGGAAGGGACTGTATGTGGGACCTGTTACCCCCCCCCCCAAAAGGAGCTGAAGTAAGACAGAGCCAGCATCAGAGGACTAAGGGGCAAGTGAAAAGCCTCCAGAGAGGAAACCCTTGGAGTGCTACTCCATCCCAGAGTAGGAACCTTTGCACATAAACTGGCCAGCTAGGGTATTGAGATAGGTACTGTCAATCAGACTGAAGACCGGAACCCAGGAAGAGCTGAAGAGACATTGCCAATGGAGGGGTACCATGATGGGTCCAGCTGGACTGTTAGAGGGCTGCAGGATATTTTGAACTTATACCCCAGCAGGAGCTTGTTTGTCTGCACATGAACTGTGTGAGACTTGGCCAGAGGGAGCACCATGTTTGTTTGCACTTGGATTATGTGTGACAAGTGTAGCAGCTGACTGGAGCACCATGAGCCAAGCAATTGAGGAAAAACTGCAGGCATGGACACACTTGACCAGGGGGTGCTTGTGAGAGGTGGGTGCCACCCCATACATTATGATTTATTACTAAACTTTCATTCTAGGCATTCCTAACAGAGCACAATATGGGTAATCAGATTCCTGTATTTCATGATATAAATTGATTTGCAAGGGTGAAGAAAAGAAACTTTCCTCTACACATCCCTCTCTGTTCTACACGGTATTGCAAAAACAGTGGTCGCATAGTAAATCACCTTCTAAAACATAAGAGAGGAAACTAAGCTGATGGAATAGTGGTTTCTTTAAAGGTGCCGAATTCACTCTTAGGGTCTGATCTAACACCTATTAAAGGCAATGGCAAAACTCCCATTGATTTAGTTGGTGCAGGATCAATGTCTTATAGTTTTTGTTGTTAATGAGTTCATTAATGAATTGCCTTGTGGCAGTGCCTAGTGGCCCTGGTTAGGGTCAGGGCCACATTTTGCTAAGTACTGAACAACCACAAAGTGTAGCTAGATGCTGCTCCTAAAATGATTAACTAATCTGAAAGTTGCAACAATGATGCAACAAATGAATGTGACAGTTGATGTCTTATTTGTTGCGCGCACATGCCAACTCTTCTGGCTCTGAAGAGCTAGTTTCAGGCAAGGACAATATCACCCTTATTCTCTTCTGTAAGCACTGCATAAACATCTACTGAAGGATAACAACAAGATCACAAGGGAGCACAGATTATTTATTACACAACTTGATGGTTTTGCTTTTTTAAAAGATTGACTATTATCCAACTCACTTCCTATGCCAGGATGACTACAAAAGAATCAGCCAAACAGTCAGGTGTGATTAGTTGAAGTGGGTGGGCTTTGAAAGAACAGAGGCCTCACAAATTAATCCCGAAAGGATGCTCTATGCATATGGAGCAGCTTTGAAGAAAACTGAGATGTTTGTGGACTGACAAATGGGTGGACAAACCCAGGATATATTTTTTTCCCCTCTTGAATGCTTGTTGTAGGAAGCCAAAGTAAATGGTTTGCATTTGGAAAAATCCTGATCAACTAAAATTTTTCCAAGCACTTAAATTTGTTTCACCACCAGATGTGCAGCTCAGTTGCTGACTGTATAAGGGAGCCCTCAAATTCTTTCTGTGACTTAAAAAGATTAAAATTCTAATAATCTTAGTTTTGTATAAATTTTGAAATACTGCAGTATTCTTTAGAAGGCTGTTAAACATCATGATACTTTATTTAGTGTTATTTCCCCTCAAATTTGTTCCTGCTACAGACAAAACACACCATAATGAGGTTCAACTAAAGAAAAGATAGTTAGGCTTACTCTTAATTGCCAATAAGGTGACAGTGGACCCCTGGGAAGGAAATAATGTTTTCTTTATCTAATCAATGCCTTCCCTTGGCTAAAACATTATTAAATGAAGCAATTTTAATTTATATGAAATTCAGTGACTTCTTTAATATGGTAGCAACTCAGGAAAATTTTTTTACCCTGGGTTTTATTTGGTGCCACTAAATACATGTAAAGCCAGAACTTATGTTGGCTGTCAACAGTCTGACCCAATCAGTCCATTAACTCCTACCTTTAAACACACATGCAGTATGCTAACTATACTGGAACTATAATGTTCCAGTTTTAATACACTTTGACTTTTGTATATGTTCTGGTAAAACCTTTTTGACATATTTTCTTTGTTTCTTTGATAGTTTGACTCCTAGTTGAAGCAGGATGCAGCAGTACTGATTAGTTAGAAACTAGACATTTGGAAGCTATCAACATTTTCTTCCAAATGTTAGATCCCTCCTAACCAAAAGGCTGCTGAGAGGTGACACTATACTTTTGTGTGTGTGAAAAATCTCTCTTAAGTTCATCCCTAGGGACAGATCAAAACAGACAGCTGCCTAGGGCAGCAAAATAAAATAAGATGAAAAGCCCAACTCCAGCTCTTTCAATTACAATGTTTTCATACCTCTCTCAACAGCCAATCTTTCTCCCTCTCCCTGCTGCCTCAGCACTGTTTGGTGCTGCTTTTAGGGCTGCTAGTACATACAGTATTGTCTGCATGACCAGCATGGAACTAAGGAAAAAATCTCTATGGACTTTTTTTTTTTTGCTCAGACAGTCCTACTGGAACAATGGATAGAAAATACAGGTAAGGGTGGCTTCCTGTTGCTGTCATAAGAACAAACGTCCACAACTGCTGAAAGGTGGGGGGGTCACATTTTTATCCTTTGATTCATGTTCTTCTAACAGTAACTAACAAATCACAACATTATAGCCCTGATCATTGAGTAAACTGAAACATCAATGACAAGTAAATACCTTAAATTGGTGTACCTGACCATGGGAGAATTGGCCCAGCCTAGGGGAATCTTCTGATCATATACAGCCAGCATAGCATTTCCTATACCACTTTTATACTTGTGAGTATTGTAGGGGCATGCCCTCAGGGGAAGGGGGAGTATCCAACTATTGTACTACCTTCATAGGGTCTTTGACTGTAGCCTAATCTACTGAAACTTTCAGATAAGTATCATTCCTAATGTGGAAATCAGGAAAGTGAGGCAGAAAAACTGAGGACAACATTGTTAAACTTGAGTGCTAGAAATAGGCACCAGCATACTGTTGTTCAGATGCCCATATCTGGACTAAACCAAAAGGAGTACTTGTGGCACCTTAGAGACTAACAAATTTATTTGAGCATAAGCTTTCGTGAGCTACAGCTCACTTCATCGGATGCATTTGATGCATTTGGTTTTCCACCAAATGCATCTGATGAAGTGAGCTGTAGCTCATGAAAGCTTATGCTCAAATAAATTTGTTAGTCTCTAAGGTGCCACAAGTACTCCTTTTGTTTTTGCGGATAGAGACTAACACGGCTGCTACTCTGAAACATATCTGGACTAAGTCACAAAGTAAGAAATGTTTTATATAACTGTCCTACAGCTTTATTTGTTGGAATGGGATTTTTGAACACAAAATTGTCATTAATTCTGATATCTGCTCTGAATTTTGCAGGTCAGAGACTATAATCTAAACTCCACCAGAGTGCACCCACAATCATTAGGGGGATCATAGGTACACTCAACCCATCTTATCTATTGGGTTATCCTTTGAGGTATACACATCTTTTAATTAGAGCTGTTGATTAATTAAAGTTAACTCATGCGATTAACTCAAAAAATTGAGATTAATCATAGTTTTTAATCACACTGTTAATAGAATACCAATTTAAATATTAAATATTTGGATGTTTTCTGCATTTTCAAATATATTGATTTCAATTCCAACACCGAATACAAAGTGTACAGTGCTCACTTTATATTACTTTTGATTACAAATATTTGAATTGTAAAAATGACAAACGAAAGAAACAGTATTTTTCAATTCACCTTGTACAAGGACTATAGTGAAATCTCTTTATCATGAAAGTAAAACTTACAAATGTAGATTTTTTTTTGTTACATAACTGCACTCTAATAAAACAATATAAAACTTTAGAGTCTACAATTCCACTCAGTCTTATTTCTTGTTCAGCCAATTGCTAAGAGAAACAAGTTTGTTTACATTACAGGAGATAATGCTGCCCACTTATTTCCAATGTCACCTGAAAGTGAGAGAGCATTCGCATGGCACTTTTGTAGCCGGCATTGCAAGGTATTTACATGTCAGATATGCTAAACATTCATATGCTTCTTCATGCTTCGACCACCATTCCAGAGGACATGGAGATGATGATTGTTTAAAAAATGTGTTAATTAAACTTGTGACTGACTGACCTCCTTTGAGGAGAATTGTATGTCTCCTGCTCCATGGTTTTATCCACATTCTGCCATATATTTTGTGTTATGGTAATCTAAGATGATAACCCAGCATTTGTTGTTTCATTTAAGAACACTTTCACTGCAGATTGACAAAACATGAAGGTTTCAACATGAGACTTCTAAAGACAGCTACAACCCAAGGTTTAAGAATCTGAAGTGACTTCCAAAATCAGAGGTACCAGGTGTGGAGTATACTTTCAGAAGTCTTAAAAGATCAACATTCTGATTCAGAAACTACAGAACCCAAACCACCAAAAAAGAAAATCAACCTTCTTTTGGTGGCATCTGATTCAGATGATGAAAATGAACATGCGTTGGTGCACACTGCTTTGGATTGTTATCAAGCAGAATCCATCATCAACATGGATGCATGTCTTCTAGAATGGTGGTTGAAGCATGAAGGGACATAACCTTTTGCACATCTTGCACTTAAATATCTTGCACGCTGGCTACAACAATGCCATGCAAATGCCCATTCTCACTTTCAGGTGACATTGTAAACAAGAAGGGGGCAGCATTATCTCCCATAAATGTTTAAAAACCTTGTTTGTTCTGCAAATGTAAAAAAAAATTGAGCAATTGGCTGAACAAGAAGTGGGACTGAGTGGATTTGTAGGCGCTAAAGTTTTACATAGTTTTATTTTTGAATTTAGTTATTTTTTGTACATAATTCTACATTTGTAAGTTCAACTTTCATGATAGAGAGATTGCACTACAGTACTTGTATTAAGTGAATTTAAAAATACTATTTCTTTTGGTCTTTACAGTGCAAATATTTGTTATAAAAATAAATATAAAGTGACACTGCAGCACTGTATTGTGTTATAATTGAAATCAATACATTTGAAAATGTAGAAAACATCCAAAATATTTAAATAAATGATATTCTATTGCTTAACAGTGTGATTAATCGTGCAATTAATAATGATTCATTTTTAATCACTTAACAGCCCTAATTTTAATGTTGGTGGCTAAGCGGAGACAAGGCTCCTCTTCAGTGAGAGAAGCAGGTAGAAACATGAAGGGTTAGAGCATATAAAATGTGGCCTTCATGGCCCCCCTAGAATGCTGTGGCTGTTCTTCTGTTTACTTTTTTAATCATCATGCAAGAAGGGGTAGAGAGCCAGGAAAATCATTTGATAGCCCAACCCCATTTCTAAGACTGCCTGTGCTGATAACCCAACAAGATATGGGTGTATGCACTGAGGTAAGTGTATCCCTATTTAGTAGAATCTCTGCAGCTCTTGCTCAGGATTAAGCTTCTAGTAAGGTCTGTAACAGGGGAAATTTGTGCCGCCATGCTTTGTCACCATTTATACACGTATCATTCTGAGGAAAATATGTAGAAAAAACCCCCCAGTCCCCTCACATTCTAAACAAGATGTGACAGAAGCTGTAGAATACAATGGAAAGGATAAATTGAATACAAGGTTCAACAGAATAGCAAAAATCTATTCTGAAACAACTTGCTTCTCCCTGCTCCCCCGAACCATGATCTTGCATTTATATAAACTATACCTTTATAGTTTTTTCCTGCTGCTTAGGATAGGTTTAACTGATGCTAATGAAACTTATGCCAATGACTAGTTTGGTCCTCATTCTACATTCTCTTGATGCATTTTTTTTGTGCTGCTGGATGTGTTCTCTTTCCTGCTATATTTATTGTCCTTCTCCTGCGACGTACTGAAAGTTACATTCCAAAATCGATGACAAAGAGCTTTACAGGGACTGGATGACTCAGATCAGAGATCCATGCGTGCAGTAGCACAATTTCATTTCCACAGTTGGCTCAGGGAGGCAGGTCTCCTGAGGGAGGGAGGTCTCAAAGGTTAAAGGCTGAATGGTGATGGAGATGGAATTATGCACATAAGAGGTCCCGCCTGGTCGCAACTGAGGCACACTGCAATGACAGTGTGGGGAAGATTGCCCATGCTACATCTGTCCATGAATAAATGTAAGGCTTATTCTCAATGACTATCGATTCAGTACATTTCACAAGCACTAAATACATGCCGACTCACAGAAAATGAAAGGCACTAAATTTACTGTCCATACTTGCACCAAACCCAGAACCTTGATACTCTGTGCTGTCTTTATCTTGTCATTTTGCACATCCATCTCCTAAAGATCCACATGCCTGCATGCCTCTGCTAATGGGAAAAGCCACAAAGCAAAGATTAGCAGTACTCCAGCCCAGCAAGTAGATGCTCCCAGGAGGATGTATCCCCGTGCACCCTACACTTCAGACAGCTGGTGACAGGGATGGTCCAGCTTTTGTATGTTACCATGGGACTGGAGGCAACTGAAGGGCAGGAAATTGGAGCTTTGTTCTGGGGAACTGAGGAATTGGGTATGGTTCCTGCATTAATTATTGTCTTCTGCTCTGAGGATGTTATTGTGGTGGAAAATTAACCACACATTGTGTTTTGGATCAGAACAAACCTGAGGTTACTTTATTCAAGCATGCACATACAGGGAGAGTCAACCAGAGCTGCTCTGGCGTAAACAGAAAATACAGGAGCTTATATTGCTGAAAACCACAATTTGTTAAACCCACTTTCTTCAACAGCATTTTCCGTATTTGGCATATAGTGCAAGCTTACCAATAGCTTTGCCTTACTTGGCGTTTAGCAAAAACAAGCTTTTCCTGTTATTGACAGGTGTTTCCTTTGCGGTTCATGGTTACATTTCTTAAACTGTGCTGTTTGCAATTGCCTTACAATGGAATTTTTTTTTTACTTTCTTCTTATACTTTATACACAGTTAGCTTGACCAAAGTTTTAGGCCTACTTGGGTCCACTGAATTTTTCCTCCACATTATTAATAGGCTCAGGGTTCTCTGTTTATGACACTGCAAATCTTTGTTTCATCTTCAAACTGATGTATAACATTCAAGTCTATCCATAAAGTCTTTTAATAACTTGGGAGTAAAAAAAAAACAAAAAAAAACAACTTTAAAAATAAGTCTACTATTTAATGACAGCTAGTGCAAGTCTGTCTGCTCAAGCTGGGAATCGCATAGCCTCAGAATACTGAAAACCAGGGAAAATACCTCTGAACTAACTGGCTCTGTGGACTTTTCATTTTTTTTTGTTTTGTTTTGTTTTGTTTTGTTCCATGGCCTACATTGGATTGAGACTCCATACTCTCACGTTTGTCTCCACTTTTAAAAACAATCAGGAAAATGATCATTTTTCAAATAATATTTATTATATGAGAGAGAAATCTTCTCTTTTTCTCCTCCAGGTCGTAAGCCTCTTAGTTTTCTGATTTTTAGTTTCAGATGATCTGCTTTTCTAATTATTGTTATCTTTAGACAGGTCAAGACTGGAACTACTTCTCTGACTTCTTTCTCTGCTCTAAAAGGAAAAAAAATCTTAACCCCATCATTAGTTTTCTATCTAGCAAAATAAAAGACTTTGGTGGTGTTAGAATCATTTTAATCTCAAACCACCCCATCCCATCTCTGACCTACTGATTGATCTTTGAGGTTTGGATAAACTGAGGCCTGGATATAAATCACTCCTAGTGTTCATTTTCCCAAACAAAATCCTAGTTGATTATGAAGATTTGCAACATCAACCCAGGCCCCCTCACCTGTCCCATTTTTTTCTGAATGCTTTTGTCATATTGATGTAGTGTTTGAGTTTTTTACTATAGGTCATCCAAGTCCCTTGGCTGGAAGCACTCTAAAAATTAATTTATCTTTGAAAGCATGGAAATGGTATATGATTGCATATGGTAATACTTAAGCTTTAAGATAAGGTGACTTGTTTACTGAGAATTATCTCCAGAGGAAGAAGCCATTCTGTGACACTCTTCACTTCCACAGACAGGCTCCTATACCTAAAATGATGCATTAACAACTTATTGGTTCTCTCACCGGATGTTTGCAGGAAGTTTTGCAATTACTTTTTGAATAAACTCTCAATCTTGAGGGGCTGACTGTGAGTAAACACAATCCTCTGGCCATTTTCCTCTGTCTGTAGCCTTTTTTGTCCTATTCTGTAGGGATATTGAGCAATTTCTGTCAAGTATCTAAATCCAGCGATACTGATGCTCTTCAAGGCTTAAGGCAAGGGCTTAAACTGGTTTCAAAGAAGTGTCAAGTCTGTCATTGCCCTGTAATGGAATTGCATTCATTCATGACAAAAACTTTAGGGATTGGACAGCTTGTTTAAATACACCTGTAATTCCATTGCTTCCTTTGAAAAAATACTAGAAGGGATACCAATGTTTAATGGTCTGGATTTCCCAACTTGGGAGCAGTATCACAGCTCACAGATACTAGCAGTGGGTGACATCAGAGATGCAATAGAGGACACCAAGACAAGGCACTCCTTTAATGGCAAATGGAGGTAACTACACAGGGAGACCCACTTTGGAGGCACTAGAACTCCCATGACATCCCTACTCCACTCAATGATGTAGGCTCAGAGCAAGGGACTTTAGAGAGAAACCAGCCAGACCCTGAATCCAGCTCAGCAGATGCAGAAAGCAGGCCAAGCAGAAGCCTTTGGACACAGATATCCTGGAACTGCCTTCTGTAATTTTCAGTCTGGGTGGTCTCTCCACAGTGCCAGCTGGCTATTTGCTCCAATTGCCTCCACCCATCTTTCAATCTAGGTCAGCTCCTTTTAACCTAACCGCACTGGAAGAATTTAAATAATAAAACCAAATAATTGTTGAACTAACGTTATGTTTGCAGCGATCACATTTGTGCATTCTACTTGTGTTCTATATTTTAGTCCTACCCCTGTCTTGTCTATTTAGCTTGTGAACTTTTCATGGCAGGGACTGTCTCTTATTTTATGTTTGAATAGTGTCTAGCAAAACTGGAATCTGTTCTTGATTACTCAGTGGGGATGACTGTAATAAACATAATTAGTAAAACTAAGTTAGTATCAAATTTTGGTACTAGACTGCTTTTTGGAGTGTTGTGGAGATGCATTCCTGAAAAGGAAGCTTAGGAAAGGATTGTGCCCCACATAGTCCACAGTCAGTGGCATATCCTCTCAGCACCACGTTGGTGAGGCTTACTCCGCATGCTGGTGTGGTGAAGAGGGTAAGTCAATGGTCTTGCTTTGTTCTGCCTTCTTTGAAGTGATGTGTGCTCCCACAAGTAGAGTCAGAGCATGATCTGCTGAGCATGAGGATTGCAATTGTAGTTGGTACTAACTGGACATTCATAGACCTGGTTTTTGAGTGTTCATGTATGGTCTCCTCCCACACCCACATAAGGGCCTGTCACAGAATACCCCATGGCTACAAGGTTCACTACTGTAGCTAATTATAGAAGGTTAACTTCATAAAAGATGGAGCCCTTTCCATCTTCTGACAGTTTCCTTCCATTTGTCAAGAACTCAGTCAAATTCACTTTATTTCCTGATTCCCTGGCTCTTTGTTCAGCTATATTACACTCTTTGTTCCCTGTAAAAGCAGGACTTTGGTAGGACACAGCATTTGTACTGACAACCAGCCTCTACAAGAGCAGGGGATTCATCTGAGGGAGGACCCGTTTAAACTTCATTTGGGGTTCCTAAATAGCATCCTTTGAAAAGGCTGCCTGGAGGTACGCTCAACAAAGCTCTATCTTCTTTTTTTATTTATTTATTGACTTTCCTTATGAAGTGGCGCTCCCTCCCTTTTTGACTCTGGCATACTTCCTCACTGGCTAGTACCATCCACTTTTTGGGCAGTGTTGCACACCTGTGGATCCTTCACACTATATTCCCACATCTAGGAAAACTTTTCACTGCTTGTAGCTTTGCATCCTAGGCTTGGCTTGCAGTAGCCAACATAATCTGCAGTATGAGGACATAAATACAAAGAGCCATGATATAAGCAGCAACTACAGAACTCCCTTACCAGGAAGTTCCTATGTTTAATAAGATCCCCATGGCAATGCATCCTGGTCCTCTCGGCAGGGGTGCTGGAACAATCTGTATAGTGGGAGTACTGACAGCCTTTGAACCAAAGTGTAAAACCTGTATATAATGGAAAGTGCTTCAAGACAGGGAGTGTGGCAGCATCCCCCCTCAACACACGTGCACACCCCTCTAGTTCCAGCACTTATGCCTCTGTGGAGGATCAAGAACTCTGTAACCACTCCTTATTCCCATTTCTTTATACTAAAAGATTAAAATTTAAATTAGAAGCCACTGTATATGCACAGCAATTCAAAATAAATGTCAAATTGTTTAAAATTATTTACATAACTGTTTCATTTAAACAGTTCTGAATAGTATTCTAAAGATCAAGTCTTTGAGGGGATCAGTAAGTCTTCCAGACCATTCTCTGTTCTGTTGAGTTTGTGCATGGAGTTCCAGATGGGTGGAGGTTCAGTTCCTGACAGAGGGCCTGCAAGTCCCTGATCCTCTGTTCTTTGTATTGGGAAACCCAATTCCTCCGGAGAAGTCCTTTTGGAATCTCCCATAGGTAGGATCTGGGAATTTCTTCCAAGTCCCAAACAAGGTCCAAACTTTGTTCCATCATCTCTCAGTTCAGGTAGTGAGTTTGACATTCAAGTTTCGTTTATACCAAATTTTCATTTCAGCATCCTGTTTTCAAAATTTCTTTTGGGTCAGGTCACTGAGGTTTAAATTGTATTGGGATGCCAGATGAAGACATCATTAGTTGTCTTCCCATAAGAAGTTCTGCTGGATATAATCCAGACAAAAGCAGTGTTAAACAATATGCCAGGGATACTTTCTATGGGTACATTGATTTTTAAAGAAGTCTTTTTTAGAGTCTCCACCTCCATGTTGCTCTGGGAGCAATGTGGACTACTAGTACAATGGCAAAATTGAAGTCCTGGGCAAATGTATTTCAGAGGTAAACTGAGGATCTTTATCAAATATGAGGACTTCAGGAACTTGATATCTAGTTTCTGGATGAACTGTGCCAATGAAGTCTATGTAAACATTGTCAAATCAATATATGAGAAGTAATCAGCTACAATAATATATGTGTCCTTTCCAGAAAAAAAAAATCTGTGGTTAATCAAGTTCTGTTTACAGAGAAAAATGATTCAAGCATGTTTTTTTCTTTTTCTATGAGGCTTCTTGATATGAATTCAACAGTTCTCTGGTCATTTCAGACTGTTTTTGTGTGAGCATGGCTCCTGTAACATATGAAGCTGCATCCACTGCTTCTGTTGTTGGATAGTTTACCAAACTGATGGAGATGTCAGTTATTTGCTTATTTTATTAAATGTGTTTTCTTGTGGGCTACTCCAAATCCATATATTTGACAATTAAAGAGATCTCTTAAGGGTTTTGTTAGGCTAGCTAAATTTGATAAGAATTTCTCAAAATGAGTTTTCATGCCCATGAATCTTCTTGCAGCATAAATACTTTTGGATTTGGGTAAGGTGAGTAATGCCTTTAGCTTGTCTGAGTCTCACTGAATTCCCTGTTGGGGATTTATTTGTGTCCTACAAATATTCTCTGTTACTTTCCAAATTCACATTTCTCCTTCAGAATGCGATTTCTCTGTTGAAAACATCTCAAAACTGCATGTAGTTCACTCTGTGTTAATTGTTATCTCTGCTATAAAGCAACACATCATCTGAATGGCAAAGGATGCCAGGCAAACCTGATCTGAGAGATTCTCTTTTTTTAGAAATGTTTGAGTGCTGAAAATCTGCTGAATGGAAAATGATTGAACAGCATGTTCAAACGGGGTAATGAATGTACTTAATGGAATAGATTCTTTAGTGTGGGGGAGATAGGGGGAAGGCAAAGCCAGCTGAAGCATGTAACTTTGAGAAGATTTTAGCTTCTGATAACAGACCTAATGTCTGGTCCACTGTGGGAAGAATGTCTCTCTCTGCACATGCTTTTATTAACTTGTGCAAGGACCACACAAATTCAGATTTTGCCATTAGGCTTCAGTACTACAGCCACCACCTCAAACCTCCAATGTACTCATACAATGTCAATGTCTTCAGAATTGAAGACAGCTCTCATAAGCCCAGGTCCAACACCTTTACTATAGAGCCATCCTACCTCAACCTTCCCAAGAGAGATTGGTTTTATTCATTTTTACATTTTGCTTGCATCTATGTAGCAAGAATTGGGGTGATGGGAATAAGACAAAAATGTCTAGGTCAAAATTTTGACAGTGCAAATTATTATTATTGCAGATTATCTGTGAAATGAAAAATGTCTTTATGCACATTTGGGAATGTCTAATGAAACTAGGTGTGGAAGAACTATTATGAACCATTTCTCTCATGAGTCTAGAGTAGAAATCCTCACTATAAAATCTGAGAGCTGTAACCTATCCTGAAAGCCCCATTAGAATCTATTACATACTAAATTTTTTTAACCTCAATAGATTTTTCCCTGCTTGATGATTATTCTAGACACTTTGAGGTTCATCTCTGGCAAGTTATGTATGTTTCACCATCTGTACTTGCAAAAAGAAAAGGAGTACTTGTGGCACCTTAGAGACTAACAAATTTATTAGAGCATAAGCTTTCGTGATCTACAGCTCACTTCATCGGATCTTAGATGTGATGTTGGGTAGCTCTTGCTATGTCTACTAAATCTGTATCAATAATTCCCCTTCATTATAGCCCACAAGCATATCTTAAGCAAAACCCATATGAAAGCAGTGGGAGCCTTATGACTCCTTTAGACTTGAAAATTCTTCTGTGGAAGTGTGATGGCTGCTTTCTTGACTGATACTTAGAATTGAATGAGGGACATCCAGCATAAAACACATAAACAGCTACAGTTTGAGTTAGAGACAGATTTTATAGCTGGGCATAGTAATGGACTCCCATCCTCTGTGGACCGGGCACAAAAGAGGACATGTAACACACACTAGCCAGTGAGTTACAGAAGCATAATGTATTCCACTAATTTTCTTAGTGGAAGGAGGCATAAAAAGGGAGAAAATTACACTTGACCAGTGAGTCTTTTTTCCTGACAGTCTTTTGTTCTCCTTTGAAAACTGAAGCAAAAGATTTATGTGCTTAACTGGATTCAACATGGACAAACTTGGAAAAGATTCAGATGACCTGATTGAACTTCAAATTGATGATGCCAAACTATATCAACTACTATCAAAAAATGAAAAGCGGTATCTCATTTTTAATTTGGTCAAATGCCATGAGAAGCTGCAAAATTATCACTTAACACTGTGTGGTGTGTAAATCTGTATATCTTCTAGTATATTGATTTATGAGCTATCTTCCTGAAATATAAACAGTCAACAAACAGAAGGCAACTGCCCTGTTTATTGCCTGCATAAACCAATTATCAGTTTTCCTGTTTCAAAAAAGATGAAAGAAAATAGCCTGTCTTCTAAAAAAAACAATTTTACTAGGGGATAGTTGCCCTACCTTGAGATTTCTCTCAGGAAAAAAAAGATTCCTATAACTTATTTTCTTAAAATGCCCCATCATACATTCAGCTCATGGAGCAGAACATTGGTGTCTTGTGGTAAAAGAGAAATCAGGAATGTTTCCTGTGTGATTTGCTCTCATCAGATTTGTCTGTCACTTATTTCCTTAAATGCTACACATTAAAGGATGCTGTGTACAGTGCTGCAGTATGTTGGAATGAAACTTTTGCTGTCAGAAGAATGCTGCCTGAAATGTTTCCCTAGTGCTTTCATGGACAGTGATTGTAATGGTTACTCTGACTCAGATCCACAATGAGGGAACAAAGGGCATGCCATTGAAGAAATGGCTACAAAGCTGAACATACAATATCTAAAAAATACACTACAGGCTTTAGAATAGGGAAACCACATTGATGGTATGACCACCCATTTCATGACAAGAGAAGAAATTGCATGTATAGTAACAAACCATCTGATAGGTAATGAAGTAGATGAAACTCCTGATAAGGTTCGAGGAAAAACATCTAGAATGTGTAAGGTTGAATACATAGGAAATGGTCCACCTGAAAAATAGACTGCATAAAGATAATGAACCTGAAACCTATGCTAACTTTTGCCAAAACAAAATAAAGAAAATCTGTAGCAGTCAAAGTAAAGCACTTAACTAATACATTTATAAAATGAGTATACAGTATTGTGTGAGAGAAGTATCTATACAATATGTAAATGTATGGCCTTTTAAAGGAAATCGAATTGAATTCATTATACTATAATAAATCCAGACCTTCTCTCTGACTTAAGCTTTTTGTAGGGCATGAATGCCATCATAGTGAAGGCACTAGAGAATAATGACTTTTGTATGGTTTCCCCAACAAAAAAAGCCATCAGTTTCTTTTTCAACACAACCCTGCCCTCAGCAAAGGATCCATCAATTCCACCATTATAGCCCCTCCCTCACACCCAAACAAAATCCACCCATTCCCCCAACAAAAGTAGTACCCCACTCACACACATTTCAGTTCCCCAGGGAAGACCTCCAAAATACCAATCCCTTTCTCCACCCAGCAAAGCCCCACACATAAATGCTTCTCTTTCCCTCTAACACAGCCTTCATAACAGAGCAACCAACTCTTCCTAGATCTGCCTCCCTCTCCAACTTAAAAGTTAATGTATCAGGTCCTCACTCAACTCAACCCCTCTCCTCATGTGTCTATCACTGAGGTGCAGTGTGCCTTGATTTCAGGAATTCACAGTAACTAAGGTCATACATCCCTGGTAACAACAGTTTGTACTTGTCCCAGATCAACCTTTTTTTTTTTATTTGCTGGGACCCAAACTATTAACTATCTAACAAGTCAGTTAATGTATTTCTAGTCCCAAGATCCTCTCTCAGCCTAGCAAATATTTTTGTACATGAAAGAGGTAGATCTTTATGTACTGCACTGTATATATGAACATGAATTATATGTGAACAGCCCGCATTATCTGTCTTGAGTAGTGAGTAGTTTACATATTTTTTTTTCTTAATGCCATCCTGCTATTGAGAATTTTTCTACTTCCCAATGGATGGATCAGTAAACAACTGAAGAAGAATCTAGAGATAACTACACATCCAGAAGAAAAGGAATATGAAATAAAGAGAGGGAGGATCAGCCACAAGAGGATAATGAACATTAGAAGCAGTTATACATAGCATCTATATAGACCATACAGACATAACTGAGTATATATTAGATACCAGAGTAATAGATTGCAGTATGACTTTCCAGAATCCTCCTTTGCCAGTACATATTAAACTAGCAGATGTGTGTATTTATGTTATTGGCACCAGTTAGGCAGCAGTAAGTATGTAGCTGGTTTTAACAAAGGTCTCCAGTACGAAGTATGTATACCAGGAGGCAATTATGTTTAACCACAAAAGGCAACAAGATCTGTTACCTTGAATATACTCAGTGTATATGGTCTGACAACAAGTTCTGAATTACTATTGGTGCACTAAGTGGGAATATCTTGATATACGTTGCTTGTTTCCTTTCCTGAGATAAGAACTTCCATTCTTTTTAAAGAAAGAGAAGGCTTTTTGTCTCTTGCAGAACATGTAGAATATTCTGAATGTGTCTATGCCTCACTTGAAAGAGCAGAGTGCATTATATCCTACTTTAGACATTCAGTGTTATAGCCCTGTGTCTGGTAGTCCATGTCCTCAGGCAAATGCACAACTTTTTTTATGGACTCTGTCATCTCTAGTTTAATCTTATGGCACTATTGTCTGTCATAGATTGCTTACAAACAGATGGCCTGAGGAATGTACACTCATGCCATATAGGTTTAAGTAACATAAGTTATCTTAAAAAGAAAAGGAGTATGTGTAGCACTTTAGAGACTAACAAATTTGAGCCACCAGTACTCCTTTTCTTTTTGCGAATACATACTAACACGGCTGCTACTCTGAAATAAGTTATCTTACTCTACTATAATATAAACTAGTTTAGGGGCAGTCATAAGTGACCAACAAATCTATCTTTCCCTTATTCACTGGAAGATAGGCATTTTATCTCTTGTGTCCACAAATAAAGATTATTTGCTATCTATATCTAAATCAAATCTGTTACCATGTAGCATGACA